>NC_133056.1:4990277-5301388 GCF_048771995.1 Taeniopygia guttata
TGGAAGCAAAAGGCTGCACCTGCCTTTAACTGAGACAGATAAACTGCAGGCAAGCCAAATTCCTAGGCATGCCTGCACATGTCTGTGCAGAGCTATAGTCTCTCTTGGTGATCTCATTTAAACATAGTCAAAATTATTAAAAGATGCTGCTATATGGATATGACAATTCGTGCAAATAAAATTGTCATATATTTTATCGTTATGTACTGTTAAGATACTCTTCTAAGAAGTTTTTAAAAACACACAAGCCAGCGACAGGGATTGCAACACAATGTTGAAACCACCTGGACAAAGGAGGGAGGACTCCATTCACAAGCATTCACTGAGACACTGCTGCTGGGCCGGGTGCTGAGCACAGGGCTGGGCACACAGAGATGCTTTTGTTCTTGCTGAGCTCCCACTGAGCCAAAGCCTGGCCTGCCCCTCCTCTGGCCATGCTGGAGAGGGGCTGGGGCTGCGGGGGAGCTTGGGAGGGGACACAGCCAGGACAGGTGACCCCCACTGACCCTGGGGATACCCCAGACCATAGGGCAGGCATCACGCTCACGGTATAAAGTGGGGGGAACAAGGAGGAAGGGGGGACATTTGGAGTGATGGCTTTTCTCTTCCTAGGTAACACTCTAGGCTGGAGGGGGCCCTGTCTCACCAGTGGGCAGGGTCAGCACCAAAGACACAGACACCAACTGAAGGAATTGTGTCATTTATATCATGCACAGCTGCAAAGAATTACAAAAGGATAAGCTCAGCAAAGCACATCATCATTAGCAAAGCATTACAAAAGAAGCTCAGCAATGCATCCAGTCATTGCTACCAGAGATTGCCTGGAGTGATTAAGGAAAGATCCATCACCAGTTAGCCTCAGGCTTTACCATCATCCACAGCCACACATCAGCTGGGGGAAGCCAAGGACTGGAGAGCCACTCCCAGACACTGGGAATTCCTGCAGGTGCCTCCACCTCTGCAGGCAATGAGGCTCCAGCCCCAAAGCTGTGAGAGGACCCAGCTTTTACACTGTTAAACAAACAAGCTGGCATCACTGCCACTGCGAGAACATCTGCTTTCATTCTCCTGACTGCTTTCTCCCAAAGCCTGGCCAGGGCTGAAGGAGGAACCAAGGGAGTTGACTTTGATCCTTCACCCCCAAACAAGGCCAGATGGGGCCTTATCTGTTTCTAAATACAGAAAGATAAATCCATGTTTTATCAAGGAACACATGCATTGATCCTGTTGTTAATCATGCTTCCTTAATGAGTGGATACAAATACAACATTTGCTTGGAAGGTTCATCTAGAGGTGAGCTTTGACTCAGGGCCTGTTCAGGCCCTGATCACAACCTGTTCAGGCCTTGGTACTTTGATCGGTCCTGAGACCTACAATCAACTACAACCTTTGTAATAATTCTTTCGGTAACACAGTTTAGATTTAGGTATTAGGCATAAAGGCATCTCTTCTTGTTCTACAATTAAGTGCAGTTTAACTTCATTACTCAGAGCTATTCACGTTCCTTTTAAAACATGCCTAAATAGTTGCTATTCTCTGTTATTTATCAAATGCCTCTCTTTTCTTGAGACTGTCTCTTTTAAGAAAGGTCCCAATACTCCACTTCCCAGCACAAAGTGTCACAGCAACTCACCAAGTGCACACACTGCAATGATGACAGGCCCTGCCACCAATGCATTTCACAGCAGCCTCTAATTTGGCAGCCATGAAGCCAATCCCACCAAGAAGAATTTTCTTCTTTCTGCTACTCTTCTACTGCTCTTTCTGTCAAGGTGATTCCTGACTGTTGGCCTTCAAACCCATCACTGCTAGCAGTGCAACATCCCCGTGCCCTGATAGCCCAGGTTCCTCCTTGGCCAGCAAGCAGATAATCCAAGGCCATGCGGTTCTCTGGAGTCCCCATTTGTGTTTCTTGGAGCTCATAGATGTGCTAATGGGCATTTCAACAGTATCATTTACTACCTCTTCTAATAATCCATTCAGCTCATTCATGTCAACTCCACGGGATGGGGCAGCGCACATGGGGCACAGGGTGAACCAGAATCCTTTGCTTTCGGAAACCCAAGGCACTCTTTGGGTGGAAAATGTTCTCTGGGCCCTAAGTCTTCCGTGTGGTCGTTGCTGAAGGACCCTAAATGGGGGCCCTGCAACTGGGAGCGGTGTGACACTGACACTGACCAGCTGCAGCACCCCAAGTTCTACTGAAATTGGGAGTGATGGTAAAGCACAGAAATCTTCTGACACTGTAGCCTCTATAACTGTAACAGGGTTTGGTTTCTCCTGAGGGGAAATCTGAGTGAATCCTGTCACACTGATCGTTGTATTCCCATGTCCCACAGCACAGGTTTCTGTAACTGTCCCTTCACTGACTCCGTTACGAGGCAGAGCCCATTGACAGAGTTCTGGCCACCCCACAGGGTGGGCCCTCCAAGGGAACCCCATTCCTCCAAGCTTCAGCTGAGAACATACCCAGCAATTAGTGACTGTGTGCTTTGGCTACCTTGGTCTTTACATTTTCAAAACATTTTGATGACTGATGCCTTGGTGAAACTCTGGAGGTGTTTTGGCAAACGTCAGTAGTACTTTAGTGACACCGTTCTTCATTCTTTTTGCTCAATGTCATTCAGGTTAGGAACAATAATTCTGTTGTCCATGGAGCTGGCAACTTTTTAATTCCAGAATAATGCCCCCAAGGTCCTTTAGTGTTCAGTTTTACCATGTTTTCTGTGGGTAACAAGGCTTGGTGGGGCTCTTTCCCTTTTGGCTGGAAGAGGGCCAGGACCTCTGCTTAAAGAAAAAAAAAGGAAAAAGAAAAAAAATACATTAGATGAATTGTAAAAGATACAAATAAAATCCAAGTGTTAGTGAAACAACTTCTGTAACTTTGCATTAAGAGGTAAATGATCTTTTTAAAAAGAGAACTCACTTATTTACATTGTAAATGTGTTGATGGCATGGATCCATCTTACTGACCTCAACAGCCTTTTTTACAGTTTTTGGGGTTTGTTTCCAACATTCTTTTTTTTAAATTGTGGTCGAAGCAATAGGAAATTGATTGGGGCCCTTCCAGCTCCAGGCAGGACTGGGAATCTCAACTCTGTCAAACCCCAAATCCTTTAGAAGATGACATTCCTTCTCACTCTGGGAATGAGCTGCACATTCCCTCTGAAATTGTCAGGGGTTTCTTACGGATGAAAAATCCCACTTACGGCTTTTTGCTCTGCTTTGGAAGTGGGAAGGGCAATTCTCCATCCATCAGCTCCAGACTGCACTGCCTCAGGAAAACGGCTCACTTGCCAGCTTTGGCCCACTCATGGCACTTCTAGAGGAGGAAGAAAGTGCAACTGCACAATTCCAGCCAAAAAGAAATGAAGAATGAATAGTGGAGATCCAGGCGTTCCTGCGGAGATCCAGGGGTTCAGCTGGGACTATGGGGAGTTTGGGTCCTTGCCAATTGGATGTGTGTTCCCAGCTGCAATCTCCTGGCCTGCAAGGGAGTCTCACTCACCTGCCAAAGCAGAAAGCTCAGGCACTGTGCTCCAACGGGCTCGTCTGATGCAAAGCTGTCAGAGCACTGTGAGGGCAGAGCCAGCCCAGCTGTGCCCGGGGCAGAGCCCAGCAGAGCCCTGGCAGAGCCCAGAGCAGCCTCAGCACCCGCAGAGCCAGGCTGCAAGGAGAGAAACCAGATAGCGCCCGTCAGCTGAAGGCTGCTGTCCCCTTGTCCCAGCTGCCCACAGAGCCCAGGCCATGCTGGCCGTGCCCAGAGCTGTGCCCAGAGCTGCCCATCACTGCTGCCTTTGGGAGCAGAGCAGGAGGGCAGGACATTCCCAGCCTGCAGCCAGCCACGGCACATCCAGCCCCTCAGCAGCTGCCCAGAGCAGGAGCCTCCTTGTGCTTGTTGCCGTCTCCCAAAAGCTCTGATCCCACCATGCCAAGCAGACGGGGACTCACCTCACGCCATCCTCTGCTGGGAGAAAAGCTGGTCCCAAACGATGTCCTCAGCCTTCTCCAAGGGCACGGCCCATCCACGCTGCAGCTGCTCCCAGGCACTTCCCAATCCCAACTGGACCTTACATAGAACGCTTCCTCTAGAAAAACAAACAACAAACTGTTGAAAAGAGATTAGAGACAAGGGGAAACAAGAAAAAAACTCTTATCTCTGTCAGAGGTCTGAGGAAGGCCCAACCCCTACATGCTAGGGAAAATCCCACCCATGGAGGAGAGAAGGCCACACTTTCTCTCTTCCCTCCTGCACTGCCCCCCAAAATAACGGTGATCCCAAAGCAAACAAGGGCAGTGGAGCAGCCCAAGCCCTTCCTTGCCTGCAAAGCAAAGCAGCCCCTGCACAGGTTCTGGAGTCCCACCTCTGCTCCCGCCATGGGGGTTTCTCTGTGCCGGGCTGGCTGCCCCAGCCCCAGCCCCAGCCTCAGCCCAGGCCATGCTGGGTGCTGGGGGCTGTTGGCAGGGCCAGGAGCCAACTCCCATCTTGTATCCACCCCAGCCCACGCCCCCAGCCCTGCCAAAAAGCAGCTGGGCAGCGACTGAAGTTGCATCTGCTCCAGCAAAGGGAGAAACTTTTGTTCCCAGCCAGTCTGAGCAATGCCCAAATCTGGGAGCATTTCCCCGGCTGTGGACTCATCTGCGAATTCGCTGTGGAGCCTGGCTTTGAAGACGGTGCCACAAGTCCATCATCTTCAGCTGCCAGTGGCCAGGTTGAGGAAGAGGTGTCATCCTTGATGTTGTCGTCGCTGTCTCCAGCAGCAGCAGCAGCCCCGCCTGGTACAGCTTCTCCAAGGACTCCTTCTCCTTCCCTGGGGGTCAGACCAGGCTGTCAGGGTTCTGCCCAGGGCCCCAGCTGTCAGGGAACCAGGACAAGCAAAACCAGCTCGGATGGCAGCCACCAGTGCTGGGCAGAGCAGCTCAGCTCCAGCACAAGGCTGCGTGTTCCCACCCAACAATCCCAGTGCATTGGTACAGGCAGGGAAAAAAGTCTGGGTTTCCTTGCTTCTGATTGCCAGGGCATGTGTGGACCTGTAACTTACCAGGGCCCTGGAGCAAAGTGTGCATGTGGCTCTCTCCCTTTTTCTATGGCAGGTGAATATCCTGTATCCAAGGATCACAGAACAGGTCTTCTAATGAAGGTCTGTCCAAGAAGTGCATGGATAAACACCACCTGATAAGATCTTGGCACTCTGGGCAGAGAAACCAGAAACCACCGGTCAGCTAGAGAAGGCTCCTGTCTGCTTTGCCCCACTCTTCCCATGCCCAGGCCATGCTGCTTTTGTGTTCAGAGCTGTGTCTAAACTTTCCCATCAATTCCCTGTTGTGGAGGAGAGCAGGACATGTGGCACCTCCTCAGCGGCTGCCAGAGCGAGATGCTCACGAGCTGCTGCTGTCTCCCAGCACTGGTATTCCCCCGTGGCCAGAGATGAGGATCCACCTGGAGAGAGCCGCTGTGGCAGCGAGAGCTGATGGTCCCAGCTGATCTTCCGGCCCCTCCTGAAAGGGTGCTGCCCGCAGACCATCTGGTGCAGCAGGATGCCCAGGGACCAGATCGTTGCTGCCTCGCCATGGTACCAGCCCAAGTGGGTCCATTCTGGGGGGCTGTATGACAGTGTTCCTATGGAATACAGATGGAGTTCATCAGGGGGATGCTGCTGCTTCCAGAGCCTGGCCCCAGCATCCCTGGGCGTGCAGGGGCCGCCCCAGTGGCACACGGGGCGACTGCTGCACTCTCGCCAGCACCTGGGACTTGTGTACAAACTCAGGGCTGGACAAGAAGCCACTGGTGTTGGAAGAGGGCAGCAGAAGCCCCGGCAAGGCCTGACCGTGACATGCAAAGCAAAAACCCACTCAGGGCTGGGGGAAAAATCATCTCCTTATCCTCCCTGCCTGCAGTGCCCTAAAAATATTATGAAGCCAAGGCAAACAAGGTGAGTGGAGCAGCCCAAGCCCTTCCTCTCACCTGCACACCAAACTGGCTGGTGCACTGGTTCTGGCTCCCTCCTATGCTACCCCCACCCACGGGTGCTTTTGTCGGGCTGGCTGCTGCTGCTCCAACCCCAGCCCCAGGCAGAGTGGTGGGCAAAGGCTGCCAGTGGGGCTGGAAGATGCCTCCCCACCCAGCCCCGCTCAAAAGCAACTCAGGGGAAGGCTCAGTACCCTGACTGGCAGCAAAAGGGAGGATCCTCGCTGCCACACCCAGCTTGGCCTGTGAGATGTTGGGCCATGAGATGGCGGGACCGGGAGCACACCCCTGCCCAGGCTCACCTGCAAAGTGAGTGTAGGCTGTGTCTTGCAGGTAGGTGCCACAGCCAAAGTCGATCAATTTTGCCTGGCCAGTGGCCAGGTCAACCAGGATATTCTCTGGTTTGATGTCGCGGTGCAGAACCCCTCAGCTGGTGCAGTGCCGCACGGCCTCCAGCACCTGGCGGAACAGCTGCCGTGCCACCTCTTCAGACAGGAACCTCCGTGCCCGAATGAAATGCAGGAGGTCCTGAGACCGCTCCGGCCGCTCCAGCACCATCACGATGTTGTTGGGGAGCTCAAGCCACTCCAGCAGCTGGACCACACCAGGGAAGCCAGTGGACACCTTGTCCAGCAGCACGATCTCCAGGGGTGCGCTGGTGCCGTCGGGCTGCGGGAGGAGCACGGTGCCACCAGTGGGACTGATGTCCTGCCAGGGCTGGGGAACCCCTCAGCCAGCCCGGGATGCTCTGCGCCCTGCACTGGCCCCACGCCCGCTCCCCATCGAGGGGTCCTGGTGGCTTCCCCCATGCCGGGCCTCGCCTCATCCCCGCCCGGCACGGCCCGGCTGTTCCCGCTGGCCCCGCTCACTCACCAGCTCGTCCCAGTGCCGGACGCGGTTCCGTGGCACCCTTTTGATGGCCACCTGCAAACCAAAGGCACCACCGGGTTCAGCTCGCCGCCCGCTCTGCTGAGCCCCATCCTCCTCCTCCCTCCTCCTCCTCCTGCTCCGCCTCCTCCTCTGCCTCCTCCTCCTCCTCCTTCTCTTCCTCCTCCTCCTCCTCCTTCTCTTCTTCCTCCTCCTCCTTCTCTTCCTCCTCCATCCCCCTCCTCCTCCTCCTCCTCCTGCGCCCGCCGCCGGCCCCGCCGCTCACCGGGGCACCATCCGAGAGCCGCGTGGCTGCGAAGACGCTGCCGAAGCCGCCGCACCCCAGCAGCGAACCCACTCGGTAGCGCTGCTGCAGCGCCTCCTGCGCCTTCCCTGCGGGCGGGACGCGGCTGTCAGCGCTCGGCCCGGGGCCAGGAGCGGCCCCCGAGCGCCCCTCAACCGCCCCGGGCCGGCCATCCCCAGGCCTTCGGTCACGGGAACGGGACACGGGAGGCTCGGGGCCGGCGGCCGCGCTGCTGAGCAGCGGAGCTCGGGCCGGGGAAGCCGCGGCGGAGGCGGCAGCGGCCGTGCCGCGTGTGTCCTCCGCGGGGCCCGGGAGGAGCCGGGGCCGGGGCCGGGGCCGGGGCCGGGGCCGGAGCCTGCGCCGGGGCCGGGGCCGGGGCCGGGGCCGGGGCCGGGCTCGGGCCAGGCGGAGCCAAAGGGCGGCGATGCCCCAGCCCCAGGCACTGATGCCCGCCCAGCAGCGGCACCGCCAGCACGCCCAGAGCCGGGCGGAGGCGAGACCGCGGCGGGGCGGGCGGGGGCGGGGACGGGGCAGCCCCGCCCGGGGCCAGGGGCGGGCCGAGGGCATGGCTCGGCCCGGCATGGGGGAGAAGGAGGCGGGGAGAGGGGAGGGACAGCGGGTGAGGGACACCGAGAGGAAGGTGTCCCACAGCCGGAGAGAAAGAAGAGAAAGAGAAAGAAGAGAAAAACTGCTTTTGCTGCCGCTGCTGCCGCCGCCGCCGCTGCTGCTGCCTCTGCAACTGAAGCACCGAGGCCGTTTGTCCGCGTGTCCGTTCCCCGCTCGCCCCACGGCCGAGCCCCGTGCGCCCCGGGGACAGCCCCTTCCTCTGTCCAAACACGGGAACTTTGCAGTGTTGAGCCCAGATCCAGAGTCTGGACTCCTGCCCAGGGGCACAGGCGCTGCTGTGCATTGTCCCTGCTGAGGGTCAAACACTATCAGAGCGCATTCCCTGAATGCTGAATTTGTACCTGACCCAAGAACTGCACTTACCTATCCATCATTGATTTCCAAAAAAAAACCCAAAAAAAACCAAAAAAAAACAAAAAAAAAAAACAAAAAAAAAAAATAGGGGAAGGTAAAATGTGTGTAGCTCATGCTATTTTAGAGTGTCTAAAACTTGCCAAATTGTGGATCTTAGAAGTGAGATCCATTTGCAATTAATGGGATGGGGAAGTCGTGTAAGATGGAAAAGGGGAGCATAAAAATAAACAGAGAAAAACATCTTGGATTATTTCTTTCCATTTTCATTTCATTTCTTAAAAGCTCTTTCAGTTTTCCCAGAATCTTCTCCACAATCCTGTTTGCTCTTTCCAAGAACCTTTGCTGGAGAACGAGGAAGCTTTGAGCAGTTTCTGTCACAAGATGTGCCACCAGCTGCAGCTTCTCTTGGCTTCCCACACCGTGTGTGTGCAGCTCGACTCTTGCAGAAAAGTGGGATAAATATTTGAAGAACTTTATAGCTTGTTCTTTCTTTTCCTTGTGGGCTGGGCAGTTGTGCCATTGGTGAGATTTTCACTGTTATTGCTCTAGCCTAAGAAACCATGACGGGCTCCCAGGAATTGTCAGGAAATGCAGAGAAAGAATCTCCCGAGCCTGCAGCCAGAAATGGAGAGCAGTGTGATAATCGTTCCAACATGCCCGTGGACATCTTGAAAATGATGTAGAAGATGAACATGGGCTGACAGAGGGAGTTTGTTTCTGTGTTCAGTTTAGAAGCTTCTACCTCTCGAGCACTGATATGAATCAAGAGTACAATCAGTGCATGAAAAGCACCAGAACAAGCTGGTCCTCTCAGTGGATGGCTGAAAGAATCTGAAAAGGAAAAAAGCAGGGAATGATTTTGTGAACTTTCCCTGTACAATGGAACATTTTTACTAATAATTTCCAACCCATTCCCTCCGCTTTTGTCCTTCCTAACAAGGCCATTTTCATCCCAGATTCCCCATGAAGTAAGAACCCTGAGCTTGTGGAAGTGCCTGAAAGATGCCCTGTTCCTCTGCAGGGACACTCAGGCTGGAGCAGGAGCCCTCTCTGGGGAAGCCTCCTCCGAGCTGGAATTTGTGCCGTGCTGGGAGAGGAGGAGGAGGGGGAGAAGGCTGGGCACTGTGTGGCAGGAGCAGGGATTTGGGCCGCAGGACATTCCGTCTGTGCCGCTGCCCCACAGTGGGCGGGAACGCTGTGGGGATAACTGGGGGGCACTGGAGCGGAATATGGATAGCACTGGGGGGAACTGGGAGGGCCTGGGAATGAACTCAGGTGTATTGGGAGGGACTGGGCTGTACTGGGATGGATTGGAGGGGCACTGGGGCTGTACTGGGCTGTACTGGGGATGAACTGGGCTGTGCTGGGAGGGACTGGAGGAGCACTGAGGCTGTACTGGGCTGTACTGGGGATGAACTGGGCTGTGCTGGGATGGATTGGAGGGGCACTGGGGCTGTACTGGGCTGTACTGGGGATGAACTGGGCTGTACTGGGAGGGACTGGAGGGGTTGAATGGGCTGTTCCTCCCTCCACTGCCTCCCATTGGCCGTGACTCCCGCCCATCGCAGCCTCCAACCAATCAGCATCAGGGATCGATCATGGCTTTGGGGGCGGTACCTGGAGCCTGCGCCATCTTTTCTTTTGCCTACAACTCCCATCATGCCCCGCAGCCCAATGGAGCCCCATTGGGGCCGGGACTACAACGCCCGTCATGCCCCGCGTTCCACAGAACCGCCCCGGTACCGCCCCCATCTGTCCCACAAGTGTCCCCCAGACCCTCCGGGATCCCCAAGTGCCCCTCAGCGCCCATTCGGGACCCCCCAAAATTTTACTGGTAAAGTACAAAAACCAAGAAACTTTGGAAAAGCATTTAATACAAAACCAATCCAACACAAAGCACTTGTCATAGCAGTAACTTCATTCACTAGCCTATTTAGCCTGGAAAGCCTTAAACACTTAAGTTGTTCAGGTACCCAAAAATGTTCCATATAAAGAGCATTAGAAGGAGAGGAAAGAAAGAGGGAGACAGGAAGACAGAAGCTCCACAGAAAGACACACATGTGGCTCCCAGCTCCCGGGGTTCCAGTGTGGCTGAGACACAAACCCCAGGAGAGGCAGAGTCCATACCAGGGGCTGACCTTGTGCTCCTTGGTTTTACGCCCCTGGACCTTCGTGGGCCTCCCCCCAGCTGGGACTTCTGATTGCTCGGGCGTTCAGAGCTGGGTTTACACTGTCCCAGCTGTGTGACTGATGACAGCTCAGCCCAAGGTGTCTCGGGACATCGATCTCATCCAGCCTCTGACAGCGACCATGGTGACACTGGGGAACCTCATGGAGCCATGGGTCAGCTGTGACAAGGCAGGTCCAAGGACACCCTGGTGACACTGGGGAACCTCATGGAGCCATGGGTCAGTTGTGACAGTGCAGGTCCAAGGACACCCTGGTGACACTGGGGAACCTCATGGAGCCATGGGTCAGCTGTGACAATGCAGGTCCAAGGACACTCTGGTGACACTGGGGAACCTCATGGAGCCATGGGTCAGCTGTGACAAGGCAGGTCCAAGGACACCCTGGTGACACTGGGGAACCTCATGGAGCCATGGGTCAGCTGTGACAAGGCAGGTCCAAGGACACCCTGGTGACACTGGGGAACCTCATGGAGCCATGGGTCAGTTGTGACAGTGCAGGTCCAAGGACACCCTGGTGACACTGGGGAACCTCATGGGACCATGGGTCAGTTGGGACACTGTGGGGACCTCATGGAATCAGAGGAAACCATTGGGAAACTCCCATGGAACCAAGGGCCCAGGGTGACACTGTGGAGCCCAGAGTGTCATGGAGGAGCCATTGTGACACTGTGTGTCCCCATGGAACCAAGGGAACATGGGACAGGCTGATGCCTTGAGTTTTCGCTTCCATATTTTCCCGATTCTGTCCTGTATCTGTACCTCTGAACTTCATACAGAGTGTCAGCAAGTTCTCTTCACAGTGTAGTCAGACAAAACAATCCTCTTACAGCCCAAGAACCAAGAACACCACTGCAGCTTCAGGCCCAAAAAGTGAAAACAACAGCGAATTGAAGAGAGCAGACTGGGAGGGTGGGACTGCATAACCTGAAGGTGTAATTGGACAATTAACCCCAATATGGAAATGAATCAGAATATAAAAAAAGTGTGGAAACCTGTTGTCCATCCTGGGTGTACCCTCAGCCAGGCCCCTGTACTGCCCAAGGTGTATCCTTTGAAGGCCTTTTGAATAAATCCCCACTTTATTCCTGTAACACTGTCCAGCCTCTGCTCTAGGTGGCCTCTCAAGGCATCAAGGCCTGGCTGCCTTGGCCACCCAGGGGCCACCTCTCATCTGCCTTTGAAACACTGGAACCCTGTGCTTTTCTTTCTTATGGGAAAAAAGCACCTTTCACATCCAGGCACCCAAGGCCAAAGTTGGGAATCTGCCTCCAGGATTCCCTATATCCAAGGATTTCTCCCAGGAGAAAGCTTCCAGGAGAGACAAGTCTGGCTCGCCTTGGTTTCCAAGAGCTAATTCTTATCTGCCTTTGAAACACTGGGGCTCTGTGCTTTCCTTGCTGATGAAAAGAACTCTTCTTCCTGCCCAGGTGCCCATGGCCAAAACTGAGATTCCACCTTCAAAATTCTGGATATCCAAGGATTTCCCCAAGATAAAAGGTGCCAGGAAAAAACAGGTCTGACTCTCTTGGCCTATGGTGACCACCTCTCATCTTCTTCCAAAACACCTGGGCTTCACCTGGGCTTTTCTTTCCTATGGGAAAAACCATCCATCTTGACCAGGTGGCCAAAGTTGGGAATCCTCCTCCAGAATTCCCTAGATCCAAAGATTTCTCAGTGATGAAAGCTACCAAGACAAATGGGTCTGACTGGCTCAGCCTCTCAGGAGCCACCTCTCTCCTCCTCTGCCTTTGAAACACTGCGGCTCTGGGCTTTCCTTCCTATGGAAAAGAACCATCCTTCTTACCAATGCAGATATGGCCAAAATGTTGGTTCCACCTCCAAAGTTCCTTTATCCAAGGGTTGCTTTCAGACAAAAGCTACCAGGACAGAGAGGTCTGGCTGCCCTTGGCCTCTGATAGCCGCCTTTCATCTGCCCCTGAAACACTGGTGTTCCATGCTTTTCTTCCTGTGTAAAAGAACTGTCCTTCACCTCCAGGCAACCAGGTCCGAAACTGGTATTCCACCTCTAAAATTCCCTATGTCCAAGGACAAAATCTGCCAGCACCATCTGATCTGGCTGGCCTTGGCCTCTGGTGGATGAGCCACAGCCCCTGGAACATTGGGGTTCGCTTGTTCCCTTCCTATGGAGACCATGGTGATACTGTGAGGACCTGGTGGTACTTTCCCTAAAAAAAATTGCAATTTGTAAAGGTATCTCTCAGAACAATACCTGGCAGCTTTGGCTGGCCTTGTCCTCTAGTGGGCACCTTTCATCTGCCCCTAAAACAGTGGCACTCTATTCCTTCATTCCTGGGGAAAATAGCTGGTCTTCATGTCCAGGAACCACAGCAAAAATAAGAATTGGCCACCAAGCCTGCCTGGGCTCATGGAACCATCTGCAGGCCCCGGGCAGATATTGACCCTTCCAGTGCTTCCATCCTCCCTCCAGTGAGAGAAAAGGACACAGGGCAGGCACACAGAGGAGCAACATGAAGACACCGAGGTCAGTGAAGAGGAAGTTGAGTCACAAATGGGAGGGATGAGGAGATGCTTTGATCTCAGGGCTGAAATCCGCTGCTAAAGCTATGGAGAAGGATGTCATTGATACATCAGACTCTCTTTTTCCCTATAAGGCATTGAAAAATATGGGGAGATGACTTGTTCAGCAAAGGCCTCCATGCTAAAGTAAGGAAATATTGAAGTAGCTTGATGCCATGAGGTGTTTGAACAGACAAAGAGAGCAGAGTGATGAGACCCTGTGCCCTCAGGGAGAGAAGAAGAAGATCTCTATTCCCAGAGATTAGGATGATTTCAGAAAGAGATGAAGAGAACCTTTGCTCTTAAACAGCACATCTTTAAACTAATACCACTTAAATTGACATGTCCCCTAAACACAGCTGTGGGAAAATCTGGGAAAAAATGGGAGAGATTTCACAATTGCAGATTTTTCCTGGTGGCTGCTATTCATGGAAAAGAAAAGCCATGAGATAATTGTTTTCTTGTGGAGAAGTCTCCATAACATTAACAAGAGGAGGTTCTTTTCCTAAGTGAACTGAAGAAAGACTATTCTAGAGGTGGAAAATTGACAGAAAATTTTAGATTTTGTCTCTTTACATTGTCAGATTGTATGGAGAAAGGAAGTGTTCTGAAAGTTTAGTTCTGATCCTTATTACTCTGTCTTTTAGTTACTCTTAAGAAACTTTTCTTTATACCATTTAAAAGTTTTGAGCCGACTTTGCCTTTCTTCTAATCCTATTTCAAGAGCAGGAAATGAGTAAGTATATTCTAGTGTGTGCACTGGTAATTAGACAGCACTGAACCCACCACACTTATTGATATATTGCCCAAGAAATCCCAAAATGGTGAACCCAAACCACTACAGAAACTTCCTGATGAACTGCCCCAGACCAGAGGGAAAACAAGGCAGAACCGTGGTTTGTCAGGAGTTGCCTGAACCTAATGATCCCTGTGGTGCATTTGGAGCTGAGCCCTGGAACCTCAGGGCCTGAGAGGAGATTGCACAAACCTTTCCAGGAGTCAATGGCAGAAGAAAACCCCAAACTGTCTCAAAGCATTAATGGGTGCCACTGAGGTCCATCCCCAACACAGGCTCCTCATGGACTCCTTGAAGGAGAGAATTGGAGACTCAAAATGGCACAAAAACCTCTCAGTGTGGAAAGGAAAATCCAAAGTACCTGAAAAAAGTTTAGTATCTCAGAGTATTAATGAGCCCCAGTGAGTGTCAGTACAAATCTCTCAAGGGACTCCTTAAGGCAGATAATTGGGGCCATGGTTGCACAAACCTCTCACAGAGTCTGTATCAAAAGGGAAACACCAAATACCTTAAAAGAAATGCAGTTCTGGGAGCATGAAGGAGCCCCCAGGGCCATTCCTGACCAAGGCTCCCCAGGGACTCCTTCCAGCAGATCCTTGAGGCCACTGGGATATGGGCTAGGGGGGGATGCTGAGGGCAGGACCAGGGGCTGACAGTGCCCAGCCTGGCTGGGGCTGTGCCAGGAGGCCCCAGGGCCTCAGGACAAGGTGTCTCCTCACAGCCCTTGGTGGCACAGACCCTGCTGTGCCCCAGGGCACCAAGACTTGACTTCTCTTTGTCCCCACCTGTCATCAGTGCCTCCAGTTCTCTGCTCTGCCTGGGGCCTGGGGACACTTTCTCAGTCGTGTCCCTCAGTGGGACCCATTAAAAGTCCAAGAAACTTTGGAGTTGGATTCTGACTTGGAGTTCTGGAGAGGTTTCTGCAGCTCCCTCTCAGGGCCTGATGTTCAGGGCCTGAGCACAAAGCCCCAGAGGGTCATTAAAGTCCTTGTGCTGTGTCTGTGCTGCTGAACTGGGCCGGGCTCCTGGCACACAGGGTGATCCCGGTAACCAAGCAGAGCTTCAAAAGCACATTTCTCTTGCTGAGCAGCTCTTCTCCCAGCCCAGCAGGGCTGGGGCACTGCCTGCAGCCAGCCCGGGCACAGCACAGAGGCACAGAGAGCTTCAATCAGTCAGGGCTGGGAAGGGGCTGAGAAGTGCCCGGGGCAGAATCACTGCCAGCCCTTGGCACAGGAACCTCTGGCTGCAGGACAATGCAGCTGCAGCTCCTGGAGAGATCTCCTAAAGCTGGAACATCCCAATGCCCACAGACCCTGTGAGTGCATTCTCTGCTCATCTCCTGTGCAGAGCAGCCAGGGGTGCCCAGGGCTGTCCTGCAGAGCAGGGTCCTGCAGCCCAGGGCGCTGTGCTGGGCCAGGACTCTGCTGCCTGCCAGGGACAGCTCTCAGCCGGCCCTGGAGCTGCTCCCAGCGCTGGCCAGGAGCTGTGGGGGGAAGGAGCCACCCTGAGCAGGGCAGGTGCTGCTGCTGAGAGGGGCTGGGTGGGGCAGGGCTGCTCCCAGCTCCAGACCAGCCTGGGCACAGCTCCGGAGGGCACTTCCCAAAGAAGGTAAGCCTGGAATTGCTGTAAAGATCAGGAGCTTTCCTGAGAGTGTTTTCAATTTCCTGCTTGGAGCAGGATGGGAATGTTGGGGTGATGACAAAAATATTTTTGCTTTTTATACATTTTTCATATATCCGTAGCTCCATAAATTACTATTATGTAATTATAAATTTATAATCCTTACCTAACTCTATTAAACTCTTAATTAACTCTACTTAACTACTATTATATGCTTAATATAATTATAATCCTTAATTAACTCTAATATATTTCCTTAATTTCTCTTAGATTTTAGAACAATAACCTGTCTAAATACATTTTTTAAATGCTCTATAGTCTTATTATCAGGGAAAGAACCCACAAGAAGACCATTTTGGTTTTTACATGTGAGCAGTGATAAGAAAATCTGGGGCAAAGAAGCCCTTGCACCTACTCCAATGGTTTGAGCCAGAGGTGTGTAACTGGGGCAACTGAAACTCCTATTGGGTGTCCCTGTTGTTGCCTTTATAAAAGACAACCAGAGACCTGGTTCAGGAACAGCACGGCAGCCTGCTCTCGGCCAGACTGCTCGGGCTAATCAACAGACGCAGACACCAATATGGCAGACGGTTGAAAAGCGTTTATTATCCTATCTCGTGGGCTTAAATAGCTTTTAGGGGTCTTTGCTACGTCAGAGGGGGGTTGGGGGTCTCAGGGGTTAGTGGGTAGTGGAAATTTACTAGGGCCGGTGTGGCTGCATTCCTCTGAGGCTTCTGGAGTTAATAGACAAGTGGGGAAGAGAGAGAGAGGGGGATGGGTCTATCTTTCCGTCACACCCCGAAATCTTCCGTTCGCCTGTCCCTTACCTACCACATCTCCCCCCTCCTTATCACATATAAAATGAGGTAGTCGTAGGTAGAGGCACTGGAGTGAGGTACAAACTTGCAACTTGTCAAGGAAAGGGTGGTTTAGTAGATCTGGGTCGATTTTTTAAGGCAGGTGCTGAAGGCTTTAGCTACTGACTGTGTTTGCAGTTTTTGGTTTATAGCATTTGTTGGTGGCCTATGAACAGAATGTAAAATTACTTCTGAAAGCGAAGAGACTGATTTTTCTGGGTAGGAGATGGATTTCTCGATCCTCTGCAGGTCTTCGTCGATGGTCATTTGCAGCTGAGAGAGTCTGTGCTGCTGGGTTGCGATGGCTGAGACGCCTGTGGCGGTGCCAGCTGCTCCCAGGCCGAGCAGCATCGCGATAGTTATACCTGTGATGATTTCCCTTTTGTGGAGTCTGTTAGGTTCTTCGAGAAGATGGTATATTTCTTCGTCTGAGTGGTACAAGACCCTGGGGACAATCAGAACTTGGACACAGAAATCAGTAGAGTCATTGAATTTGTCAAGGAACACACAAGGACTCACTCCGGACCTTTGGCAGACCCACATCCCAGACGCAGATGGGATTACCCACTTGTTAGTTTTTCTGTTAGGTTTGACAACTTTAGTGCAGAAGTTGCCTTTCTGCTTTGCTAAGGTTGCATTCCCAAAACATCTGCCCTGTCCTGTGATTTGACTCAGGGTGATTTTTTTGTGGGGAGTGTCTTATCTGCACTTGTGGGGGGTACTGGCTGTGGAGTAACTGAAGGGGGTATCTAAAGCGGTGCTTTCGTAGAAAAGTGGGTTTAATATCATAGCAAAACTAATATGGGTTAGTCAGGTTTGATTTGGTTTCATTTGGGGTTAGTAAGGTAGCTTCTAAACACGTTGGCTATGTGGAACACGAAGGATGGGGTATTTATTAGAAGGTAGTGGCCTGGGCTAGCTTGTCGTCCTGGCCACAAGCCTCTAAATAGCAAAATTGCATGAAGAAAGACACTGTGCATGTTTGGATCTCACCACTGTGGGATTTTCAGGTGTTGTCTGGCAGTTTGGTGGTCTGTCATCTCTTTCTGGAGCAGGGCTGTCTGTGTCACGGGGACGGTCCACAAGCATGTCCTGCAAACAGAACTCATAGCTTCTCATTAGTTTTGTTTTGAGGGTCAGGTTCGGTTGGTAGCAGTGGTGTGCAGCAGTGGCTCTCATAGTCTCACCACGTGGGGGTTCCGACTGCCACAGAGGCAGCACGTCCCCCACACTCCCGGGGGCTTTCTCCCCACTTTCATGGCTAGGGCCACCCAGGGGTCCCGTATCGGGGCGTCTCCTGCTGACTCTGCGGCACGGGCGCCGCTTGCGGTGGGAGGAGGCTGAGTTCGCCCGCGCGCGCCCCCCCCCCCCCCCCGTGTGTCCGGGGCTGGGACCCTTATTCCTTGGCGAGACGCCCTTTTTTCTCGCAGTTCCAAGGGGTATTGTGACCGCTTTTCGGTGCGGCTTAGAACTCTATTTGGTTTTGTTTTAAACTGTGCTGGTTCCGTATCTTTCGTTTTGGGGTTCCGGTCAGCCTCCGCCGGCTCCTCTGAGCCGGCAGGGTTGTTGCCAGGCTCCGCGGCGGAAGTCAAATGCCAGCGCACTTCCGGGGCTCCGCGCCGTTTTGTTCGGCTCCGAGCTCGCTCCTCCCCGCGGGGGAGGGGCCACTCCCGCCCCCCCGGCTCGCCGCGCCCCCCGCGGGGGGTGGTTTTTCCCTTATATGGTGGCGGCTCCTGGCGCGGCCGCTGATTGGCTCTGTGCCCTGAGCCGCTCTCCGCCCCTTTCTCCCGCGCGCGCGCGCCTCTGAAATCGCGTGGTTTTTGAGTTTTTGCGCCGAGACTACTAGTGCTCCGCCCCCCTCCGCGGCATCCGGCGCCATTTTCAAAGCGACCGCATGGCCGGGCGGCCGGGGACTCCCCCCGAGCCGCGGCCCCTGCGACTCTGGCCTCTCCCGCCGGCTCTCGCCAAAAGCGCCCCGCGCGCGGCTGCGCCTCCGACAGCGGATCTCTGACCGGCGGCGGCGGCGGGACGGATTGGGAAGCGGCGGCTTCTCGGGGTTTTTCTGCGGCGGGGGTTTCGCGGGGGTTTTTCGCGGCGGGGGTGTCTTGGGGGGTTTCTGCGGCGGGGCTTGGCGCTGCTCCGCTCGGCACGCTGGCGGGGAAGCGGCGCGGAACCGCGGGCGGGTCCGGGTTCCAGCGGGAGCGGGGCCACGCCGCTCGAAACGCGCCCCGGCGGGAGCGGGTCCGCGCCGCTCGAAACGCGCCGCTCCGGGGGCTGCGCTGCCTCTGCCGGGCTGGGCTGGGCTCAGCTCCGCGGCGGGGCCGGGCTGCGCTCTGATCTGGGGAAGGGGGTGCCGCGCTGAGCCCCTCTGGGTCTCCGCTCCCGGGTGGACCCTCCTCAGGGACGGTCTGCGCTTTCGCCCTCGTCCCGAGCCCGGACCTAACTAATAAACACGTATGCACTGCACTCTGCGTCTCCTGCTTTTCTATTGCCTTGCGCGGGGCTTTTTCTACCTTGCCCCGTGCTGTAATGCTCTTGCCACTGTCTGAGGATTTTGATTCCCCGGCTAGCGTGGCTGTACACTGTTCCCATATTTCCGGATGCATGGCATCCACTGAGCATTCGGTTGCTCTAAGCCCAGGCAGCCTTGCTATAGCAAGATAAAAGTCCCTGAGCTTAAACTCGATACTCCTTTGCTTCATACTTACGACCCATGCGACGCTGCCTATGACGCTCACGGGTCCTGGGACGTCTCCCCTTACGCCTGGGTACGGTCCGACCGTCCCGGCCGCTGCTTCTGTCCAGGTGAATCCCGTCCACCGGGCAAATTTTTCCGTTTTTCTTCTTTTGTCCCGGGCTTCGGCACCAGTATGTTGCCTTTATAAAAGACAACCAGAGACCTGGTTCAGGAACAGCACGGCAGCCTGCTCTCGGCCAGACTGCTCGGGCTAATCAACAGACGCAGACACCAATATGGCAGACGGTTGAAAAGCGTTTATTATCCTATCTCGTGGGCTTAAATAGCTTTTAGGGGTCTTTGCTACGTCAGAGGGGGGTTGGGGGTCTCAGGGGTTAGTGGGTAGTGGAAATTTACTAGGGCCGGTGTGGCTGCATTCCTCTGAGGCTTCTGGAGTTAATAGATAAGTGGGGAAGAGAGAGAGAGAGAGGGGGATGGGTCTATCTTTCCGTCACACCCCGAAATCTTCCGTTCGCCTGTCCCTTACCTACCACACCCTGTTAAATATCCTAATTAATTTACCTTAATGAATTGTTGAAATCAGGAGCTGGGTGTGCCCCATCCCCTCTGGGACACCTGGAGCTTCCAGTAAAGGTCTGGTTTTTACTTTCTTGTTCTAACACTGTTGCAAGGGCTTTTTTTCTCTTTTGATTATAGAAAACAGGGGGATGAGAGAAACAGAACAGGAATTGTAATCCCAGAATCACAGAACATTCTGAGTTGAAAGGGACACACAGGATCATCAAAGGATTGTTTGAACATTTACAGAGTGTCCAGAACTGTGACTTTGGGTGGTCAGTGTCTCTGCTGGGAGCCTCCCAAAGGGCCTTCAGCCACTCCTCAGCCCTGGACAGCAGCAGCATCACCTCTGCAGGGCCCAGCAGGGCTCTCCTGAGCTGCCCTTGCCCAGCTGCACACAGAGCCTGCCCCAGCCAGGGCCCTGCACACAGGCAGGTTTCTGTAGGGCCGGGCCGAGGGCACACAGGGTGGGATGGGCTCTGCTGGCAGGGACAAGGCACCTCTCAGGAGGGAATGTCCAGGCCCAGGGAGATGCTCAGGGAAGGAGAGGGGGCTGAGCAGAGTAGTGCTGGGGGAACAAGCCCATCCAGCCCCTCACCTGCCCTCAGCCACAGGGAATCCTTTGCCTCTCACATCTCTCAGTGGCAAACTCTGAGTGCAGCAGGAATGCTGGGGATTTCTGACCTCAGAGAGCCAGGAATAGTGTGTGGGTAGGAAAACAAGTCCTTAAACCAGCTCCTGCCATTTCCCTTAGAAGTGGTAGTGCAGATGGTACCATGCCTTTCTGCAATAGGAATTATTCCCCTGACAAATCCTGAATATCCAGTCTTGTCCCTCTGCCACAGGGCCACAAACCCAGGGAAGCAGGGCAGGGATGGCTCCTCGAGAGCCCCCACGCTCAGGCCTGGCTGCTCCTGGCACACTCAGCCAGCACAACTGGAGCTCAGGCAGGGACCTGGGTGAAGGTTTTCCCAGAGCAGGAACAAGGGTGGGTGAGTCCCAGCAGGACAGTCTGCAGGGAATGGCCCAGTCTGGCTCCAAACAGCCTCTCCTGACTTGTCCCTGTCCTTTCTCCATGACCAGGTGCCCATGTGCAGCCACAGCAAATGTCCAACAGCAGCTCCATCAGCCACTTCCTCCTGCTGGCACTGGCAGACACGCGGCAGCTGCAGCTCCTGCACTTCTGCCTCTTCCTGGGCATCTCCCTGGCTGCCCTCCTGGGCAACGGCCTCATCATCAGCGCCGTAGCCTGCGGCCACCACCTGCACATGCCCATGTTCTTCTTCCTGCTCCACCTGGCCCTCAGCGACCTGGGCTCCATCTGCACCACTGTCCCCAAAGCCATGAACAGTTTGCTCTGGGACACCAGCACCATCTCCTACACAGGATGTGCTGCTCAGGTTTTTCTGCTTATCTTCTTTCTTGGATCAGAATATTTTCTCCTGACCATCATGTGCTACGACCGCTACGTGTCCATCTGCAAACCCCTGCACTACGGGACCCTCCTGGGCAGCAGAGCTTGTGCCCACATGGCAGCAGCTGCCTGGGCCAGTGCCTTTCTCTATTCGCTGCTGCACACAGCCAATACATTTTCCCTGTCTCTGTGCCATGGCAATAGCCTGGGCCAGTTCTTCTGTGAAATCCCCCAGATCCTCAAGCTCTCCTGTGCCAAATCCTACCTCAGAGAACTTGGACTCATTGCTGTTACTGTGTCTGTGGGATTTGGTTGTTTTGTGTTCATTGTTTTCTCCTATGTGCAGATTTTCAGGGCTGTGCTGAGGATCCCCTCTGAGCAGGGACGGCACAAAGCCTTTTCCACCTGCCTCCCTCACCTGGCTGTGGTCTCCCTGTTTGTCAGCACTGTAATATTTGCTTACCTGAAGCCTCCCTCCATGTCCTCCCCATCCCTGGATCTGGCCCTGTCAGTTCTGTACTCGTTGGTGCCTCCAGCCCTGAACCCCCTCATCTACAGCCTGAGGAACCAGGAGCTCAAGGCTGCAGTGTGGAGACTGATGACTGGATGCTTTCAGGGACATTAAAGTGATTGGCAATTTCTGCAAATCAGTTTAAATACAAGTCATCTGTGGTACTTCTTGTTGCTTTAACTGTGGGGATTTTTTCCCCTTTTACTTTCTTCATATTGTCCACAATAAATATAATTTTAGTTCCATTTCTCATATTGTTACTCAACATATCCCCTGTGCCCACAGACTGCATCAATGAGGGGTTGCGTTCTCGGTGGCTTTAAAGGAACTAAAGGATCTCCCAGCACAGTTTTCTGCAGAGATGCCCTTTTGTTGCCTTCTCTGGAGCTGCAGCAGCAATGTCTGTGTGCAGAGCTGGGGCAGATCAGTGCTGGCACAGCAGCTCTGCTCCTGCTGGCCACACCATTCCTGATCCAGGCCAGGAGCCATTGGCCTTCTTGGCCACCCGGGCACACGGCTGGCTCATGTCCAGCCTGCTGTCCATCAGTCCCTGCAGGTCCCTTTCTGCCTGGCTGCTGTCCAGCCCCTCTGTCCCCAGCCTGTAGCGCTGCAGGGGTTGTTGTGGCCAAAGTGCAGGACCCGGCACTTGGACTTGTTAAACCTCACCTTGTTGGATTTGGGCCCTGGATCCAGCCTGTCCAGGGCCCTGTGCAGAGCCCTCCTACCCTCCAGCAGACCCACATCCAGCTTGGTGTCATCTGAAAAGATGTCCTTGGTTCCATGTGTCCCTTCAGTGTCACAATGTCCCTTTGGTTACACCAGGCCCTGCACTGTCACACTGGTCTCCTTGGTTCCACGGGGCCCCAAAATGTGACAATGGACTCCTTGGTTCCGTGGGGCTTCACAGTGTCACAATGTTCTCGTTGGTGCCGCAGTTTCACAGTGGCCCCTCAGTTCCATGGGGCCCCAGGGTGTCACAAAGGCCCCATGGTCACATGAGGTCCCACACTGTCACAATGCTCCCTGTGCTTCCACAAGTCCCCTCAGTGTCACAATGGATTCCTTGTTTCCATGAGGCCACACAGTGTCACAAGGGCCTTCCAGATTCCTGGAGGCCCCAGAGTGTCACAGTGGCCCCTTGGTTACACAAGGTCCTGCAGTGTCACAATGTCCCCTTGGTTCCATGAGGCCCCGCAGTGTCAGAACGGCCCCTTGGTTCCACTGGGCCCTGGACTCTCCCAAAGCTCTCCGTGGTTTCGCAGTGTCACAATGGTGAAACCCCTCGGTTACACGAGGCCCCGCAGTGTCACCATGGCCTCTGTGGTTCCACCAGGACCCAGTGTCACAGGGACTCCCTGGTTCCATTGGGCCCCAGAGCACCACAATGGAGCCCTGGTTCTATGGGGCTGCACAGTGTCACCATGGTCCTCTTAGTTCCACCAGGCCCTGCAGGGTCACAATGGCCCCAGAGTGTCCCAATCATCACAGAATGACAGAATCAAATAGGCTGGAAAAGACCTTTGGGATCATCAAGTCCAACCAATGCCCTAATACCACCTTGTCACCCAGACCATGCCACTGAGTGCCACTGGAGAGGGACAGTGACTCTGCCACCTTCCCCCTGGCCTGCCCATTGCAATGCCCACTCACCCTTTCTGTGAAGAACTTCTTCCTCTTGTCCAGCCTAAACCTCCCCTGGTGCAGCTGAAGGCTGTGTCTTCTTGTCCTGCCCTCCAGCAGATCCACACTCACACCCAGCTTGGTGTCACCTGCAAATTTGGGGATGGTGGGCTTGATCCCCTCACCCAGATCATCAGTGAAGATGTTAAGCAGGACTGGGCCCAACACAGATCCCTGGGGACAGCACCAGGGACTGGACACCAGCTGGGTGCAGCACCATCCCCACCCCTCTCTGGGCCCAGCCTCCAGCCAGCTCTTCCATCTCCCAGCCAGGAGGGAACCTGCCCAAGCCGTGGCCTGCAGCTTTTCCAGGGAATGCTGTCAGAGACGGTGTCCAAGGCTTTGCTGAAGTCCAGATGGACACATCCCAGCCTTTCCCACATCCACAGGTGGGTCACCTGGTTATAAAAGGAGATCAGGGTGCTCAGGCAGGACCTGCCCCACTAAATCCACGCTGGCTGGCTCTGACCCCTCGGCCATCCTGTGGGTGCCCTGTGGTGGCACTCAAGGTGATCTGTTCCATAACCTTGCCAGGCAGTGAGGTCAGGCTGACAGGCCTGGAGTTCCCCAGATCCTCCTTCTAGCCCTTCTTGGGGATGGGCTCACACTGGCACCTCCAGTGCTCTGGGACCTCCCTGGTGAGCCAGGACTGATGGTAAATGATGGGGAGCAGCTTGGGGAGCTCATCCACCAGCTCCCTCATCCCCCTAGGATGGATCCCATCCCATCCCATACACCTGTGAGCATCCAAGTGGCTCAGCAGGTCACCAGCTGCTTCCTCCTGGATTACAGGGGGCTGTTCTGCTCCCTGTGCCCATCTGCCAGCTCAGGAGAAAACTTGTCCTGAGGACAACCTGTCCATGTATTGAAAATTGAGACAAACAAGGTGTTATGTAGCTTGTCCTTTTCCTTATCTTGGGTTACTCTATTCTCTGCTGCATCCAATAAAGAGTAGAAATTCTCCTTCCCCCTCTTTTTGCTGTAAATTTTTTTTAATAAAAACTATTTTTATTCCGTTTACAAAAGCTGCCAGGTTAAGTTCTAATTGAGCTTTCATGTCCCAACTTCTCTCTCTGAATGACCTTTCAACATCCTTAAATGTCGGAATCTGTGGGTATTGATGATTCCGAGATTGTAGAAAGTCTCTGTCTTTCTGCCCCGTTGCCAAAGAAGAAGCCATAATTCGTCTATGCTGTTTCCAAGGTTGTTTATTCTGTTTATCTCTAACATGTTCTGCTGCCCTGCCACAGGTCTGTCCTGCAGGGCAGCGTGTGGGGCTCTGCCCCCAGTGGGATGTTACAAACATTAAATACCACAAACTACCTGTGCTGGATTTACAATAATGTGCCAATATCTGTCACCTACGTTGGACAGTGTGTCCCCAGCCTAAACCAACAGAAAAATGCCAACACCACAGTGAAACATGGAGGGCATGAGGAAGGAGGAAAAGGACAAGACACACCCAATTTCCTCCATCTTGTCCCCTCTGAACCCTTAATCTAGAAACCTAAAATTTTACTTTTGCACCCGTGTCACACTTAATTATTCCTTATATAAAACACTCAGAGCTTGTAATTCATCCTGTAAGATTGAAAACTCTTTTCCATGGACAGAAATCAGAGACAGAGTCTCTCGGGGCTCTGTACAGGGGGTTCCCGACCCCCTGCCAGGGTCCCAGGCAATCCAGGGCAGACAGAGGGAAGCCCTGGATTCCCACACTTAAACACTTCCTGATTTGTGAGTAATTTCTTCACCTGAGTTCCCACAAAAGCTCCATGGGCAGCCAGGTTTCCTCACCACCTCATCTTTTGCCACACTGGGACAGGCTGCTCCTTCCCCCTTAAGATTACTTTCCTGAAATGTGTCCATCCTCCCTGGACCCATTTGCTTTTAAGGGCTGTTTCCCTTAAAAATCAGTACCTGATTTGGTACTCCCCATATCTACATCCTAAACAGGCCAAAGTCTGCCCTTCCTAATTCCAGCGCAGAAGTTTTATTGCTGCCCCTCCTTCTTTCACAGATCATTGAAAACTTGATTATTTCATGGTCCCTGTGCCCCAGGCAGCCTCCGACCCCCACATCTGCCACCAGCCCTTCTCTGTTTGTGAACAGCACGAGACAGAGCTTTCCTTGGGAGTGCAGTGTTACCAAAAATTCGGTAAAACAGAAAACTCCTTAACACCAGTGCAGCATTAAGAAGCTGCATTCTTTATTCAGCCAGATGCACAGGGGATAGTTCCTCCCAAAGCCGAGCATGCTGAGTGCAGGAAAGTTTCTGTTCATATTCTGTATTTTGCACACATATTCATTGATTGTGCTGGACTAAACACACATCTGATAATCATTTCCCCAAAACCATTAACATATTTCCCCTCGCCTTTACCCATGTGTTCTTCTGTCCTGGGGGTCTCTCTGGTGGTCCCTGGTGGTCGTGGACCCCAATGTTCCTGTGGGCCTGGCTGAGCTGGCAGGACACTGAGTCTGGTGAACTTCCAGTTCCCCTTCTCCCACAATGGGCACTGTGTGGTTTCCATGGGCCTGGGGTTTTGGAGAACAAGCTCCAGGCGTCAGCTCACCTGGTGTAGGCAATTTATCACCTGGTGACATAAGGTCACAGAGTGATCCATGACATTACATGAGTAATCAATGGCAGAATGGTCCATGACATCATAGAGTGGTTTATGTGAGGTCATCAAGGAGTTATGACATCATAGGCCACCTCTGTGACATCACAGATCAAGCTTTGACATCACAGGATGGGAATCTGAAATCACAGAGCAGACTGTGACATCAGAGTTAGCTGTGACATCAGAGACCACCTGTGTGACATTCCAGATTGGGCTGGTACATCTCAGAGGGGCTGTGTGACATCCCAGGAGGGCTCTGTGAGGTCACTGGGTTGGTCACTCTGCCCCAGCTCCCGCTCACAGTTTCTCCCAACAAGTCCAATGCTGTACATACCCAGCAGGGTCCCTGACGCCCGGTATCCCCCCAGTCCCCCTGGAGCCACAGCCTCCACCAAAGGATGTTCCACAGGATCCACCCCAGAGCCTGACATGGGGACAAGGGGCCAGGGCTGTGTGACCAGGACATCAAGGACGTGGATTATCCAGGTCCCTGTGGCCTGGGTTGGGTTCCCCAGGGCAGGAAAGTTGTCTGGCAGCTGGAGCAGGGTTAGGGAAAGGCCTCCAAGGTTGGGCTGGAGCCCTTGGGCTGTGAGCAGAGGCTGAGGGAGCTGGGCTTGTCCAGCCCGGAGCAGGGAAGGCTGAGGGGCTCCTCATGCCAGCCTGGCAGTGCCAGCGAGGAGGGGATGGAGAAAACAGAGCCAGGCTCTTCACCGGGGGGCCTGGTGGGAGACAGAAGCCAATGGGTGGAAGGGGAAAGGGGGAAGATCAGCCAGGCCAGGAGGAGATTAAATAAGCCAGGCTGGTTTTAGCATTTCCTCAACACCAAAAGCAGCCTGACCTCCCTTCCCATCCCCCACTGACAGCTTTGCAAATCAGGAATTGTGTGAGTGTTTTTCCCCCACTCCAGGACAAACATCCTGATAGAAGAATTGTGTTTACATCTATCCCACAACCACGCAAGTCTAAAATCAATTTTAGTATGGAAAGCACTAGTGGATGGCAGACTCACCAGACACTGCTGGGACATTGCACATAACTCAGGGAATAGCAATTGTTATTAAAGAGTGATTGTTATTAAATTGTGTCCTGTTCAGCTGTGGTCTGTTGGCCATGAAGAGAAACTTTCTGTGCCTCTGAGTCTCACCAGTTCCTGACCCCCAAAGGACACAAACCTGATGAGTTGTGGTTCCCACTCCAGTGGTGGCACTTGGATCTCCCTCCATCCCCAGAGCAGAGCTCCCTTGTCCCAGAAAGTCCCTGGCAATGCAGGGATGAAGGAAACAGGACAGGCTGTGGGGATCAGGGGCAGGGCACGGCCAGGGATTTGGGGTGGCTGTGAGCCCAGGGCAGGACCCGGCCCTTGGCCTTGGTGAACCTCATCCCATTGTCCTGGGCCCATGGCTCCAGCCTGTCCAGATCCCTCTGCAGAGCTTCCTGCCCTCCAGCACAGCCACACTCCCACCCAGCCTGGGCTCACCTGGAACTGCCTGAGGGTGCCCTCGATGGCCTCGTCCAGATCAGCAATAAAGAGATTTCACTGACCTGGCCCCAGTGCTGAGCCCTGGGGACACCCTTGGATGTGACTCCATTCCTCAGCTGCTCCATTCCCAGAGCAGCCAGGCCTGAGCAGAGCTGTGGGGCCAGAGCCGGCTGGGCTGTGCTGGGGAGAGGCCCTTGGTGCTGCCCAGAGCTCAGGGCAGCTGGCAGAGCTTGCAGGGAGCTGGGCTGGGCTGGGAGAGCCTGGCACAGAAACCATCCGTGTCCATCTCAGCCTGGCTGAGCGTGCAAGGCCAGGAAGATCATCCAAGGTCCACAAGTTCTCTGTGTGGGAGCTGAGTTTTGGCCCCTTGAGCCGTCCCAAGTGCTGGGGCTGCACCTCCAGCTCCAGAGGAGATGTGACAGGTGGGAGCAGAGACAAATAATTCCTGCTGGATTCTTTATTGTGTTTGCCTGTACAGGCGACCTGGATCCATATGTAGATGAGGTGTTTTGTGTCAGATAACACTGTGAGAGTGATAAGAATAATATTTTTTAGCTGAAAATTATATTTCACACATAGTGGACAATGAGAAAAAAATCCACATATGATCACAAGAGCATCTGAGTTTTTCAGAGGATGAGAGACTCATTGATGTTCCAGCAGCCAAACCTGCTCAAATATTTTCAAAGGCTTTCAAAGGCTTCCTTGAGATGAGATGTGACCACCAGAGGCCAAGGCCAGCCAGAGCTCTCTGTTCTGGCAGATTTTGTCTGGGATTACCCACACATATATGGAATTTTTCAGGAGGAGCATCCATTTTGGCTGTGGGCACCTGCAAAGATGGATGGTTCTTTTCCATAGGAAGGAAACCACAGAGCCCTGTGAGGCCCTGCAGTGTCACACTGGTGGTGTCATATTGGATCCTTGGTTCCATGAAGCCCAGATGTGTCACACTTGGCTCTTGTTTCCATGGGGCTCCATAGTGTCACAATGGCCCCTCGGTTCAATGAGGCCTTGTGGTGTCACAATGGTTCAGTGAGGCCTTTAGTGTCACAAGAGTGTCCATGATTCCATAAGTGTTGGAACCCTGGATGCTGAGAATTTTAAACTTGCTGTGCTGAAAGGCACAGACTTGCAATAGAGCACTGCATTTGACCTGAGGCTGTGGAGAAGGCTTCCAAAATTGCTTAACCGCACTGGGGTTATGGGTGCGTAGTTGGTTAGAGATGTATACTACCACAGGGTGGAAAAGTTAGATTTTGGGGGTTTAGAACATAGTAATAAATATGAAGCAAGATGGAGGTGTTAGGGTGGAGACAGGTTCTTCTTATTTAACTTCTTCTTAGCTTCTTCTTCATGGGTTTGGGTGATATTTTGTGATTGGACCGAAAAGTCCGCACTGCTGGCTTCAAGGATCAGTTATTGGGTTAAAAGGGAAAATAATTTAGGTGTCATTTCTTGGTTGGATAGTTTTAAAAGACCTTGTAACAAGAGCTATTTGGCCATTTTGTGACTTGCTAATGAAAGACTGCAGAACTCACAGTTGTGAGGCTGCAACACTGATAAGAAACAAGAAGCACCTGAGTCTGAACCTGAAATATGGTCTCAAGTACCTTCAATCCTGACCACGAGACAGGCAGAAAAAACAAGCAGAGAACCCACACAGAAGCCCTGGCAGTGTGACAACAGACCATTGGTTTCACTGAGCCCCACAGTGTCACGATGGTCCCCTTGGCTCCACGAGGCTCTGAAGTGCCACAGAGGCCCTTTGGTTTCACAAGGCCTCAAAATGTAGAAATGGTCTCCATGGTTTCATGAGGCCCTGCTGGGTCACAATGGACCTTT
The DNA here is from genome assembly GCF_048771995.1 of Taeniopygia guttata. Lineage (NCBI taxonomy): Eukaryota > Metazoa > Chordata > Aves > Passeriformes > Estrildidae > Taeniopygia > Taeniopygia guttata. The sequence continues at coordinate 5,019,211 of NC_133056.1, forward strand.
GGTTCCGTGATGCCCCAGAGTGACACAATGGTGACACAATGGTTCCATTGGACCCTTCATCCCATGGAGACCCACAGTGTTCACTGTGGTCCCCTTGATTCCATGAGGCCCTGCCACGCTCTAATGGCCCCTTGGTTCCAGTGGGTCCCAAAGTGTCAGAACAGTCTCCATTGTTCCATGAGGCCCCAGAAAGTCACTGTGGTCCCCTTGGTGCCACAGGGCCCCACAGTGTAACAATGGACTCTTGGCTCCATGAGGTGCCACGCTGTGTCACAATGGCTCATGGTTCCATGAGACCGCACAGTTTAACAATGGTCCCTTGGTTCCATGAGGCCTTGCTGTGTCACAATGGACTTGGGGTTCCATGAGCTTTCCTACTGCCAAAAACAGTCTCCCTGGTTCCACAGTGTCACCATGGTCCCGTTGTTCCATGAGGTTCCATAGCAGAACCTTGGTTCCATGGCCACCTTGGTTCTGTGTGACCTTGCAGTGTCACAATGGAGCTGTGGTTCCACGAGGCCTTGCTGTGTCAGAATGGCCCCTTGGTTCCAATAGGTTTCTCAGGGTCACAATGGTCTCCTTGGATCCGTGGTGTCACAATGGGCCATTGGTTCAATGTGGCCTCAGTGTGCCAAAATGGATTTTGGTTCCATGGGATTCTGCTGTGTCACCATGGACCCTTTGTTCCATGAGTTTGGACAGAGTCACAGGTAACTCCTGGGTTCTGTGAGGCCCCATGGTCACCAAATCTCTGAAATATCAGAACAAGACTCCTTAACACTAAATTGCTATTTAAGAGGGGATCATTTATTCAGGCCTGAGGTCTAGTGAGGGATAACTCCTAACCTTATGTGGACATGTAACTCTACCAGTGTGTTGCTTATACACAGTCACTAAATGTGAATTACAATTTACCCATTTCCATAAAACACACCCCAAGTTCCCAGGTTCAGTCCTTGCTTTTTCTATCACTGCATTCTTGAGCCAGATGTCTTCTACACTTCCAACTGTCCTTGCTGGAAAAGCAGCTCCTGCACACCTTGTTCCTGTGTTAAAAGTTCACAGGCACAGTAAAAACTGAATTAACCCTTTTGGTATCAAGGCCAAGCCTTTGTGTGGCCAGGCAGGGGCAGCAGGAGGCAGAGCTGCCAGCAAAGGAAGGGCCAGCGAGGTGGGGCAGCCGGGGATGACGACAGCCTGCAGGGACAGAGGCGCAGGGCAGGGACACCGTGGGACAGCCTGGGCTGCAGAGGGCACAGGGATGTGCAGCAGCTGCAAGGCCCTGACAGAGCCAACCTGTGCAGCACTTTGGCTATGGCTGCTGGCCCTGGGCCTGAGGCCACGAGGGGACAAGTGACCCTTGCAGCCCTGGGGCCTCATTGCCTCCTTGTCCCTGCTCAGCAGCCTGGCAGGGGCCGCCCCATGGTCCTGCCCTTGGCATGGCACATCCCCACATCCCAGTGCCCATCCCGGGAAGAGCCCTGAGCAATGAGGGAGGGACAGGATCTGCCTTGCCAGGGGCTGGGGCTCAGGCCTGGGCCCTTTGCATTCCTGAAACACATCCAGGTTTGCTCAGCACCAGAGACACCTTTCCCTTGCTTGTCCCCAGCTGTCATCTCTGCCCCCAGTGTTCTGCTCTGACTGGAACCTGGGGACACTTTCTCAGTCCTGTCCCTCAGTGGGACCCATTAAAACTTCAAGAAACTTTGGAGTTTTAATTTAACTTTGAGTTCTTGAGAAGTTTTTTGAAGACACACTCAGGGACTGAGTCTGATGTAAACAACACCAAATCCCTGAGAGGGTCATTAAAGTTTTCCTATTCCAGTTGTGGAGAAAGATTTCAAAGTGCTTGTAAGGAATACACATTCCTGTTTTAAAGGATGTATTTTATTACATTTCTCTTTAGATCAGAGGCAATTGCAGCATTCTGTGATTGATATTGAGCCAGGGTCTCCCCTCAGGAGCTCTGGCCTGCTCAGAGAAGCTGTGCCCTGAGCTCTGGCCCAGCGTGGACAACCTTGCTCCACATTGCCCAGGCCCATCCTGTCTGTCCTCACTCACCTGGGACCTGCTGTGCCTGCAGGGCTGGCTGCACCCAGCCTAAGAGGGGTTTTCCCTTTTTCTATGTTTGAAGCAATCTAAAACTCCTGAGTTTCCCCATGAAAACAGACACCTTCCTCAGGTGTGTGCCAGCCCAAGGTGCCACTGAAACCACTCCAGACCGGCCCTGGGCCAGCTGTGAGGGTGGATCATCAGCGCAAGCTGCACTGGGCCACTGCAAGGGGCTTTGGCCATGGGCACTGCACTGACCCCACTGCTGGGTTTGGCTGCCACGGCAGCCCTGAGAAATTAAACTGTCCTTGGAAACACTGGGGAGGACTGGGACATACTGGGGAACACTGGGAATGCTGTGGGACACACTGGGACACACTGGCAGTGATGCTGTGGAGGGCTGGGACAGCCTGGGAACATGAGGAATGCTGAGGGGGAATCTGGGTGGACTGGGATGGACTGTGGGGCTACACTGGGACACACTGGGACATATTGGGAGTGAAACTGGGAGTAAAACTGGCGGATACTGGGACAAACTAGGGACATTGTGGGGAAAACTGGGCAACACTGGGGCATACTGGGGATAACACTGGGAAGAACTGGGAGGGCTTGGGAATGAACTCAGGTGTATTGGGAGGGACTGGGCTGTACTGGGAAGGACTGGAGGGGAACTCAGATTCTACTGGGCTGTACTGGGGATGAACTGGGCTGTACTGGGAGGGCCTGGAAGGGCACTGGCGTCGTACTGGGCTGTACTGGGGATGAACTGGGCTGTGCTCGGAAGGACTGGAGGGGTAGAATGGGCTTTTCCTGACCCCGCCGCCTCCCATTGGCCGAGGCTTCCGCCTATCACAAGTCCCAACCAATCAGCGCCAGGTATCATGGCTTTGTGGGCGGTGCCTGAAGTCTGCGCCATCTTTTCTTTTGCCTACAACTCCCATCATGCCCCGCAGCCCAGTAGAGCCCCATTGGGGCCCGGACTACAACGCCCGTCATGCCCCGCGCTCCACAGAACACCCCCCCCCCCCCGGTATCCGCCCCCCTCTCCCCCATAAGTGTCCCCCAGACCCTCCGGGATCCCCAAGTGCCCCTCAGCGCCCATTCGGGACCCCCCGAAAGCGTCCTTGCATCCCCTGAGTGCTCCCAACCCCACAGATCCTCAGTGCAGCCATTTCTGAGCATTCCTCTCCGCTCATCTCCCGCGGCACCAGAGCTCCTTAGAACACAGTTCCGCACCTCAAATTCCTGCCACGCCCTGCGCCCTAAGGAACCCGGTTAAATCTCTCCAAGCTCCCCCCGAGTGTTCCAGAACCCTCGAGGACCTGAAGTCGCGTCTCGTATGCAAAAGTGTCACCCGAGGGTTTTCCCGGACCCCAAACACCGCGTCCGAGCCACTTCCGGGACTACAGCTCCCATCATGCTCCGCGGCGCCCGTCCAGCGCTGGTCCAGCCGTGACTTCATCTCCCGTCATGCCCCGCGCCCCACCGAGAGCCGCTGTAGCTGCGCCTAGAACTCCCGTGATGCTCCGCGGCCCCGTTACACCGTATTGTACCCGCGCCTACAACTCCCATCAGCCCCCGCGCCCCAGCGAGCCCCGCCCGAGCCCCCCGAGTGCTCCCCCGGATCCCGAAGGGCCCCAAATTCCCCTCCCTGACCTCCAGGGGCCCGGACCTCCGAGTGCTCCCCCGGACCCCGAGCTGCCCCTCAGAATCCCTGAGTGCCCCTCCAAGTGCCCACCCGGCTCCCCCAGGTATCCCCCAGACCCTCGAGTTCTCTCTGAATTCCCTCCCCAGACACAAAACTGCCCCAAATGTGCCCCAGAAATGTCTCCATGGACCCCAAAGTGGCCGCTTTTACCCTGCCTGTGAAAATGATAAAAAATGATGACAAAAGTAATAAAAATAAAGGAAATTAGAATAAAGAGGGCAAAATCAATAGCCAATAGTGGCCAATGAATTAATGAAGGGAATTGTATTACTTAGAACCAATGACCAATAATTTTTTGATTGCAAAAAACATAGAGATTTTTTAATACAAGCATTAAAATGAAATAATAAAATATAGAATAATATTTTTATGCATAAGCAAAATAAAATTTTAATTGTTATTAATCTAAAATTAATTAATTAAATTAAATTAATTCATTCATTCAATTAAAATTTAACTAAATTTTAATTATGAAAAAAATTCATAATTTTTTAAAAATGTTTTGGGGTGTCAGTCCCAGGTGGGCAATATCTGGGGGTAAGGGGATGTGGTAAATGGATGTGATTCATGCTGAATAAGCTGTTGTCCTAGATTGCAAGGCAAGATGTATTCAATTGCCATCTGTTAGAGGTTGGTTCACTGCATTGTTTATTTTATCTTTTTATTTTCTTCCCTAATAAAGAACTGCTATTCCTGCTCCCATATTTTTGCCTGAGAGCCCCCTTTAACCTCAAATTTATTGCAATTAAGATGGACAGGGTCTACATTTTTTTTTTTTTCCCATTTCAGGGGAGGCTCCTGCCTTCCTTAGCAGACTCCTGTCTTTGCAAACCAAAATAGATTTTGGCACCCAACATGCAGCTCGAGGGCACAGAAACAAAAAAGGGAATAACAGTTCTTGAGGAATCCAATTTTTTGTGCTGCTACAGAAACCTCGTTAAGCGGCACCCTGTGCTCCAGCCTGCCCTGGTTTGGGTGACACGTAACCATGGCTGCATTTCTCCATTTGCAGACCCTTATCTAAACATGGTTCCTACAGCCAAGGCTGCTGTGGCTGTTCTCCGGTTTGTTTTATGGGTGAATAAGGGGAAGAATTCATGGATTTTTAACTTCCTCTGGGAAGCAGGCACATGGATTCACAGCTATCACGCACTGACTGTGCTTTTGGGGTTACTTTAATAATGGCACCTACTGTGAGGAAATGACGCCGGGGGAAATTTTCTCCCAACCCTTTAACCATCTCTTTGGGTCTGCCCCACCAGTTTGTGAAGGGTTCAGATCCACTCCAATGCCAATGTTATCATACAGGGGCTGGTGTTGCTGTTAGCCCTGTTCTATTTAGCACTGAGAGACAAGGGAAGATTACCCTGGATAACCACCCTGACACCCACCCCAGAACCTGACACGGCCCCAGAGACCAGGGATGCTGCTGCCCCAGAGCCTGACCCTGCCCCACAGCCCACCCCAGATATGACCCACCCAGACTGGGTGGGGGTCTGCTGAAGGAGATGCATGAGATGCTGAAGGAGTGCATTTCCCCAGCTGGTGAGAAGCCCTCCCCCTGCCTCAGAAAAGGAGAGTCTGATGGTGCAGCAGTGGAACCCACAGATTTTACAACTGTCCAGGTTCCAGCTGAACCACAAAGGCAGCCACAGCCAGCAGCAGTTGCCCCTGTAGAAACAAGGAGGTCTAAGATGAAACCAGAGCACTCAGATAAGGGAAAGCCCTCACAACCCACAGGGGAGCCAGAGGTTGTGATCATCACTGAGTCCCTGATGTACAAAAGTCCTTGATGTAATCTGCACAAGGACATTGCACGATGGAGACGTGAGGCTTATACAACCTGACTACTTCAAGTCTGAGACCTCATGGACCTCATGGGTACAGGTGTCCAGCTGGATGGTGGTGAGGCAAGGAATTTGGGACCCTTGACCCAGGACTCAGGTATGAATCAGATTTTTGTAAGGGAGCCAGGGTCTCTTTCCTTCTGGGAGGGGCTTTTAATGAGGGTCAGAGAGAGGTTTGTCCATAGGGAGAGAACACAAGAGCACCACCACAGAACATGCTGGAAAGCCCTTGAGGAAGGGATCCAACAGCTGAGGGAAGTGGCAGTGTTGGAGGTACTCTTTGGGAGGGATGGACAGCACGATAATGACCCCGACAAGGTCAGGTGCACAGGGCAAATGCTGTGGAGTCTGGCAAGTCTGGGGCCATCTCAGTACACCGCCTTCATTGCCACGATTAATGCCGATAACAGCCGAGAGACAGTGGGCTCTGCTGCCAACAGCTCAGAAATGGTGAGAGTGTGATCCATGGCCCAGTGCAGGCTCATGTCTCAGAAATGGTGAAAGTGTGATCCATGGCCCAGTGCAGGCTCATGTCTCAGAAATGGTGAGAGTGTGATCCATGGCCCAGTGCAGGCTCATGTCTCAGAAATGGTGAGAGTGTGATCCATGGCCCAGTGCAGGCTCATGTCTCAGAAATGGTGAGAGTGTGATCCATGGCCCAGTGCAGGCTCATGTCTCAGAAATGGTGAGAGTGTGATCCATGGCCCAGTGCAGGCTCATGTCTCAGAAATGGTGAGAGTGTGATCCATGGCCCAGTGCAGGCTCATGTCTCAGAAATGGTGAGAGTGTGATCCATGGCCCAGTGCAGGCTCATGTCTCAGAAATGGTGAGAGTGTGATCCATGGCCCAGTGCAGGCTCATGTCTCAGAAATGGTGAGAGTGTGATCCATGGCCCAGTGCAGGCTCATGTCTCAGAAATGGTGAGAGTGTGATCCATGGCCCAGTGCAGGCTCATGTCTCTGCTGTGCTCAAGGAACTCCAAGAGGAGATGAGGGAGATGAGGGAGGAGGTGAGGAGGAACAGTTCCCACATTGCCCCAGTGCGAGTCACAGCCCCAAAGTCAAAGCCCAACGTTCCCCAGGCAGAGAGAGAGGGAACGCCCCACGGGCTGGCCTGGGGTTCTTTCTGTGTGACCATGGGGGAGACATGGGAAGGTGGGATGGGAAACCCATTTCTGTCCTGGTAGCGAGGGTGTGTCAGCTCAAGGAGGTGAAATGCGGATGAAAAATTAAACCCTGCAATTCTAATAAAGATTTGTAAGGAATGGATATGTTTATTTACAGTGTTGTGGACGCATGTCGGGACTTACTGCTTTTTAATGGACATGAACACTTTTGAGAACTTTTGATCTTTTTTTATTACTTTTATTAATTTCTATATATATATAATTTTATAATAGGTTAATGCTTATTTATTTTGCTGATTTTACATTATACTTATAGTTAGTTATATTTGTACTCAGTTTTTTCCAGAAAGTACAGAAAGAACTCCTGGGTCACTCTGCCCTGTCTGTTTCAAGGTCTGAGGAGTCTTATCTTTTAGTGTGGAAATCTGCATTCTTTCTCCTCAGCTGGGGTAGTTTTGTTAGGCCTGCAGTCACCAGACTAAACAGCATATTTAGCAAGCTCAAAGTGGTACATTTCACCTAAATTTAAATGGATTTCTACTTTGTTAAATTTTTACTCTGTCTCGTTCCCCCTTTCCTTAAGATGATAAGTATATTTTTTTACTTAATGCAAATCTTGACATTAGTAAGTGCCTCTTAGTGCTTTACTATGTACATTTGACTTATTAGGTACAATTATAGTAGTATAAGGAGTTCTTAAGTATATAAAATCTTTACTAGCATATACAAGCACAGTTTTCTGATCTGTGGCTGAATGAATCTCGAATTGGCAGATAAACAGTGGCTTTGTGTACAGTAAGTACCAAGGCAGTGGCCACAAATATAGGTTACAGATGCTTTTCACCTTCTCCTGTATGATCAAAGCTGCTGTTGCCTGTATCCAAAACTGTGCTTGTATAAAACTGAAAGCTAAAGACACATAACATGTGATCTTGGACCCCGGCCTTTTAGGGATAACTGTAGGGGTTGTTTTAAATTTCTTAGTTTAGTTGCTGAAGTGGCTAGCTCTCTTATAGATTTAGTATACTGATTAGAACTTGGGACTAAGGCCATTGAGTATTCTTTTGGATAGAGGTATTTTAGGATTTTAATTACAATTATATACAAAGCAATTTTATAAATAAAATTATAAATTACTCTCTCTGCTACAATATATTCATTTTGCTTGAATAAGTTTTAGTTTTAGTTCATTGTTTTTTGGTGTTAGTTTTTAAGGGGCTTTTGGGGCTTGTTTTATTTGAGCATGGTGGATCTAGGCATTCTGCTTTTTAATCTTGATTGTGGTGAGTGTGGTGAGAAGTATCTGGAATGGTGTTTTTTTACTGCTTCTAAAGTCTTTTTTGGAGGAGACTTAAGGTAGACTTAATTCTTAGGCTGTATGTTATGTACTGGTTTACTTAGTGTTTTGTTTTGAGTTCTAGCTACACTTAATATTGTGACTGGAGCTCTAAAATTAGTATTATTTATTCTGGTGACTTTGACAGTTCTGGTGGGGAATGTTTCTGGCTACCTTGAAAATGTATTTGCTAATATTTATAAATATTGACACTTCCTTTTTTATGGGGGTTTTGAAAAGCCAATTTATTATTGCTGTCCAGATCCATGTCCCCTCTCAATCTGACCAAGTTTTGTCTGGGTTATTCCTGGGGTTAGTTTGGAGGCAAGGATCACACTGTCAGTTCACCTGGCATATAAGCTCCTGGCAATAATCATGATTTTTTAAATTAGGTATGTGTTATAAAAGCATGGGGAAATTACTATTTATTTTTGATGTACTCTGTAACACTGGCAGCCTTGGTCATTTTGGGAAAGGAGCTACACTTTACAAAAGCTTTAAGTAGTTAGGCCTTAGTGTATTTTTTGGTGCTTCTCCCTTACTAGTGACTACACATATGGGAAGGGATTTCTGGCTCTATTTCAATGGTAGCCCGTAGCCCATCCTTCTTGGTTATATGTTTTTTTTAAATAGTATTATTATTTTTTGGCTTACCTTTAAGGGAAATTTGTCTATAATTACTTTCTATTGCTTTCTTTGCCTTTCCAATTTTTTCTTTTCTTAATTTTGAGCTCATTTTTTGGTGTGCTTTAATATGCATACTTTTAGCAGCTGGATTATCTCTTGTGCATGCTTGATGGTCTTTCCTTGCGAGGTCAGCAGTCCCCCCTCTCTCTCTAGACAGCTCCATGTGCGTGTATAACTCTGAATGCATATCTAGAGTTTGTTTGCCATTTTTAAGGCACAGGGCAGTGCAATAATCTTGGCTTTTTGTGCAGAGGTGCCTGTTGGTAAGGGTCTGGATTCTATTATCTCTTTGCAGGTATTGACTGCATATTTAGCATGTTGCTTTTTACTGGCAACGTAGCTGCTCCCATCAGTGAACCAGGTCTCTGCATCACCCAAAGGAGTGTCCTTGAAGTCTGGGCAGCTGGAGTAAGTAGTTTCAGTAGTCTCTGGGCAGTCGTGGTGTACTGCTTCTTCTTGATTTCTACTGCTTAATTTTTTACTGGTCGTGTCTCTTCCTTAAGCCTGATTACTGGGGGGGCATTCTTTGCCCTCCGTGGTATATTAGAGGCTTATACTTTAAAAATACTTGTCCTAATACCTCTTAATGAATTTCTTCTTCATTTTAAATGGCTGTTAATGTTAAACTTAATACTTCTATGTACCTTTGATCATTTACCTCTAGAGTAACCTCCTCATTCTAGAATGTTTAGCCAGTTGAGCATATACAGAAATTTGTAAATACTCTCTTGTTACTTTAAAGGTTTGCAAAAGTATGCCTTCTCAGACTGGCCAGTTTTTCTCTACACTACAACATAATTTTTCTCTACATTTTCTACAGGTACTAAAGCTTTATTTAAAAGTGAATATATGGCCCCTGTATCAACTAAAATTCCAGCTTTTTTTTTTTTTTTTCCTGGATCCCACTGCCTCTCTCAGAGGGGTCTGTTACCTCCTAGTTCTGGATGAGATTAGACTGCCAGGAGGGGGATGGGTTTGAGTGGATATACCTTTGGAGCCTGAGTTTTCTTCCCTTTCAGGGAGATCTTAATCTTCTGTTACTTTAGGAGGAGCTTTTTACAAATCATATATGCTTTTGTGTTTCAGGATGATGAGTTTTGTCTGATTTCATATATCACTGCCTTATACTGCATGCTGAGCAACACATTTTATTTGCTTTCTCTTTGCTGTGGTTTTTTTTTTGTTTTGTTTTTTTTTTGTTTTGTTTTGTTTTTTTAAGAGCTAACACCAGTGGGTCAGAAGGAACTCTGAACCCAGTTACTCTGCCATTCTGGGTGATTATTTAAGGTGAAAAAACATATTAGCATACAAGACCTCACCTTATTTGCTTTCCTGTATTAAAACAGCATTGGTTGCAATAAGGTAAATCCTTTAGTTTTCTGAGCTGCCCTTATTGGAGGCTTTCTGGGAACCTCTTTGCTTTGGTTAGTTTTTATTGCTTATACTATTTTGTTTCTACCCAAGCCTCATGGTCTTTTTTCAGTTTTTCTCACACACAGACTTTCCAGGTCGCAGGTATGAGATGCGATCATTTACAGATAAGCTTTAAGATCTCAGGTTCTGAATTGGCTTGATTAGGAGCCTTCAATTTACACTTGGGGCATGGAACAGCAATACTAGCCCTTCTCACAAACTCTGCATTGTAATAGTACTCATACAAGGTGCCAGCCTCTTAATGCACCAAAAACTCCCGGGAATCGCCTGCAGGCTATTATGTTTATCACTTTGGCATTTTTCCTTTATTTAACCCCTCTTTTACAAAATCTCAGTCTTTTCTAGTTCTCTTCTCACACAATCTAATTAAAGCATTGTTTCTACTGACACTTATTTTGTTGCCCTGCAAAAGGCTGTGCTTGTTATAGCAAAAACTCTGATATGCCCACAAACACAGAACCCTGTCCTTATCTCAAATTAAAGGAGAGTCAGGGCTTACCTTGCTGTGAGGGAGGAATTCTTGGAATTCCTTTAATTTGTTTTACTACAGTTAAACATAAATCATTATAGTGTAGCTCTTCTGCATAAAATGCTACACTTGTTGCAAAAAAAAATCTTAAAATCTCTATAAATACAACTATATAATCTCGATAATTAAAATACTATAATGTGGGGGAAGAATCACACGAACTCACTGGGAAACTCACTGGAGGTATCTCTTAAAGTGTCCCCTTTTCTCAACACACCACAGCATAACAGCGCACAGTAAAATTCCAGGAATCCAAGTCTGAACCACTGGGGCAGAGGAACCCCCGCAGTTCGTCTAGCCACTGTTCAAATGCACACAAATCACCGCCTTTAAACACAGTGCACGTCCTCAGCCCCGTTTCTCCGCTGGTTTCCCTTCCCCGCGGGCACTCCCTGCCCGCACAGCCGATCCCCGCCGGGCCTCGGTTCTCACTCGGCCACTTCAGACACGAGTGAACTTCTCCCCCCGCCCGCAGGTGCACTCCCTCGCTCCTGGTTCACCCTTCATACAGCAGCACCCGCACGGCTGCAAACACACGAACCGCACAGTGTCGGGCACCACCAGCACACAAAGCTCGGCTTCACTCGGCTCAGCCCAGAGCCGCTTGGGCCGCTCTATGGGAGCAGTGACCTCGTCTGCAGCCCAGCGCCCGATCGGCCGGGCTGCCCCAGGCCCAGGAGCGAGGCCGGGCCCTGCCGGCTCTGAGGGACTGCCCGGCAGTGCTGCTCTGGCACCCCAGGGCCCTCTCAGTCCAGCCCTTTATCGCACACCAGCGCTCCTTGGCTGTCTCCGCAGGTGGCAAGTGAGGCAGAGCAGAGCCCCTCCAGGGAAATTCCCCGGGTGCAGGTGGCAAGTGAGGCAGAGCAGAGCCCCTCCAGGGAAATTCCCCGGGTGCAAGTGGCAAGTGAGGCAGAGCAGAGCCCCTCCAGGGAAATTCCCCGGGTGTGCCAAGGAGGTCTGTTCTACCCCCTGCCCCTGCGAGGACAGAAAATCTCCTGCCTGGCTTGCCATGATGAAACGCGGATGAAAATCAAACCCTACAATTCTAATAAAGATTTGTAGGGAATGGGTATGTTTATTTATAGCACTGTGGACGTATGTCAGGACTTATTGCCCTTTAATGGACATGCGTCCACAGCGTTATAAATAAGCATACCCATTCCCTACAAATCTTTATTACAAATGTAGGGTTTAATTTTTCATCTGCGTTTCTGTGGTAGGTAACGGACAGGCGAGCGGAAGATTACGGGGTGTGACGGAAAGATAGACCCATCCCCCTCTCTCTCTCCCCCACGCTATCTATCGACCCCAGAAGCCTCAGAAGAATGCAGCCACACCTGCCCTGGTAAATTTCCACTACCCAACTAACCCCTAAGACCCCCAACCCCCCTCTGACGTAGCAAAGACCCCTAAAAACTATTTAAACCCACAAGATAGGATAATAAACGCTTTTCAACCGTCTGCCATATTGGTGTCTGCGTGTGTTGACTAGCCCGAGCAGCCTGGGCGAGGCCAGGCTGCCGTGCTGTTCCCTGAACCAGGTCTCTGGTTGTCTTTTATAAAGGCAACATACTGGTGCCGAAACCCGGGACAAAAGAAGAAAAAAAAAGGAAAAATTTGCCCGGCTGACGGGATACACCTGGACAGAAGCAGCGGCCGGAACGGTCGGACCGTATCTAGGCGCAAGGGGAGACGTCCCCGGGATCCGCGGCGTCATGGACGCAATGGCCAGGATCGTAAGTGCTATTTATTCGCAGTGGGGTATTGGGTGTAAGCTCAAGGATTTTCATCTTGCCATAGCGAGATTGCTTGAGCTAGGGGCAATCGAGCGCCCCGTGGATGTATTACATCCGGAAATATGGGACAAATGCACTGCCGCGCTAGCCGAGGACACAAAATCCTCAGGCAGCGGCAAAAATCTTAAAGCGTGGGGCAAAGTAGAGAAAGCCCTACGCAAAGCGATAGAAGAGCAGGAGACATGGACCGCGGCGCGCACGTGTTTATTAGTTACTCCTAAACTCGGCGTGGGGGCGGGGACGCAGACTGCCCCTGAGAGCGATTCGCTCGGCAGCGGGGACCCGGGGGGGCTCAGCGCGACACCCGCTCCCCCAGATCAGAGCCCACCCCCCCCCCCGCACGAACCCCCCGCGACACCCCCGCCGCCGAAAATCCCCAAAAACCCCCCACCGCTCAAACCCCCCGAGAGACCGCAAATTCCTCCGAGCCGCCGCCGCCGCCCGCCCGCGATCCGATGTCGGAGACGCAAAAGCACGCGGAGCGCTTCTGGCAAGGGCTGGTAAAAGAAGCCCGAGCCGCCGAAACCGCGGCTTGGGAAGACGGGGCCGCCACGCCGCCCCCCTATGCGTTTGAACATGGCGCCGGGAGCGGCAGAGAGGGGCGGGGCCCGGGCGGTCCCGGCGCAAACACCGGGGAGGAGCGCGACCTCGGGTATGCGCGCGCGCGGGAGAAGGGGGCGGAGAGCGGCACAGAGCGCGGAACCAACCAGCGGCTCCGTCTGAAGCTGCCACCATATAAGGGAGAAACCACCTCCCGCGAGGGGCGCGGCGAGCCGGGGGGGCGGGAGCGGCGCCACCCCTACGGGGAGGAGCAAGCTCGGGGCCGAACAAAACGGCGCGGAGCCCCGGAAGTGCACTGGCACTCGTCTTCCGGCTCGGAGACCAGCGACAGCTCTACCAGCTCAGGGGAGCTGACGGAGGCTAGCGATGGCTCCGAGACGGACGAAACGGAACCGGCACAGCTTGAAACAAAGCCGAGTAAAGCTCTAAGCCGTGCCGAAAAACAACTACAATACGAATCAGCCCAGTTTACTGACTGGGGGAAAATAAAGATAGCTTGTGCTGAATGGTCCCCGGCGGCCGCCATACAAGCCTTCCCGGTACGGCTTACCGGTCCGGAAGGGAACCAACAAAGGGTATATACCCCGATAAACCCAAACGATATACAGTCAATTGTCAAAGCCATTGCAGAAAAGGGGATCAACTCGGCTATAGTTACTACGTTAATCGATGGTCTTTTTAGCAACGATGACTTGCTTCCCTTTGATATCGAACGGATAGGGCGTATGATACTGGACGGGGCGGGAATGATCGTCTTTAGGCAGGAATGGGAGGATAATTGTAGAAAGCAGCTAGCCCAAGCGTCCGGCGCGCGGCAGCCTCTGCACAGATCGAGCTTATCCAGACTGATAGGAAAGCATGATGATATGATCACGCCACAACAGCAAGCTGCACAGATGCAGGCTGAGGAGGTCAGAGCGACCACTCGGGCTGCTAGAGAGGCCATCCGCGCCGCCTCCCGAGTCGTGGCCAAGCCGGCACCATGGTCCACCGTGAGGCAGGCAGAGAGCGAAAGCTTCACACAGTTCGTAGATCGCCTGCAGGCAGCGATAGACTCCTCCACCCTGCCGGCAGAGGCAAGGGGCCCCGTAGTGGCCGACTGCCTGCGCCAGCAGTGCAACTCTGTTACTAAGGATATCTTACGCTCCCTGCCAGCCGGAGCTAGCCTGGTGGACATGATCAGACACGTAGTTAGGGAGGAACACCTGACGCCCATTCAGGCAGCTGTCCACACCCTGACCAATGCCATGGCGTGTTTCAAGTGCGGGGAGGCGGGTCACATCGCGGTGAGCTGCCCACAGCCGGCACGGCAGCCTGCCGCAGCGCCTCCGCCCCAAACACGCCCGCGGGGATCCTGCTGGGGCTGCGGGAGGAAGGGACATCTTGCTAGGGAATGCAGGTCCCGGCTCCAGGGAAACGGAAAGGGGAGGGGGCCCGCGGGCCGCACCCAGCCTCCTCCCGCTGCAAATATGAGGCGGCCCATCCATGCCAACCCCCAATGGAGCGGGGAGCCCTCGTACCCCATTCTCCCACAGGAAGCAGCCAACTTCATACCCCTGCCAGCGAGTATCACGGCACAGCCTGCGGCGCCTTCGTACCCACCGCCACCGCAAGCAGCACCTATGCCACAGGGTCAACAGGGGGCAGCCCAGGTCGGGACAACCCCTGGGTGGCCCTGGCCCTAAAAATAGGGAAGGAACCCCCGAAAATTTGGGGGACATGCCGCCTCTATGATAGTCGGGACCCCCATGTAATAGGGCTTCAGTTTTGGGCAGACACAGGAGCAGACTGCACAATCCTACCCCAAGCCCTATGGCCTCGACACTGGCCGTACAAGGAAGTCCCCCCAGTGAACGGGGTGGGAGGGTTGTCCCGAGCTTGGAAAAGCACCCAATTGGTAGCTATAACGCTCCATACAAAGAAAGGACCAGAACAAACAGTAGCAATCCACCCCTATATCTTGCAAAACTCCCCACCCCTGATAGGAAGGGACGTTCTCGCCATGCTAGGAGTCAGGATTACAAATTTATGATGAGGGCCACTGCTGTGCACCCACTGCTACCAATCAAACTGACTTGGAAATCACCAGACCCCGTATGGGTTGAGCAGTGGCCCCTGTCAAAGCCTCGAATGACAGCCTTGCTGGAACTGGTCGACCGCGAGCTACAAAAGGGCCACATCGAACCCTCCACCAGCCCGTGGAACACCCCTGTGTTTGTAATCCCCAAGAGATCAGGAGAAGGCTACCGCCTCGTCCACGACCTGAGGGAAGTGAACAAGACAATTCAGCCCATGGGTCCAGTTCAGACACTACTGCCCGCGAACTCAGCCATCCCCGAAGGGCAGCCGTGCGCAGTGCTGGACATCAAAGACTGTTTCTTTTCAATACCCCTGCATGCTGAGGACAAAGAACGGTTCGCCTTCTCCATCGTGTTCCCGAACGGCGAGCGACCTAACCTCCGCTTCCAATGGAAGGTGCTACCTCAAGGCCTTGTGGACAGCCCGACCATATGCCAGATTACCGTGGACAGGGCACTGATGCCAGTCCGACACTCCCACCCTGCTGCGACCATCATTCAGTACATGGACGACATCCTCGTCGCCGCACCATCGGCGGGCCAAGTGGATCACCTAGTGTCCACGATCACGGAAACCCTCCAGGCCAACGGTTTCGAGATCGCGAACACGAAGATCAAGAGAGGACCGTGCATGACCTTCCTGGGAGTGGGGATCACAAACTCCTACGTGACCCCACCCAAGATAAAAGTCCGCCGAGACATCAAGACCCTCCACGACATGCAGCGACTCGTGGGATCTCTGCAGTGGCTCCGCAACATCATCCTAGTTCCCCCAGAGGTCATGGACCCCCTGTATGACCTCCTGACAGGAAAACACCCTTGGGACCCCAAGGAGCTGACACCCCAAGCAACGAAATCCCTCGACTTCATCGAACGTCAGATGTCCACTAGCCTGCTTGCCAGGTGGAACCCGAGCGTACCACTGGACTTATACGTCCACTTCACGCAGAAGGGAGGAGTGGGAGCACTTGCCCAAGGACCTTCCGAAAAATCCCAGCCGATCCAGTGGGTGGTCCTCGGAAGACCAACTCACGCATTCTCCCCAGGAGTTGAGTGCATTGCTAACCTCATCACGAAAGGCAGGAGACTTGCCCTGAGACACCTGGGAACCGAGCCAGCAAGGATCCACCTCC
This sequence comes from Taeniopygia guttata, assembly GCF_048771995.1. Lineage (NCBI taxonomy): Eukaryota > Metazoa > Chordata > Aves > Passeriformes > Estrildidae > Taeniopygia > Taeniopygia guttata. Next base: position 5,035,498 of record NC_133056.1, read on the forward strand.
CCTTCCGCAAGCGACCGACCACGGAGTCAACTGCAATATCGGAGCACCTGGCTCTCGCTCTCACTGGCTTCGGAGGAGAAATTTCCTACGCCACCAAACCACCCTGGACCCAGCTACTGACCATTGTCGACATAGATGTGCCACCAAAGGTCATGGACCGACCGCAACCAGGACCAACAGTCTTTACAGACGCCTCCTCCATGACTTCTACCGCAGCAGCAGTGTGGCAGACAGGAGAAACATGGCATTGCGTCAAAACGTGTGACCCCACGCTGTCAGTGCAACAGCTGGAAGCAGCAGCAGTGGTCTTGGCATGCGGACTTTTCCAGGACGAACACCTCAACATCGTGACAGACTCTATATTCGTGGCAAAGCTCTGCCTAGCCATGTCAAGACCAGGTGTGTCAACATCCACGACGGCCTCCATGCTCAAAGAGGCACTCTCCTCACGCCAGGGCACCGTGTCCGTCATCCACATCAACAGCCATAACCCAGTCAAGGGCTTCTTCCAGACTGGCAATGACAAAGCAGATGCCGCAGCGAAGGGAGTGTGGACACTGCAGGAAGCTCGTCAGCTGCACGAGTCACTCCACATAGGGGCCAAAGCACTGACGAAGAGATGCGGGATCTCGACAGCAGACGCGAGACACGTAGTGGCCACCTGCCCTCACTGCCAGAAGTCACCCCTATGGACCGGTGGAGTCAACCCGAGGGGCCTCAAGGCGTCAGAAATCTGGCAGTCAGACTTCACCCTCTGCGAACTGCTAAAGCCCCGAGCATGGCTTGCAGTGACAGTGGACACCTACAGCGGAGTGATCATAGCGACACAGCATCTCAAACCCAACTCCAAGGCCACGATCCAGCACTGGCTGACAGTTATGGCATGGCTTGGTATCCCCAAGCAAATTAAAACTGACAATGCTTCCAATTTTATCTCCAAATCAGTGCGGGAATTCGCCTCAGTGTGGGGTATCACCTTAGCGCAGGGAATCCCATATAACAGCACCGGACAGGCCATTGTCGAGCGAGCAAATCAGACCCTAAAAGCCAAATTAGAAGTGTTGGCAAAGGCAGAGGGCTTTGCCAATTCCATCCCCTCAGGAGACCAGACACGCATGCTAGCAACCGCGCTGCTAGCACTGAACCAATTTCCTAGGGGAGATGAAGCAAACAGTCCCATTCGAAAACACTGGGCCACCCAGACACTAGAGGAGGGCCCACAGGTCATGGTCAAAAACGAGCTAGGCGAGTGGGAACGGGGCTGGAGACTGGTGCTTACGGGACGGGGGTACGCGGCAGTTAAAAAGGAGGACAAGATCAGGTGGTGTCCACTCAGGTTGATCAAACCTGACCTTCGGAATGAAACTAATGGAAAACTGTGAGTTTTCGTTCGCAGGACACGCTCGTGGACCGTCCCCGCGACACACACACACCTGCTCCAGAGAGAGATAACGGACCACCAAGCCACCAGACAGAGCCTGAGCGTCCCACGGCGGTGAGACCCAGACATGTACAGTGTCTCTGTGCAATCCTGCTGATGGGGTTTGTGGCCGGGGGGCAAGCCGACCCAGGCCACTACCCTCACCAGCCGTTCAGATGGGTCATGCAACATCTCTCAAGTGACAAGGTGTTCAAAGAGGTCACCACCGCAAACGCTCCATCCTTCGTATTCCACATAGCCGATCTGTTTCCAGGGCAACCGAAAATACGGCCCTCAAGCCCACACATCATACTCATGTACATATCTTACTGGTGCCCAGCGTCCAACCCAGGGAAAAGGTACTGTGACTACCCGGGGTGGGGACATTGTGGGTATTGGGGCTGCGAAACCATTGTTACAGATGCCAGACCATGGGCAGACGGGTGGCAACCACAGGAGCCCGACAAATTCTTACAGTTCACCTGGGCACCCTTTGGCTGCGGAGACCACACTGCACAGCCTAGACAACGGGCATGCGTAAGTTATAACATGACTGTCCTACAGCCAGATCACCCTAGCTGGGCCACGGGTAGAACATGGACGGTGGTCCTCAAAGGACCAAGGAGGTGGGTGAATGTGAGAATTATCAGGCTCCAGCCGCCAACGCCTCGACCAGTGGGACCCAACAAAATTATCAAGAATGTGCTGAGAGGGAAAAACACAACCCACCTCAAAACCCTGACCCCAAAAGCCACTGACACCCCGACCAGCCTTGCAGATACCCCCCAGATAGGCCGCACGGCTGAGTCAGACCCAAACCCAATCTTTCGTATGCTAGAAGCTACCTTTCTAACCCTAAACGAAACCAAACCGAACCTAACTAACTCCTGTTGGCTTTGCTATGATATCAAACCCCCTTTTTATGAAGGCATTGCTTTGGACACCCCCTTCAGTTACTCCTCAGCCAGTGCCCCCCACCAGTGCAGATGGGACACTCCCCGCAGAGGAATCACCCTGAGTCAAATCACAGGACAGGGCAGATGTTTTGGGAATGCAACCTTAGCAAAGCAGAAAGGCAACTTCTGCACTAAAGTTGTCAAACCTAACAGAAAAACTAACAAGTGGGTGATCCCATCTGCGTCTGGGATGTGGGTCTGCCAAAGGTCCGGAGTGAGTCCTTGTGTGTTCCTTGACAAATTCAATGACTCTACTGATTTCTGTGTCCAAGTTCTGATTGTCCCCAGGGTCTTGTGCCACTCAGACGAAGAGATATACCATCTTCTCGAAGAACCTAACAGACTCCACAAAAGGGAAATCATCACAGGTATAACTATCGCGATGCTGCTTGGCCTGGGAGCAGCTGGCACAGCCACAGGCGTCTCAGCCATCGCAAACCAACAGCACGGACTCTCCCAGCTGCAAATGACCATCGACGAGGACCTGCAGAGGATCGAGAAATCCATCTCCTACCTAGAGAAATCAGTCTCTTCGCTTTCAGAAGTAGTTTTACAAAATAGGCGGGGACTGGACCTTTTGTTTATGCAGCAGGGGGGATTGTGTGCAGCGTTGAAGGAGGAATGCTGCTTTTATGCAGATCATACGGGAGTCGTTAAAGACTCCATGGCAGAACTCCGAGACAGACTGGCTCAGAGAAAGAGAGACAGGGAGACCCAGCAGAGCTGGTTTGAATCCTGGTTCAATCAATCACCTTGGCTCACCACTTTAATTTCCGCCCTGGTAGGTCCACTGGCAATACTGCTTTTGGCTATTACCATAGGACCATGCCTGCTGAACAAACTAGTCTCGTTTGTTCAGGCCCGTCTGGAAAGGGCAAACATTCTGTTCATAGGCCACCAACAAATGCTGTAAACCAAAAACTGCAAACACAGTCAGTCGCTAAAGCCTTCAGCACCTGCCTTGAGAAATCTACCCAGATCTACTAAACCACCCTTTCCTTAACAAGTTGCAAGTTTGTACCTCACTCCAGTGCCTATACCTACGACTACCTCATTTTGTATGTGATAAGGAGGGGGGAGATGTGGTAGATAGGGACAGGCGGAGCGGAAGACCAACACGGGATGTGACGGAAAGATAGACCCATCCCCCTCTCTCTCTCTCTCCCCCCCACGTTATCTTCTAACTCCAGAAGCCTCAGAAGAATGTAGCCACACCTGCTCTAGTAAATTTCCACTACCCAACTAACCCCTAAGACCCCCAACCCCCCTCTGACGTAGCAAAGACCCCTAAAAACTATTTAAACCCACGAGATAGGATAATAAACGCTTTTCAACCGTCTGCCATATTGGTGTCTGCGTCTGTTGATTAGCCCGAGCAGCCCGGCCGAGACCAGGCTGCCGTGCTGCCATCTGAACCAGGTCCCTGGTTGTCTTTTATAAAGGCAACACAGACCCGAGCCCACAACACACACACAAGGGATAGAAAAAAAACAAGGCCCATGTCTAGGTTTGAAAAGACAGGAGTCTGTGAAGGAAGGCAAAAGCCTCCTGTGAAATGGAAAAGGTAAACCCCCTCCCTCCGAATTACCACAATTTAACAAAAGGCTCTCAGGCAAAGATATGGGAATGGGAATAACAGTTCTTTACCAGGAAAAAAACTAAATAAAAATAATAATTTAAAAAATGCAATTAGTACAAATGAAACTAGTGATGGAGGCAGAAACCTGACACCCTGAGGAGTCAGGGTGTTGGTAGTAGTCCAGTTAAAATGGTGGCTGCTCCTCCTGGAGTGGCAGATGAAATGCTGCTGAAGTGGTGATCTCTGGAAGGGTGGAGTTTTCTCTGAAGGTCTGGTAGTAGTTGGGCCTGGTCTTCCTCTAGGAATTCAGCAGAGAAGAAGCTGGTGGGATGAGGTTCTGGGGGTCCTGGTGGGCACTGGAAGGGAGTTTGGGGATACTGGGTGTGACTGGGAGGGACTAGAATGAGCGGGGAGGGGCTGGATGGAGATTGGGGATGGAAAAGCAGAGATTGGGATGAGGTTGGTTGTGCTGGGAGGAGACTGGGAGGGGTCTGGGTGAATCCTGGTGGGGCTGGGAAGGGACTAGGAGAGGGTTTGGGGGTCCTGGGTCAGCAGGGGGCGACTGGAAGGGGGTTGTGGGATCCTGAGAGGGACAGGAGGGGCTTTGGTGGGTGCAGGGGAGGTGAGGAAGGGATAAAGAGGGAGGTTTCAGGGGATCCTGAGTGGGCTGGGAGTGACCAGGAGGGTGCTTGGAGGCGCTTGGGTGCCTGTGAGAGCTTTTGGGGGGTCCTGACCCCTGCGGACCCCTCAGAGATGCCGCCTGCAGCAAGATGCTGTCAGGCACTGAGGGTTTCGTGTGGGGCCTCGTCTTCCTGGCTCTGGGGCTCGGGTTCTACCTGTGCAAGGTCAGGGGGTTCCCAGGGGTCGTGTCCCCTCTCCCCCAGAGTCTGTGTGCTCCCCCCGGGGCCCCCAGCCCGGTGTCACCCCTGTTTCTCTGCCCACAGATCTCCTTAGCCGCCGGCGGCCGCAGAGCTTCCCCGTGGCCTCGGGCCCAGCCGGGATCCCCCGCTCCATCCCCACGCTGATTTTGGGGGGGTCCTGTGTACCCCCAGCCCCGCTGTCACTCTGCCCCTGCCAGCCTGCTCCCAGTGTTCCCAGTAACGCTTCCCAGTTAAACCCAGCCCAGTTTATGGGGGCACTGGGGAGGGACTTGGGGGGACCCCACGGCGGGGCCGGCACTGGGCAGGGAGGGCGGGGTCCGGGTGGGGCACACTGCCTGCGGCGGGTCTGCCCGGCAACTGGTGAGTCATCAGCGCCGCTCTCTCTGATTGGCTGACTCTTGTCCACCGCATTCTCTCATTGGCTGAGGAGAGGCCCGGGAGTGCAGAGAAGGAACGGGAGAGATCCCGCCCCGAGCAGCGGCACGGGGACAACAGACCCAGCCCGGGCACAGGGAGGGAATTTATTACCAACCAAACCACAGCAGCACGAGGAGAAGGGAAAGAAATCCCTCCAACACCTTCCCCCCACCCAACGGGGATCACCTACAACAGAGTTATCCACCAGGGAGAGACAGGGACATCCGAGTTTAGACCAAAGCCAATTTTATTGTGTGTACCAGGTGTTTATACAGGGATTTACTTGTAGGGTGCTTATATAGGGCTCTGGTTTTGGTACAATTTCCCATTGGTTACACATTCCTCATGACATGACATCACCTGGTAACATTATTTTATCACAAATTCTCACACCATGTTGCTCGGTCACTTCTTGCCCAGGGAGACTTAAACTGTGTCTGTGTCTCCCACAGTTTCTGCTCAGTCAGGCCTCAGATATCGGGCCCCTTTATGTGCTCCATTGCTTTACTCTCTGTTTTATTCCCCATACGGGGGCACCAGGGCTCTGTCCAACGGGGGTCACTGGGGATCATCCAGCCCGGATCCTCCCATGGGGGATGGAGCTGGAGCAGCACACCAAGCTCTTCCCTCACTCTCTTCCCTCACTCCAAGCTCTTCCCTCACTCCAAGCTCTTCCCACACTCGGGGCACTCACAGGGCTTCCCTTAGTGGTGTCTCCGTTGGTGCTGGGTCAAGTTTGAGCTCCTGGAGAAGCTCTTCCCACACTCCCCACACTTGTAGGGCCTCTCCCCTGTGTGGATGCGCCGGTACCTGGTGAGGCTGGAGTTTAGCTTGAAGCCCTTCCCGCAGTCGGGGCAGCGGAAGGGCCTCTCCTCTCTGTGAATCCGCTCATGTCTGAGGAGATGGGAGCTGGTCTGAAACCTCTTCCCACACTGGGGACACTTGTAGGGCCTCTCCCCGGTGTGGATGTGCTGGTGTGTTCTCAGGGCTGAGCTCCGCCCAAAGCTCTTCCCACATTCCAAGCACTCATAGGGCCGTTCCCCAGTGTGGATCACCAGGTGTGCCATCAGGCCAGACTTGTGTCTGAAACCCTTCCCACACTCCCCACACTCGTAGGGCCTCTCCCCGGTGTGGATGCGCCGGTGCTCGGTGAGGTTGGAGTTTTCTTTGAAGCCCTCCCCGCAGTCGGGGCAGCGGAAGGGCCTCTCCTCTGTGTGAATCCGCTCATGTCTGAGGAGATGGGAGCTGGTCCGAAACCTCTTCCCACACTCCCCACACTTATAGGGCCTCTCCCCAGTGTGGATCCTCTGGTGCCGGATCAGGCTGGATCTCCGGCTGAAACCCTTCCCACATTCCAAGCACTCATAGGGCCTCTCCCCAGTGTGGATCCTCTGGTGCCGGATCAGATGGGATCTCCAGCTGAAACCCTTCCCACATTCCAAGCACTTGTGGGGCTTCTCCCTGCCATGAGGCTTCTTCACCAGCTCCGAGCTCCGGCTGGATCTCCGCCCGCCTTCCTGGATCAGGGGGGCTCCTTCCTCCCCGCAGCTCCCTGGGCTGGGTTTGCAGCTCCTCCTCCTGCAGCATCTCCGGGGCTTTTCCTCTTCCTCCATCCAGACACGCCCAGGGAATGAAAAATCCTGGTTTGGGGAAAAAAACAAGAGAAGAGCACCTTGGACTGGAAGTTCCTCCTTGCTCCAGTTCATCTCAGGAAGTCGTTTGGAATCTTATGTCTGTAAGAACCTCCAAAACACCAAGATTCAGCCCAAAAATCCCACAAACTGCAAGATACAGATCAAAAACTCCCCAAACATCACAACTCAGCAAAAACCTCCTCCAAAACATAAAGATTCAGCTGCCACATAAAACCAAAGCACCAACATTTAGCCCAAGAAAGCTCAGAAACACCAAGATTCACCCTGGGAAAATCCTGGATCCCCCTCCACAGTCACCTGCTGCATGTGGGGGGAGAAACGCTCCTGGGACTGGAGGGAAGCTGCAGATACAGGGACGGGTGGAACCTTCTGCTGCTTCCTCTTTCTGCTCCTCTTTCTCCGCCTGTATCTCTCCTCTTCCTCACACTCCTCTTCCTCCTGCTATTCCTCCCCCTGCACAATCCCACCTTATCCTGCCACCTGCACCGTTTGACCATTCTGTTCCTCAAGCCTGCTTCTCCTTCCCTTCTCCTCCTGCCCCCAGGCCCAGCACCCACTGCTGGCTCCCTCTCCCCCCAGACCCACAGCATCCCAGCCGAGGGGCATGGATGGAGCTGGGGCAGGTGGCAATTCACCGCTGGCATGCTTCTGGCAGGTGCTCCAGGACGACTTTCCTGCGTTTTGACTTGGTCCTGATGCAGACGAATCTGGAGAATTCTTGTTCGTACCCTGCGTTTACGAGTTGCAGAGATCTCGATGGCAGCTGCAGAAAAGAAGGGCTGTGCTGATTTGCTCGGGAAGCAAGTACATAGACAGCGCCTTGTGTTTGGGAGTGAGCAGCTGCTGTTTTTTTACAGTTGACTTCGCTGTGCACTGAATGTCAGGTGGAGCTGTGCACTCTTCTACAACGAGCAGGGCAGCAGAAAACAGAGAGCACGGACGTCTGACAGCAGTTTGAAGCTTGCCTAGGAAAGAGCAGTGTTTTTGGAGTGTTCAGCAAATCCATGTTTCTGGGCAAGGGCGGGATGCGTGCACTGTGCTGGCAAGCTTTCTCCCTGCGAGACACGCTGGAAAAGATTTTCGCCATGATGCAGTCCGCTTGAGACGCAGACTCCGGCTCTCCGCAGCTGTCCGCAGGAAAGCGGTGGTTGCCGGCGTCTCTCTGCCGAAGCCGCGCTTTGAAGCCTACAAGTGCGGTTCACGTCAGCGGTGCACCTAGTAGCCGCTTCTTCGCCTCCGGCAGCCGGGGAGAGCGGTTGGCTTCTGAGAGGCGAAGAACGAAACTGGCTTGTGTGCGCAGCCTTGGCACTGCTAGAGGACGGTGGTTGCAGCTGCCAGCCCTTTCAATTCACCGCTGGCATGCTTCTGGCAGGTGCTCCAGGACGACTTTCCTGCGTTTTGACTTGGTCCTGATGCAGACGAATCTGGAGAATTCTTGTTCGAACCCTGAGTTTACGAGTTGCAGAGATCTCGATGGCAGCTGCAGAGAAGAAGGGCTGTGCTGAATTGCTCGGGAAGCAAGGACATAGACAGCGCCTTGTGTTTGGGAGTGAGCAGCTGCTGGTTTTTTGCAGTTGACTGCGCTGTGCACTGAATGTCAGGTGGAGCTGTGCACTCTTCTACAACGAGCAGGACAGCAGAAAACAGAGAGCACAGATGGCTGAGAGCAGTTTGAAGCTTGCCTAGGAAAGAGTAGTGTTTTTCGAGTGTTCAGCAAATCCATGTTTCTGGGCAAGGGCGGGATGCGTGCACTGTGCTGGCAAGCTTTCTCCCTGCGAGACACGCTGGAAAAGCTTTTCGCTATGATGCAGTCCGCTTGAGACGCAGACTTCGGCTCTCCGCAGCTGTCCGCAAGGAAAGCGGCGGTTGCCGGCTTCTTTCTGCCGAAACCGCGCTTTGCAGCCTACAAGTGCGGTTCACGTCAGCGGTGCACCTAGTAGCCGCTTCTTCGCCTCCGGCAGCCGGGGAGAGCGGTTGGCTTCTGAGAGGCGAAGAACGAAACCGGCTTGTGTGCGCAGCCTTGGCACTGCTAGAAGACGGTGGCTGCAGCTGCCAGCCATTTCAATTCACCGCTGGCATGCTTCTGGCAGGTTTTCCAGGACGACTTTCCTGGGTTTTGACTTGGTCCTGATGCAGACGAATCTGGAGAATTCTTGTTCGTGCCCTGAGCTTCCGAGTTGCAGAGAACTCGATGGCAGCTGCAGAAAAGAAGGGCTGTGCTGAATTGCTCGGGAAGCAAGGACATAGACAGCGCCTTGTGTTTGGGAGTGAGCAGCTGCTGGTTTTTTGCAGTTGACTTCGCTGTGCACTGAATTTCAGGTGGAGCTGTGCACTCTTCTACCACGAGCAGGGCAGCAGAAAACAGAGAGCACAGATGTCTGACAGCAGTTTGAAGCTTGCCTAGGAAAGAGCAGTGTTTTTGGAGTGTTCAGCAAATATATGTTTCTGGGCAAGGGCGGGATGCGTGCACTGTGCTGGCAAGCTTTCTCCCTGCGAGACACGCTGGAAAAGCTTGTCGCTATGATGCAGTCAGCTAGAGACGCAGACTTCGGCTCTCCGCAGCTGTCCGCAGGGAAGCGGTGGTTGCCGGCGTCTTTCTGCCGAAGCCGCGCTTTGCAGCCTACAAGTGCGGTTCACGTCAGCGGTGCACCTAGTAGCCGCTTCTTCGCCTCCGGCAGCCGGGGAGAGCGGTTGGCTTCTGAGAGGCGAAGAACGAAACTGGCTTGTGTGCGCAGCCTTGGCACTGCTAGAGGACGGTGGTTGCAGCTGCCAGCCCTTTCAATTCACCGCTGGCATGCTTCTGGCAGGTGCTCCAGGACGACTTTCCTGCGTTTTGACTTGGTCCTGATGCAGACGAATCTGGAGAATTCTTGTTCGTACCCTGCGTTTACGAGTTGCAGAGATCTCGATGGCAGCTGCAGAGAAGAAGGGCTGTGCTGAATTGCTCGGGAAGCAAGGACATAGACAGCGCCTTGTGTTTGGGAGTGAGCAGCTGCTGGTTTTTTGCAGTTGACTTCGCTGTGCACTGAATGTCAGGTGGAGCTGTGCACTCTTCTACAACGAGCAGGGCAGCAGAAAACAGAGAGCACAGATGGCTGACAGCAGTTTGAAGCTTGCCTAGGAAAGAGCAGTGTTTTTGGAGTGTTCAGCAGATCCATGTTTCTGGGCAAGGGCGGGATGCGTGCACTGTGCTGGCAAGCTTTCTCCCTGCGAGACACGCTGGAAAAGCTTTTCGCTATGATGCAGTCCGCTTGAGACGCAGACTTCGGCTCTCCGCAGCTGTCCGCAGGAAAGCGGTGGTTGCCGGCGTCTTTCTGCCGAAGCCGCGCTTTGCAGCCTACAAGTGCGGTTCACGTCAGCGGTGCACCTAGTAGCCGCTTCTTCGCCTCCGGCAGCCGGGGAGAGCGGTTGGCTTCTGAGAGGCGAAGAACGAAACCGGCTTGTGTGCGCAGCCTTGGCACTGCTAGAGGACGGTGGTTGCAGCTGCCAGCCCTTTCAATTCACCGCTGGCATGCTTCTGGCAGGTTTTCCAGGACGACTTTCCTGGGTTTTGACTTGGTCCTGATGCAGACGAATCTGGAGAATTCTTGTTCGTGCCCTGAGCTTCCGAGTTGCAGAGAACTCGATGGCAGCTGCAGAAAAGAAGGGCTGTGCTGAATTGCTCGGGAAGCAAGGACATAGACAGCGCCTTGTGTTTGGGAGTGAGCAGCTGCTGGTTTTTTGCAGTTGACTTCGCTGTGCACTGAATGTCAGGTGGAGCTGTGCACTCTTCTACAACGAGCAGGGCAGCAGAAAACAGAGAGCACAGATGGCTGACAGCAGTTTGAAGCTTGCCTAGGAAAGAGCAGTGTTTTTGGAGTGTTCAGCAGATCCATGTTTCTGGGCAAGGGCGGGATGCGTGCACTGTGCTGGCAAGCTTTCTCCCTGCGAGACACGCTGGAAAAGCTTTTCGCTATGATGCAGTCCGCTTGAGACGCAGACTCCGGCTCTCCGCAGCTGTCCGCAGGAAAGCGGTGGTTGCCGGCGTCTTTCTGCCGAAGCCGCGCTTTGCAGCCTACAAGTGCGGTTCACGTCAGCGGTGCACCTAGTAGCCGCTTCTTCGCCTCCGGCAGCCGGGGAGAGCGGTTGGCTTCTGAGAGGCGAAGAACGAAACCGGCTTGTGTGCGCAGCCTTGGCACTGCTAGAGGACGGTGGTTGCAGCTGCCAGCCCTTTCAATTCACCGCTGGCATGCTTCTGGCAGGTGCTCCAGGACGACTTCCTGCGTTTTGACTTGGTCCTGATGCAGACGAATCTAGAGAATTCTTGTTCGTACCCTGCGTTTACGAGTTGCAGAGATCTCGATGGCAGCTGCAGAAAAGAAGGGCTGTGCTGAATTGCTCGGGAAGCAAGGACATAGACAGCGCCTTGTGTTTGGGAGTGAGCAGCTGCTGGTTTTTTGCAGTTGACTGCGCTGTGCACTGAATGTCAGGTGGAACTGTGCACTCTTCTACAACGAGCAGGACAGCAGAAAACAGAGAGCACAGATGGCTGAGAGCAGTTTGAAGCTTGCCTAGGAAAGAGTAGTGTTTTTCGAGTGTTCAGCAAATCCATGTTTCTGGGCAAGGACGGGATGCGTGCACTGTGCTGGCAAGCTTTCTCCCTGCGAGACACGCTGGAAAAGCTTTTCGCTATGATGCAGTCCGCTTGAGACGCAGACTTCGGCTCTCCGCAGCTGTCCGCAAGGAAAGCGGCGGTTGCCGGCTTCTTTCTGCCGAAACCGCGCTTTGCAGCCTACAAGTGCGGTTCACGTCAGCGGTGCACCTAGTAGCCGCTTCTTCGCCTCCGGCAGCCGGGGAGAGCGGTTGGCTTCTGAGAGGCGAAGAACGAAACCGGCTTGTGTGCGCAGCCTTGGCACTGCTAGAGGACGGTGGTTGCAGCTGCCAGCCCTTTCAATTCACCGCTGGCATGCTTCTGGCAGGTGCTCCAGGACGACTTTCCTGCGTTTTGACTTGGTCCTGATGCAGACGAATCTGGAGAATTCTTGTTCGTGCCCTGCGTTTACGAGTTGCAGAGATCTCGATGGCAGCTGCAGAGAAGAAGGGCTGTGCTGAATTGCTCGGGAAGCAAGGACATAGACAGCGCCTTGTGTTTGGGAGTGAGCAGCTGCTGGTTTTTTGCAGTTGACTTCGCTGTGCACTGAATTTCAGGTGGAGCTGTGCACTCTTCTACCACGAGCAGGGCAGCAGAAAACAGAGAGCACAGATGTCTGACAGCAGTTTGAAGCTTGCCTAGGAAAGAGCAGTGTTTTTGGAGTGTTCAGCAAATATATGTTTCTGGGCAAGGGCGGGATGCGTGCACTGTGCTGGCAAGCTTTCTCCCTGCGAGACACGCTGGAAAAGCTTGTCGCTATGATGCAGTCAGCTAGAGACGCAGACTTCGGCTCTCCGCAGCTGTCCGCAGGGAAGCGGTGGTTGCCGGCGTCTTTCTGCCGAAGCCGCGCTTTGCAGCCTACAAGTGCGGTTCACGTCAGCGGTGCACCTAGTAGCCGCTTCTTCGCCTCCGGCAGCCGGGGAGAGCGGTTGGCTTCTGAGAGGCGAAGAACGAAACCGGCTTGTGTGCGCAGCCTTGGCACTGCTAGAGGACGGTGGTTGCAGCTGCCAGCCCTTTCAATTCACCGCTGGCATGCTTCTGGCAGGTGCTCCAGGACGACTTCCTGCGTTTTGACTTGGTCCTGATGCAGACGAATCTGGAGAATTCTTGTTCGTACCCTGCGTTTACGAGTTGCAGAGAACTCGATGGCAGCTGCAGAAAAGAAGGGCTGTGCTGAATTGCTCGGGAAGCAAGGACATAGACAGCGCCTTGTGTTTGGGAGTGAGCAGCTGCTGTTTTTTGCAGTTGACTTCGCTGTGCACTGAATGTCAGGTGGAGCTGTGCACTCTTCTACAACGAGCAGGGCAGCAGAAAACAGAGAGCACAGATGGCTGACAGCAGTTTGAAGCTTGCCTAGGAAAGAGCAGTGTTTTTGGAGTGTTCAGCAGATCCATGTTTCTGGGCAAGGGCGGGATGCGTGCACTGTGCTGGCAAGCTTTCTCCCTGCGAGACACGCTGGAAAAGCTTTTCGCTATGATGCAGTCCGCTTGAGACGCAGACTTCGGCTCTCCGCAGCTGTCCGCAAGGAAAGCGGCGGTTGCCGGCTTCTTTCTGCCGAAACCGCGCTTTGAAGCCTACAAGTGCGGTTCACGTCAGCAGTGCACCTAGTAGCCGCTTCTTCGCCTCCGGCAGCCGGGGAGAGCGGTTGGCTTCTGAGAGGCGAAGAACGAAACTGGCTTGTGTGCGCAGCCTTGGCACTGCTAGAGGACGGTGGTTGCAGCTGCCAGCCCTTTCAATTCACCGCTGGCATGCTTCTGGCAGGTGCTCCAGGACGACTTTTCTGCGTTTTGACTTGGTCCTGATGCAGACGAATCTGGAGAATTCTTGTTCGTACCCTGCGTTTACGAGTTGCAGAGATCTCGATGGCAGCTGCAGCGAAGAAGGGCTGTGCTGAATTGCTCGGGAAGCAAGGACATAGACAGCGCCTTGTGTTTGGGAGTGAGCAGCTGCTGTTTTTTTGCAGTTGACTGCGCTGTGCACTGAATGTCAGGTGGAGCTGTGCACTCTTCTACAACGAGCAGGGCAGCAGAAAACAGAGAGCACAGATGGCTGACAGCAGTTTGAAGCTTGCCTAGGAAAGAGCAGTGTTTTTGGAGTGTTCAGCAGATCCATGTTTCTGGGCAAGGGCGGGATGCGTGCACTGTGCTGGCAAGCTTTCTCCCTGCGAGACACGCTGGAAAAGCTTTTAGCTATGATGCAGTCCGCTTGAGACGCAGACTCCCGCTCTCCGCAGCTGTCCGCAGGAAAGCGGTGGTTGCCGGCGTCTTTCTGCCGAAGCCGCGCTTTGCAGCCTACAAGTGCGGTTCACGTCAGCGGTGCACCTAGTAGCCGCTTCTTCGCCTCCGGCAGCCGGGGAGAGCGGTTGGCTTCTGAGAGGCGAAGAACGAAACCGGCTTGTGTGCGCAGCCTTGGCACTGCTAGAGGACGGTGGTTGCAGCTGCCAGCCCTTTCAATTCACCGCTGGCATGCTTCTGGCAGGTGCTCCAGGACGACTTCCTGCGTTTTGACTTGGTCCTGATGCAGACGAATCTGGAGAATTCTTGTTCGTACCCTGCGTTTACGAGTTGCAGAGAACTCGATGGCAGCTGCAGAAAAGAAGGGCTGTGCTGAATTGCTCGGGAAGCAAGGACATAGACAGCGCCTTGTGTTTGGGAGTGAGCAGCTGCTGGTTTTTTGCAGTTGACTGCGCTGTGCACTGAATGTCAGGTGGAGCTGTGCACTCTTCTACAACGAGCAGGACAGCAGAAAACAGAGAGCACAGATGGCTGAGAGCAGTTTGAAGCTTGCCTAGGAAAGAGTAGTGTTTTTCGAGTGTTCAGCAAATCCATGTTTCTGGGCAAGGGCGGGATGCGTGCACTGTGCTGGCAAGCTTTCTCCCTGCGAGACACGCTGGAAAAGCTTTTCGCTATGATGCAGTCCGCTTGAGACGCAGACTTCGGCTCTCCGCAGCTGTCCGCAAGGAAAGCGGCGGTTGCCGGCTTCTTTCTGCCGAAACCGCGCTTTGCAGCCTACAAGTGCGGTTCACGTCAGCGGTGCACCTAGTAGCCGCTTCTTCGCCTCCGGCAGCCGGGGAGAGCGGTTGGCTTCTGAGAGGCGAAGAACGAAACCGGCTTGTGTGCGCAGCCTTGGCACTGCTAGAGGACGGTGGTTGCAGCTGCCAGCCCTTTCAATTCACCGCTGGCATGCTTCTGGCAGGTGCTCCAGGACGACTTTCCTGCGTTTTGACTTGGTCCTGATGCAGACGAATCTGGAGAATTCTTGTTCGTACCCTGCGTTTACGAGTTGCAGAGATCTCGATGGCAGCTGCAGAGAAGAAGGGCTGTGCTGAATTGCTCGGGAAGCAAGGACATAGACAGCGCCTTGTGTTTGGGAGTGAGCAGCTGCTGGTTTTTTGCAGTTGACTTCGCTGTGCACTGAATTTCAGGTGGAGCTGTGCACTCTTCTACCACGAGCAGGGCAGCAGAAAACAGAGAGCACAGATGTCTGACAGCAGTTTGAAGCTTGCCTAGGAAAGAGCAGTGTTTTTGGAGTGTTCAGCAAATATATGTTTCTGGGCAAGGGCGGGATGCGTGCACTGTGCTGGCAAGCTTTCTCCCTGCGAGACACGCTGGAAAAGCTTGTCGCTATGATGCAGTCAGCTAGAGACGCAGACTTCGGCTCTCCGCAGCTGTCCGCAGGGAAGCGGTGGTTGCCGGCGTCTTTCTGCCGAAGCCGCGCTTTGCAGCCTACAAGTGCGGTTCACGTCAGCGGTGCACCTAGTAGCCGCTTCTTCGCCTCCGGCAGCCGGGGAGAGCGGTTGGCTTCTGAGAGGCGAAGAACGAAACCGGCTTGTGTGCGCAGCCTTGGCACTGCTAGAGGACGGTGGTTGCAGCTGCCAGCCCTTTCAATTCACCGCTGGCATGCTTCTGGCAGGTGCTCCAGGACGACTTCCTGCGTTTTGACTTGGTCCTGATGCAGACGAATCTGGAGAATTCTTGTTCGTACCCTGCGTTTACGAGTTGCAGAGAACTCGATGGCAGCTGCAGAAAAGAAGGGCTGTGCTGAATTGCTCGGGAAGCAAGGACATAGACAGCGCCTTGTGTTTGGGAGTGAGCAGCTGCTGTTTTTTGCAGTTGACTTCGCTGTGCACTGAATGTCAGGTGGAGCTGTGCACTCTTCTACAACGAGCAGGGCAGCAGAAAACAGAGAGCACAGATGGCTGACAGCAGTTTGAAGCTTGCCTAGGAAAGAGCAGTGTTTTTGGAGTGTTCAGCAGATCCATGTTTCTGGGCAAGGGCGGGATGCGTGCACTGTGCTGGCAAGCTTTCTCCCTGCGAGACACGCTGGAAAAGCTTTTCGCTATGATGCAGTCCGCTTGAGACGCAGACTTCGGCTCTCCGCAGCTGTCCGCAAGGAAAGCGGCGGTTGCCGGCTTCTTTCTGCCGAAACCGCGCTTTTCAGCCTACAAGTGCGGTTCACGTCAGCGGTGCACCTAGTAGCCGCTTCTTCGCCTCCGGCAGCCGGGGAGAGCGGTTGGCTTCTGAGAGGCGAAGAACGAAACCGGCTTGTGTGCGCAGCCTTGGCACTGCTAGAGGACGGTGGTTGCAGCTGCCAGCCCTTTCAATTCACCGCTGGCATGCTTCTGGCAGGTGCTCCAGGACGACTTTTCTGCGTTTTGACTTGGTCCTGATGCAGACGAATCTGGAGAATTCTTGTTCGTACCCTGCGTTTACGAGTTGCAGAGATCTCGATGGCAGCTGCAGCGAAGAAGGGCTGTGCTGAATTGCTCGGGAAGCAAGGACATAGACAGCGCCTTGTGTTTGGGAGTGAGCAGCTGCTGTTTTTTTGCAGTTGACTGCGCTGTGCACTGAATGTCAGGTGGAGCTGTGCACTCTTCTACAACGAGCAGGGCAGCAGAAAACAGAGAGCACAGATGGCTGACAGCAGTTTGAAGCTTGCCTAGGAAAGAGCAGTGTTTTTGGAGTGTTCAGCAGATCCATGTTTCTGGGCAAGGGCGGGATGCGTGCACTGTGCTGGCAAGCTTTCTCCCTGCGAGACACGCTGGAAAAGCTTTTCGCTATGATGCAGTCCGCTTGAGACGCAGACTCCGGCTCTCCGCAGCTGTCCGCAGGAAAGCGGTGGTTGCCGGCGTCTTTCTGCCGAAGCCGCGCTTTGCAGCCTACAAGTGCGGTTCACGTCAGCGGTGCACCTAGTAGCCGCTTCTTCGCCTCCGGCAGCCGGGGAGAGCGGTTGGCTTCTGAGAGGCGAAGAACGAAACCGGCTTGTGTGCGCAGCCTTGGCACTGCTAGAGGACGGTGGTTGCAGCTGCCAGCCCTTTCAATTCACCGCTGGCATGCTTCTGGCAGGTGCTCCAGGACGACTTTCCTGCGTTTTGACTTGGTCCTGATGCAGACGAATCTGGAGAATTCTTGTTCGTACCCTGCGTTTACGAGTTGCAGAGATCTCGATGGCAGCTGCAGAGAAGAAGGGCTGTGCTGAATTGCTCGGGAAGCAAGGACATAGACAGCGCCTTGTGTTTGGGAGTGAGCAGCTGCTGGTTTTTTGCAGTTGACTTCGCTGTGCACTGAATGTCAGGTGGAGCTGTGCACTCTTCTACAACGAGCAGGGCGGCAGAAAACAGAGAGCACAGACGTCCGACAGCAGTTTGAAGCTTGCCTAGGAAAGAGCAGTGTTTTTGGAGTGTTCAGCAGATCCATGTTTCTGGGCAAGGGCGGGATGCGTGCACTGTGCTGGCAAGCTTTCTCCCTGCGAGACACGCTGGAAAAGCTTGTCGCTATGATGCAGTCAGCTAGAGACGCAGACTTCGGCTCTCCGCAGCTGTCCGCATGAAAGCGGTGGTTGCCGGCGTCTTTCTGCCGAAGCCGCGCTTTGCAGCCTACAAGTGCGGTTCACGTCAGCGGTGCACCTAGTAGCCGCTTCTTCGCCTCCGGCAGCCGGGGAGAGCGGTTGGCTTCCGAGAGGCGAAGAACGAAACTGGCTTGTGTGCGCAGCCTTGGCACTGCTAGAGGACGCTGGTTGCAGCTGCCAGCCCTTTCAATTCACCGCTGGCATGCTTCTGGCAGGTGCTCCAGGACGACTTTCCTGCGTTTTGACTTGGTCCTGATGCAGACGAATCTGGAGAATTCTTGTTCGTGCCCTGAGCTTCCGAGATGCAGAGAAGAAGGGCTGCGCTGAGTTGCTCGGGAAGCAAGGACATAGACAGCGCCTTGTGTTTGGGAGTGAGCAGCTGCTGGTTTTTTGCAGTTGACTTCGCTGTGCACTGAATGTCAGGTGGAGCTGTGCACTCTTCTACAACGAGCAGGACAGCAGAAAACAGAGAGCACAGATGGCTGAGAGCAGTTTGAAGCTTGCCTAGGAAAGAGTAGTGTTTTTGGAGTGTTCAGCAAATCCATGTTTCTGGGCAAGGGCGGGATGCGTGCACTGTGCTGGCAAGCTTTCTCCCTGCGAGACACGCTGGAAAAGCTTGTCGCTATGATGCAGTCAGCTAGAGACGCAGACTTCGGCTCTCCGCAGCTGTCCGCAAGGAAAGCGGCGGTTGCCGGCTTCTTTCTGCCGAAACCGCGCTTTGCAGCCTACAAGTGCGGTTCACGTCAGCGGTGCACCTAGTAGCCGCTTCTTCGCCTCCGGCAGCCGGGGAGAGCGGTTGGCTTCTGAGAGGCGAAGAACGAAACCGGCTTGTGTGCGCAGCCTTGGCACTGCTAGAAGACGGTGGCTGCAGCTGCCAGCCATTTCAATTCACCGCTGGCATGCTTCTGGCAGGTTTTCCAGGACGACTTTCCTGGGTTTTGACTTGGTCCTGATGCAGACGAATCTGGAGAATACTTGTTCGTACCCTGAGTTTACGAGTTGCAGAGAACTCGATGGCAGCTGCAGAAAAGAAGGGCTGTGCTGAATTGCTCGGGAAGCAAGGACATAGACAGCGCCTTGTGTTTGGGAGTGAGCAGCTGCTGGTTTTTTGCAGTTGACTTCGCTGTGCACTGAATGTCAGGTGGAGCTGTGCACTCTTCTACAACGAGCAGGGCAGCAGAAAACAGAGAGCACGGACGTCTGACAGCAGTTTGAAACTTGCCTAGGAAAGAGCAGTGTTTTTGGAGTGTTCAGCAAATCCATGTTTCTGGGCAAGGGCGGGATGCGTGCACTGTGCTGGCAAGCTTTCTCCCTGCGAGACACGCTGGAAAAGATTTTCGCCATGATGCAATCCGCTTGAGACGCAGACTCCGGCTCTCCGCAGCTGTCCGCAGGAAAGCGGCGGTTGCCGGCGTCTCTCTGCCGAAGCCGCGCTTTGAAGCCTACAAGTGCGCTTCACGTCAGCAGTGCACCTAGTAGCCGCTTCTTCGCCTCCGGCAGCCGGGGAGAGCGGTTGGCTTCTGAGAGGCGAAGAACGAAACCGGCTCGTGTGCGCAGCCTTGGCACTGCTAGAGGACGGTGGTTGCAGCTGCCAGCCCTTTCAATTCACCGCTGGCATGCTTCTGGCAGGTGCTCCAGGACGACTTTCCTGCGTTTTGACTTGGTCCTGATGCAGACGAATCTGGAGAATTCTTGTTCGTGCCCTGAGCTTCCGAGATGCAGAGAAGAAGGGCTGCGCTGAGTTGCTCGGGAAGCAAGGACATAGACAGCGCCTTGTGTTTGGGAGTGAGCAGCTGCTGGTTTTTTGCAGTTGACTTCGCTGTGCACTGAATGTCAGGTGGAGCTGTGCACTCTTCTACAACGAGCAGGACAGCAGAAAACAGAGAGCACAGATGGCTGAGAGCAGTTTGAAGCTTGCCTAGGAAAGAGTAGTGTTTTTCGAGTGTTCAGCAAATCCATGTTTCTGGGCAAGGGCGGGATGCGTGCACTGTGCTGGCAAGCTTTCTCCCTGCGAGACACGCTGGAAAAGCTTTTCGCTATGATGCAGTCCGCTTGAGACGCAGACTTCGGCTCTCCGCAGCTGTCCGCAAGGAAAGCGGCGGTTGCCGGCTTCTTTCTGCCGAAACCGCGCTTTGCAGCCTACAAGTGCGGTTCACGTCAGCGGTGCACCTAGTAGCCGCTTCTTCGCCTCCGGCAGCCGGGGAGAGCGGTTGGCTTCTGAGAGGCGAAGAACGAAACCGGCTTGTGTGCGCAGCCTTGGCACTGCTAGAGGACGGTGGTTGCAGCTGCCAGCCCTTTCAATTCACCGCTGGCATGCTTCTGGCAGGTGCTCCAGGACGACTTTCCTGCGTTTTGACTTGGTCCTGATGCAGACGAATCTGGAGAATTCTTGTTCGTACCCTGCGTTTACGAGTTGCAGAGATCTCGATGGCAGCTGCAGAGAAGAAGGGCTGTGCTGAATTGCTCGGGAAGCAAGGACATAGACAGCGCCTTGTGTTTGGGAGTGAGCAGCTGCTGGTTTTTTGCAGTTGACTTCGCTGTGCACTGAATGTCAGGTGGAGCTGTGCACTCTTCTACAACGAGCAGGGCGGCAGAAAACAGAGAGCACAGACGTCCGACAGCAGTTTGAAGCTTGCCTAGGAAAGAGCAGTGTTTTTGGAGTGTTCAGCAGATCCATGTTTCTGGGCAAGGGCGGGATGCGTGCACTGTGCTGGCAAGCTTTCTCCCTGCGAGACACGCTGGAAAAGCTTGTCGCTATGATGCAGTCAGCTAGAGACGCAGACTTCGGCTCTCCGCAGCTGTCCGCATGAAAGCGGTGGTTGCCGGCGTCTTTCTGCCGAAGCCGCGCTTTGCAGCCTACAAGTGCGGTTCACGTCAGCGGTGCACCTAGTAGCCGCTTCTTCGCCTCCGGCAGCCGGGGAGAGCGGTTGGCTTCCGAGAGGCGAAGAACGAAACTGGCTTGTGTGCGCAGCCTTGGCACTGCTAGAGGACGGTGGTTGCAGCTGCCAGCCCTTTCAATTCACCGCTGGCATGCTTCTGGCAGGTGCTCCAGGACGACTTTCCTGCGTTTTGACTTGGTCCTGATGCAGACGAATCTGGAGAATTCTTGTTAGTGCCCTGAGCTTCCGAGATGCAGAGAAGAAGGGCTGCGCTGAGTTGCTCGGGAAGCAAGGACATAGACAGCGCCTTGTGTTTGGGAGTGAGCAGCTGCTGGTTTTTTGCAGTTGACTTCGCTGTGCACTGAATGTCAGGTGGAGCTGTGCACTCTTCTACAACGAGCAGGACAGCAGAAAACAGAGAGCACAGATGGCTGAGAGCAGTTTGAAGCTTGCCTAGGAAAGAGTAGTGTTTTTGGAGTGTTCAGCAAATCCATGTTTCTGGGCAAGGGCGGGATGCGTGCACTGTGCTGGCAAGCTTTCTCCCTGCGAGACACGCTGGAAAAGCTTGTCGCTATGATGCAGTCAGCTAGAGACGCAGACTTCGGCTCTCCGCAGCTGTCCGCAAGGAAAGCGGCGGTTGCCGGCTTCTTTCTGCCGAAACCGCGCTTTGCAGCCTACAAGTGCGGTTCACGTCAGCGGTGCACCTAGTAGCCGCTTCTTCGCCTCCGGCAGCCGGGGAGAGCGGTTGGCTTCTGAGAGGCGAAGAACGAAACCGGCTTGTGTGCGCAGCCTTGGCACTGCTAGAAGACGGTGGCTGCAGCTGCCAGCCATTTCAATTCACCGCTGGCATGCTTCTGGCAGGTTTTCCAGGACGACTTTCCTGGGTTTTGACTTGGTCCTGATGCAGACGAATCTGGAGAATACTTGTTCGTACCCTGAGTTTACGAGTTGCAGAGAACTCGATGGCAGCTGCAGAAAAGAAGGGCTGTGCTGAATTGCTCGGGAAGCAAGGACATAGACAGCGCCTTGTGTTTGGGAGTGAGCAGCTGCTGGTTTTTTGCAGTTGACTTCGCTGTGCACTGAATGTCAGGTGGAGCTGTGCACTCTTCTACAACGAGCAGGGCAGCAGAAAACAGAGAGCACGGACGTCTGACAGCAGTTTGAAACTTGCCTAGGAAAGAGCAGTGTTTTTGGAGTGTTCAGCAAATCCATGTTTCTGGGCAAGGGCGGGATGCGTGCACTGTGCTGGCAAGCTTTCTCCCTGCGAGACACGCTGGAAAAGATTTTCGCCATGATGCAATCCGCTTGAGACGCAGACTCCGGCTCTCCGCAGCTGTCCGCAGGAAAGCGGCGGTTGCCGGCGTCTCTCTGCCGAAGCCGCGCTTTGAAGCCTACAAGTGCGCTTCACGTCAGCAGTGCACCTAGTAGCCGCTTCTTCGCCTCCGGCAGCCGGGGAGAGCGGTTGGCTTCTGAGAGGCGAAGAACGAAACCGGCTCGTGTGCGCAGCCTTGGCACTGCTAGAGGACGGTGGTTGCAGCTGCCAGCCCTTTCAATTCACCGCTGGCATGCTTCTGGCAGGTGCTCCAGGACGACTTTCCTGCGTTTTGACTTGGTCCTGATGCAGACGAATCTGGAGAATTCTTGTTCGTGCCCTGAGCTTCCGAGATGCAGAGAAGAAGGGCTGCGCTGAGTTGCTCGGGAAGCAAGGACATAGACAGCGCCTTGTGTTTGGGAGTGAGCAGCTGCTGGTTTTTTGCAGTTGACTTCGCTGTGCACTGAATGTCAGGTGGAGCTGTGCACTCTTCTACAACGAGCAGGACAGCAGAAAACAGAGAGCACAGATGGCTGAGAGCAGTTTGAAGCTTGCCTAGGAAAGAGTAGTGTTTTTCGAGTGTTCAGCAAATCCATGTTTCTGGGCAAGGGCGGGATGCGTGCACTGTGCTGGCAAGCTTTCTCCCTGCGAGACACGCTGGAAAAGCTTTTCGCTATGATGCAGTCCGCTTGAGACGCAGACTTCGGCTCTCCGCAGCTGTCCGCAAGGAAAGCGGCGGTTGCCGGCTTCTTTCTGCCGAAACCGCGCTTTGCAGCCTACAAGTGCGGTTCACGTCAGCGGTGCACCTAGTAGCCGCTTCTTCGCCTCCGGCAGCCGGGGAGAGCGGTTGGCTTCTGAGAGGCAAAGAACGAAACCGGCTTGTGTGCGCAGCCTTGGCACTGCTAGAGGACGGTGGTTGCAGCTGCCAGCCCTTTCAATTCACCGCTGGCATGCTTCTGGCAGGTGCTCCAGGACGACTTTCCTGTGTTTTGACTTGGTCCTGATGCAGACGAATCTGGAGAATTCTTGTTCGTACCCTGCGTTTACAAGTTGCAGAGATCTCGATGGCAGCTGCAGAGAAGAAGGGCTGTGCTGAATTGCTCGGGAAGCAAGGACATAGACAGCGCCTTGTGTTTGGGAGTGAGCAGCTGCTGGTTTTTTGCAGTTGACTTCGCTGTGCACTGAATGTCAGGTGGAGCTGTGCACTCCTCTACAACGAGCAGGGCGGCAGAAAACAGAGAGCACAGACGTCCGACAGCAGTTTGAAGCTTGCCTAGGAAAGAGCAGTGTTTTTGGAGTGTTCAGCAGATCCATGTTTCTGGGCAAGGGCGGGATGCGTGCACTGTGCTGGCAAGCTTTCTCCCTGCGAGACACGCTGGAAAAGCTTGTCGCTATGATGCAGTCAGCTAGAGACGCAGACTTCGGCTCTCCGCAGCTGTCCGCATGAAAGCGGTGGTTGCCGGCGTCTTTCTGCCGAAGCCGCGCTTTGCAGCCTACAAGTGCGGTTCACGTCAGCGGTGCACCTAGTAGCCGCTTCTTCGCCTCCGGCAGCCGGGGAGAGCGGTTGGCTTCCGAGAGGCGAAGAACGAAACTGGCTTGTGTGCGCAGCCTTGGCACTGCTAAAGGACGGTGGTTGCAGCTGCCAGCCCTTTCAATTCACCGCTGGCATGCTTCTGGCAGGTGCTCCAGGACGACTTTCCTGCGTTTTGACTTGGTCCTGATGCAGACGAATCTGGAGAATTCTTGTTCGTGCCCTGAGCTTCCGAGATGCAGAGAAGAAGGGCTGCGCTGAGTTGCTCGGGAAGCAAGGACATAGACAGCGCCTTGTGTTTGGGAGTGAGCAGCTGCTGGTTTTTTGCAGTTGACTTCGCTGTGCACTGAATGTCAGGTGGAGCTGTGCACTCTTCTACAACGAGCAGGACAGCAGAAAACAGAGAGCACAGATGGCTGAGAGCAGTTTGAAGCTTGCCTAGGAAAGAGTAGTGTTTTTGGAGTGTTCAGCAAATCCATGTTTCTGGGCAAGGGCGGGATGCGTGCACTGTGCTGGCAAGCTTTCTCCCTGCGAGACACGCTGGAAAAGCTTGTCGCTATGATGCAGTCAGCTAGAGACGCAGACTTCGGCTCTCCGCAGCTGTCCGCAAGGAAAGCGGCGGTTGCCGGCTTCTTTCTGCCGAAACCGCGCTTTGCAGCCTACAAGTGCGGTTCACGTCAGCGGTGCACCTAGTAGCCGCTTCTTCGCCTCCGGCAGCCGGGGAGAGCGGTTGGCTTCTGAGAGGCGAAGAACGAAACCGGCTTGTGTGCGCAGCCTTGGCACTGCTAGAAGACGGTGGCTGCAGCTGCCAGCCATTTCAATTCACCGCTGGCATGCTTCTGGCAGGTTTTCCAGGACGACTTTCCTGGGTTTTGACTTGGTCCTGATGCAGACGAATCTGGAGAATTCTTGTTCGTACCCTGAGTTTACGAGTTGCAGAGAACTCGATGGCAGCTGCAGAAAAGAAGGGCTGTGCTGAATTGCTCGGGAAGCAAGGACATAGACAGCGCCTTGTGTTTGGGAGTGAGCAGCTGCTGGTTTTTTGCAGTTGACTTCGCTGTGCACTGAATGTCAGGTGGAGCTGTGCACTCTTCTACAACGAGCAGGGCAGCAGAAAACAGAGAGCACGGACGTCTGACAGCAGTTTGAAACTTGCCTAGGAAAGAGCAGTGTTTTTGGAGTGTTCAGCAAATCCATGTTTCTGGGCAAGGGCGGGATGCGTGCACTGTGCTGGCAAGCTTTCTCCCTGCGAGACACGCTGGAAAAGATTTTCGCCATGATGCAATCCGCTTGAGACGCAGACTCCGGCTCTCCGCAGCTGTCCGCAGGAAAGCGGCGGTTGCCGGCGTCTCTCTGCCGAAGCCGCGCTTTGAAGCCTACAAGTGCGCTTCACGTCAGCAGTGCACCTAGTAGCCGCTTCTTCGCCTCCGGCAGCCGGGGAGAGCGGTTGGCTTCTGAGAGGCGAAGAACGAAACCGGCTCGTGTGCGCAGCCTTGGCACTGCTAGAGGACGGTGGTTGCAGCTGCCAGCCCTTTCAATTCACCGCTGGCATGCTTCTGGCAGGTGCTCCAGGACGACTTTCCTGCGTTTTGACTTGGTCCTGATGCAGACGAATCTGGAGAATTCTTGTTCGTGCCCTGAGCTTCCGAGATGCAGAGAAGAAGGGCTGCGCTGAGTTGCTCGGGAAGCAAGGACATAGACAGCGCCTTGTGTTTGGGAGTGAGCAGCTGCTGGTTTTTTGCAGTTGACTTCGCTGTGCACTGAATGTCAGGTGGAGCTGTGCACTCTTCTACAACGAGCAGGACAGCAGAAAACAGAGAGCACAGATGGCTGAGAGCAGTTTGAAGCTTGCCTAGGAAAGAGTAGTGTTTTTCGAGTGTTCAGCAAATCCATGTTTCTGGGCAAGGGCGGGATGCGTGCACTGTGCTGGCAAGCTTTCTCCCTGCGAGACACGCTGGAAAAGCTTTTCGCTATGATGCAGTCCGCTTGAGACGCAGACTTCGGCTCTCCGCAGCTGTCCGCAAGGAAAGCGGCGGTTGCCGGCTTCTTTCTGCCGAAACCGCGCTTTGCAGCCTACAAGTGCGGTTCACGTCAGCGGTGCACCTAGTAGCCGCTTCTTCGCCTCCGGCAGCCGGGGAGAGCGGTTGGCTTCTGAGAGGCGAAGAACGAAACCGGCTTGTGTGCGCAGCCTTGGCACTGCTAGAGGACGGTGGTTGCAGCTGCCAGCCCTTTCAATTCACCGCTGGCATGCTTCTGGCAGGTGCTCCAGGACGACTTTCCTGTGTTTTGACTTGGTCCTGATGCAGACGAATCTGGAGAATTCTTGTTCGTACCCTGCGTTTACAAGTTGCAGAGATCTCGATGGCAGCTGCAGAGAAGAAGGGCTGTGCTGAATTGCTCGGGAAGCAAGGACATAGACAGCGCCTTGTGTTTGGGAGTGAGCAGCTGCTGGTTTTTTGCAGTTGACTTCGCTGTGCACTGAATGTCAGGTGGAGCTGTGCACTCCTCTACAACGAGCAGGGCAGCAGAAAACAGAGAGCAAGGACATCTGACAGCAGTTTGAAGCTTGCCTAGGAAAGAGTAGTGTTTTTGGAGTGTTCAGCAAATATATGTTTCTGGGCAAGGGCGGGATGCGTGCACTGTGCTGGCAAGCTTTCTTCCTGCGAGAAACGCTGGAAAAGCTTTTCGCCATGATGCAGTCCGCTTGGGACGCAGACTCCGGCTCTCCGCAGCTGTCCGCAGGAAAGCGGTGGTTGCCGGCGTCTTTCTGCAGAAGCCGCGCTTTTCAGCCTACAAGTGCGGTTCACGTCAGCGGTGCACCTAGTAGCCGCTTCTTCGCCTCCGGCAGCCGGGGAGAGCGGTTGGCTTCTGAGAGGCGCAGAACGAAACCGGCTCGTGTGCGCAGCCTTGGCACTGCTAGAGGACGGTGGTTGCAGCTGCCAGCCCTGTCAATTCACCGCTGGCATGCTTCTGGCAGGTGCTCCAGGACGACTTTTCTGCGTTTTGACTTGGTCCTGATGCAGACGAATCTGGAGAATTCTTGTTCGTGCCCTGAGCTTCCGAGATGCAGAGAAGAAGGGCTGTGCTGAGTTGCTCGGGAAGCAAGGACATAGACAGCGCCTTGTGTTTGGGAGTGAGCAGCTGCTGGTTTTTTGCAGTTGACTTCGCTGTGCACTGAATGTCAGGTGGAGCTGTGCACTCTTCTACAACGAGCAGGGCAGCAGAAAACAGAGAGCACAGATGTCTGACAGCAGTTTGAAGCTTGCCTAGGAAAGAGCAGTGTTTTTGGAGTGTTCAGCAGATCCATGTTTCTGGGCAAGGGCGGGATGCGTGCACTGTGCTGGCAAGCTTTCTCCCTGCGAGACACGCTGGAAAAGCTTGTCGCTATGATGCAGTCCGCTTGAGACGCAGACTTCGGCTCTCCGCAGCTGTCCGCAGGGAAGCGGTGGTTGCCGGCGTCTTTCTGCCGAAGCCGCGCTTTGCATCCTACAAGTGCGGTTCACGTCAGCGGTGCACCTAGTAGCCGCTTCTTCGCCTCCGGCAGCCGGGGAGAGCGGTTGGCTTCTGAGAGGCGAAGAACGAAACCGGCTTGTGTGCGCAGCCTTGGCACTGCTAGAAGACGGTGGCTGCAGCTGCCAGCCATTTCAATTCACCGCTGGCATGCTTCTGGCAGATTTTCCAGGACGACTTTCCTGGGTTTTGACTTGGTCCTGATGCAGACGAATCTGGAGAATTCTTGTTCGTGCCCTGAGCTTCCGAGTTGCAGAGAACTCGATGGCAGCTGCAGAAAAGAAGGGCTGTGCTGAATTGCTCGGGAAGCAAGGACATAGACAGCGCCTTGTGTTTGGGAGTGAGCAGCTGCTGGTTTTTTGCAGTTGACTTCGCTGTGCACTGAATTTCAGGTGGAGCTGTGCACTCTTCTACAACGAGCAGGGCAGCAGAAAACAGAGAGCACAGATGTCTGACAGCAGTTTGAAGCTTGCCTAGGAAAGAGCAGTGTTTTTGGAGTGTTCAGCAAATATATGTTTCTGGGCAAGGGCGGGATGCGTGCACTGTGCTGGCAAGCTTTCTCCCTGCGAGACACGCTGGAAAAGCTTGTCGCTATGATGCAGTCAGCTAGAGACGCAGACTTCGGCTCTCCGCAGCTGTCCGCAGGGAAGCGGTGGTTGCCGGCGTCTTTCTGCCGAAGCCGCGCTTTGCAGCCTACAAGTGCGGTTCACGTCAGCGGTGCACCTAGTAGCCGCTTCTTCGCCTCCGGCAGCCGGGGAGAGCGGTTGGCTTCTGAGAGGCGAAGAACGAAACTGGCTTGTGTGCGCAGCCTTGGCACTGCTAGAGGACGGTGGTTGCAGCTGCCAGCCCTTTCAATTCACCGCTGGCATGCTTCTGGCAGGTGCTCCAGGACGACTTTCCTGCGTTTTGACTTGGTCCTGATGCAGACGAATCTGGAGAATTCTTGTTCGTACCCTGCGTTTACGAGTTGCAGAGATTTCGATGGCAGCTGCAGAGAAGAAGGGCTGTGCTGAATTGCTCGGGAAGCAAGGACATAGACAGCGCCTTGTGTTTGGGAGTGAGCAGCTGCTGGTTTTTTGCAGTTGACTTCGCTGTGCACTGAATGTCAGGTGGAGCTGTGCACTCTTCTACAACGAGCAGGGCAGCAGAAAACAGAGAGCACAGATGGCTGACAGCAGTTTGAAGCTTGCCTAGGAAAGAGCAGTGTTTTTGGACTGTTCAGCAGATCCATGTTTCTGGGCAAGGGCGGGATGCGTGCACTGTGCTGGCAAGCTTTCTCCCTGCGAGACACGCTGGAAAAGCTTTTCGCTATGATGCAGTCCGCTTGAGACGCAGACTTCGGCTCTCCGCAGCTGTCCGCAGGAAAGCGGTGGTTGCCGGCGTCTTTCTGCCGAAGCCGCGCTTTGCAGCCTACAAGTGCGGTTCACGTCAGCGGTGCACCTAGTAGCCGCTTCTTCGCCTCCGGCAGCCGGGGAGAGCGGTTGGCTTCTGAGAGGCGAAGAACGAAACCGGCTTGTGTGCGCAGCCTTGGCACTGCTAGAGGACGGTGGTTGCAGCTGCCAGCCCTTTCAATTCACCGCTGGCATGCTTCTGGCAGGTGCTCCAGGATGACTTCCTGCGTTTTGACTTGGTCCTGATGCAGACGAATCTGGAGAATTCTTGTTCGTACCCTGCGTTTACGAGTTGCAGAGAACTCGATGGCAGCTGCAGAAAAGAAGGGCTGTGCTGAATTGCTCGGGAAGCAAGGACATAGACAGCGCCTTGTGTTTGGGAGTGAGCAGCTGCTGTTTTTTGCAGTTGACTTCGCTGTGCACTGAATGTCAGGTGGAGCTGTGCACTCTTCTACAACGAGCAGGGCAGCAGAAAACAGAGAGCACAGATGGCTGACAGCAGTTTGAAGCTTGCCTAGGAAAGAGCAGTGTTTTTGGAGTGTTCAGCAGATCCATGTTTCTGGGCAAGGGCGGGATGCGTGCACTGTGCTGGCAAGCTTTCTCCCTGCGAGACACGCTGGAAAAGCTTTTCGCTATGATGCAGTCCGCTTGAGACGCAGACTTCGGCTCTCCGCAGCTGTCCGCAAGGAAAGCGGCGGTTGCCGGCTTCTTTCTGCCGAAACCGCGCTTTGCAGCCTACAAGTGCGGTTCACGTCAGCGGTGCACCTAGTAGCCGCTTCTTGGCCTCCGGCAGCCGGGGAGAGCGGTTGTCTTCTGAGAGGCGAAGAACGAAACCGGCTTGTGTGCGCAGCCTTGGCACTGCTAGAGGACGGTGGTTGCAGCTGCCAGCCCTTTCAATTCACCGCTGGCATGCTTCTGGCAGGTGCTCCAGGACGACTTTTCTGCGTTTTGACTTGGTCCTGATGCAGACGAATCTGGAGAATTCTTGTTCGTACCCTGCGTTTACGAGTTGCAGAGATCTCGATGGCAGCTGCAGCGAAGAAGGGCTGTGCTGAATTGCTCGGGAAGCAAGGACATAGACAGCGCCTTGTGTTTGGGAGTGAGCAGCTGCTGGTTTTTTGCAGTTGACTTCGCTGTGCACTGAATGTCAGGTGGAGCTGTGCATTCCTCTACAACGAGCAGGACAGCAGAAAACAGAGAGCACAGATGGCTGAGAGCAGTTTGAAGCTTGCCTAGGAAAGAGTAGTGTTTTTCGAGTGTTCAGCAAATCCATGTTTCTGGGCAAGGGCGGGATGCGTGCACTGTGCTGGCAAGCTTTCTCCCTGCGAGACACGCTGGAAAAGCTTTTCGCTATGATGCAGTCCGCTTGAGACGCAGACTTCGGCTCTCCGCAGCTGTCCGCAAGGAAAGCGGCGGTTGCCGGCTTCTTTCTGCCGAAACCGCGCTTTGCAGCCTACAAGTGCGGTTCACGTCAGCGGTGCACCTAGTAGCCGCTTCTTCGCCTCCGGCAGCCGGGGAGAGCGGTTGGCTTCTGAGAGGCGAAGAACGAAACCGGCTTGTGTGCGCAGCCTTGGCACTGCTAGAAGACGGTGGCTGCAGCTGCCAGCCATTTCAATTCACCGCTGGCATGCTTCTGGCAGGTTTTCCAGGACGACTTTCCTGGGTTTTGACTTGGTCCTGATGCAGACGAATCTGGAGAATTCTTGTTCGTGCCCTGAGCTTCCGAGTTGCAGAGAACTCGATGGCAGCTGCAGAAAAGAAGGGCTGTGCTGAATTGCTCGGGAAGCAAGGACATAGACAGCGCCTTGTGTTTGGGAGTGAGCAGCTGCTGGTTTTTTGCAGTTGACTTCGCTGTGCACTGAATGTCAGGTGGAGCTGTGCACTCTTCTACAACGAGCAGGGCAGCAGAAAACAGAGAGCACAGATGGCTGACAGCAGTTTGAAGCTTGCCTAGGAAAGAGCAGTGTTTTTGGAGTGTTCAGCAGATCCATGTTTCTGGGCAAGGGCGGGATGCGTGCACTGTGCTGGCAAGCTTTCTCCCTGCGAGACACGCTGGAAAAGCTTTTCGCTATGATGCAGTCCGCTTGAGACGCAGACTCCGGCTCTCCGCAGCTGTCCGCAGGAAAGCGGTGGTTGCCGGCGTCTTTCTGCCGAAGCCGCGCTTTGCAGCCTACAAGTGCGGTTCACGTCAGCGGTGCACCTAGTAGCCGCTTCTTCGCCTCCGGCAGCCGGGGAGAGCGGTTGGCTTCTGAGAGGCGAAGAACGAAACCGGCTTGTGTGCGCAGCCTTGGCACTGCTAGAGGACGGTGGTTGCAGCTGCCAGCCCTTTCAATTCACCGCTGGCATGCTTCTGGCAGGTGCTCCAGGACGACTTCCTGCGTTTTGACTTGGTCCTGATGCAGACGAATCTGGAGAATTCTTGTTCGTACCCTGCGTTTACGAGTTGCAGAGAACTCGATGGCAGCTGCAGAAAAGAAGGGCTGTGCTGAATTGCTCGGGAAGCAAGGACATAGACAGCGCCTTGTGTTTGGGAGTGAGCAGCTGCTGGTTTTTTGCAGTTGACTGCGCTGTGCACTGAATGTCAGGTGGAACTGTGCACTCTTCTACAACGAGCAGGACAGCAGAAAACAGAGAGCACAGATGGCTGAGAGCAGTTTGAAGCTTGCCTAGGAAAGAGTAGTGTTTTTCGAGTGTTCAGCAAATCCATGTTTCTGGGCAAGGGCGGGATGCGTGCACTGTGCTGGCAAGCTTTCTCCCTGCGAGACACGCTGGAAAAGCTTTTCGCTATGATGCAGTCCGCTTGAGACGCAGACTTCGGCTCTCCGCAGCTGTCCGCAAGGAAAGCGGCGGTTGCCGGCTTCTTTCTGCCGAAACCGCGCTTTGCAGCCTACAAGTGCGGTTCACGTCAGCGGTGCACCTAGTAGCCGCTTCTTCGCCTCCGGCAGCCGGGGAGAGCGGTTGGCTTCTGAGAGGCGAAGAACGAAACCGGCTTGTGTGCGCAGCCTTGGCACTGCTAGAGGACGGTGGTTGCAGCTGCCAGCCCTTTCAATTCACCGCTGGCATGCTTCTGGCAGGTGCTCCAGGACGACTTTCCTGCGTTTTGACTTGGTCCTGATGCAGACGAATCTGGAGAATTCTTGTTCGTACCCTGCGTTTACGAGTTGCAGAGATTTCGATGGCAGCTGCAGAGAAGAAGGGCTGTGCTGAATTGCTCGGGAAGCAAGGACATAGACAGCGCCTTGTGTTTGGGAGTGAGCAGCTGCTGGTTTTTTGCAGTTGACTTCGCTGTGCACTGAATTTCAGGTGGAGCTGTGCACTCTTCTACCACGAGCAGGGCAGCAGAAAACAGAGAGCACAGATGTCTGACAGCAGTTTGAAGCTTGCCTAGGAAAGAGCAGTGTTTTTGGAGTGTTCAGCAAATATATGTTTCTGGGCAAGGGCGGGATGCGTGCACTGTGCTGGCAAGCTTTCTCCCTGCGAGACACGCTGGAAAAGCTTGTCGCTATGATGCAGTCAGCTAGAGACGCAGACTTCGGCTCTCCGCAGCTGTCCGCAGGGAAGCGGTGGTTGCCGGCGTCTTTCTGCCGAAGCCGCGCTTTGCAGCCTACAAGTGCGGTTCACGTCAGCGGTGCACCTAGTAGCCGCTTCTTTGCCTCCGGCAGCCGGGGAGAGCGGTTGGCTTCTGAGAGGCGAAGAACGAAACCGGCTTGTGTGCGCAGCCTTGGCACTGCTAGAGGACGGTGGTTGCAGCTGCCAGCCCTTTCAATTCACCGCTGGCATGCTTCTGGCAGGTGCTCCAGGACGACTTCCTGCGTTTTGACTTGGTCCTGATGCAGACGAATCTGGAGAATTCTTGTTCGTACCCTGCGTTTACGAGTTGCAGAGAACTCGATGGCAGCTGCAGAAAAGAAGGGCTGTGCTGAATTGCTCGGGAAGCAAGGACATAGACAGCGCCTTGTGTTTGGGAGTGAGCAGCTGCTGTTTTTTGCAGTTGACTTCGCTGTGCACTGAATGTCAGGTGGAGCTGTGCACTCTTCTACAACGAGCAGGGCAGCAGAAAACAGAGAGCACAGATGGCTGACAGCAGTTTGAAGCTTGCCTAGGAAAGAGCAGTGTTTTTGGAGTGTTCAGCAGATCCATGTTTCTGGGCAAGGGCGGGATGCGTGCACTGTGCTGGCAAGCTTTCTCCCTGCGAGACACGCTGGAAAAGCTTTTCGCTATGATGCAGTCCGCTTGAGACGCAGACTTCGGCTCTCCGCAGCTGTCCGCAAGGAAAGCGGCGGTTGCCGGCTTCTTTCTGCCGAAACCGCGCTTTGCAGCCTACAAGTGCGGTTCACGTCAGCGGTGCACCTAGTAGCCGCTTCTTCGCCTCCGGCAGCCGGGGAGAGCGGTTGTCTTCTGAGAGGCGAAGAACGAAACCGGCTTGTGTGCGCAGCCTTGGCACTGCTAGAGGACGGTGGTTGCAGCTGCCAGCCCTTTCAATTCACCGCTGGCATGCTTCTGGCAGGTGCTCCAGGACGACTTTTCTGCGTTTTGACTTGGTCCTGATGCAGACGAATCTGGAGAATTCTTGTTCGTACCCTGCGTTTACGAGTTGCAGAGATCTCGATGGCAGCTGCAGCGAAGAAGGGCTGTGCTGAATTGCTCGGGAAGCAAGGACATAGACAGCGCCTTGTGTTTGGGAGTGAGCAGCTGCTGGTTTTTTGCAGTTGACTGCGCTGTGCACTGAATGTCAGGTGGAGCTGTGCACTCTTCTACAACGAGCAGGACAGCAGAAAACAGAGAGCACAGATGGCTGAGAGCAGTTTGAAGCTTGCCTAGGAAAGAGTAGTGTTTTTCGAGTGTTCAGCAAATCCATGTTTCTGGGCAAGGGCGGGATGCGTGCACTGTGCTGGCAAGCTTTCTCCCTGCGAGACACGCTGGAAAAGCTTTTCGCTATGATGCAGTCCGCTTGAGACGCAGACTTCGGCTCTCCGCAGCTGTCCGCAAGGAAAGCGGCGGTTGCCGGCTTCTTTCTGCCGAAACCGCGCTTTGCAGCCTACAAGTGCGGTTCACGTCAGCGGTGCACCTAGTAGCCGCTTCTTCGCCTCCGGCAGCCGGGGAGAGCGGTTGTCTTCTGAGAGGCGAAGAACGAAACCGGCTTGTGTGCGCAGCCTTGGCACTGCTAGAGGACGGTGGTTGCAGCTGCCAGCCCTTTCAATTCACCGCTGGCATGCTTCTGGCAGGTGCTCCAGGACGACTTTTCTGCGTTTTGACTTGGTCCTGATGCAGACGAATCTGGAGAATTCTTGTTCGTACCCTGCGTTTACGAGTTGCAGAGATCTCGATGGCAGCTGCAGCGAAGAAGGGCTGTGCTGAATTGCTCGGGAAGCAAGGACATAGACAGCGCCTTGTGTTTGGGAGTGAGCAGCTGCTGGTTTTTTGCAGTTGACTGCGCTGTGCACTGAATGTCAGGTGGAGCTGTGCACTCTTCTACAACGAGCAGGACAGCAGAAAACAGAGAGCACAGATGGCTGACAGCAGTTTGAAGCTTGCCTAGGAAAGAGTAGTGTTTTTCGAGTGTTCAGCAAATCCATGTTTCTGGGCAAGGGCGGGATGCGTGCACTGTGCTGGCAAGCTTTCTCCCTGCGAGACACGCTGGAAAAGCTTTTCGCTATGATGCAGTCCGCTTGAGACGCAGACTTCGGCTCTCCGCAGCTGTCCGCAAGGAAAGCGGCGGTTGCCGGCTTCTTTCTGCCGAAACCGCGCTTTGCAGCCTACAAGTGCGGTTCACGTCAGCGGTGCACCTAGTAGCCGCTTCTTCGCCTCCGGCAGCCGGGGAGAGCGGTTGGCTTCTGAGAGGCGAAGAACGAAACCGGCTTGTGTGCGCAGCCTTGGCACTGCTAGAGGACGGTGGTTGCAGCTGCCAGCCCTTTCAATTCACCGCTGGCATGCTTCTGGCAGGTGCTCCAGGACGACTTCCTGCGTTTTGACTTGGTCCTGATGCAGACGAATCTGGAGAATTCTTGTTCGTACCCTGCGTTTACGAGTTGCAGAGAACTTGATGGCAGCTGCAGAAAAGAAGGGCTGTGCTGAATTGCTCGGGAAGCAAGGACATAAACAGCGCCTTGTGTTTGGGAGTGAGCAGCTGCTGTTTTTTGCAGTTGACTTCGCTGTGCACTGAATGTCAGGTGGAGCTGTGCACTCTTCTACAACGAGCAGGGCAGCAGAAAACAGAGAGCACAGATGGCTGACAGCAGTTTGAAGCTTGCCTAGGAAAGAGCAGTGTTTTTGGAGTGTTCAGCAGATCCATGTTTCTGGGCAAGGGCGGGATGCGTGCACTGTGCTGGCAAGCTTTCTCCCTGCGAGACACGCTGGAAAAGCTTTTCGCTATGATGCAGTCCGCTTGAGACGCAGACTTCGGCTCTCCGCAGCTGTCCGCAAGGAAAGCGGCGGTTGCCGGCTTCTTTCTGCCGAAACCGCGCTTTGCAGCCTACAAGTGCGGTTCACGTCAGCGGTGCACCTAGTAGCCGCTTCTTCGCCTCCGGCAGCCGGGGAGAGCGGTTGGCTTCTGAGAGGCGAAGAACGAAACCGGCTTGTGTGCGCAGCCTTGGCACTGCTAGAGGACGGTGGTTGCAGCTGCCAGCCCTTTCAATTCACCGCTGGCATGCTTCTGGCAGGTGCTCCAGGACGACTTTTCTGCGTTTTGACTTGGTCCTGATGCAGACGAATCTGGAGAATTCTTGTTCGTACCCTGCGTTTACGAGTTGCAGAGATCTCGATGGCAGCTGCAGCGAAGAAGGACTGTGCTGAATTGCTCGGGAAGCAAGGACATAGACAGCGCCTTGTGTTTGGGAGTGAGCAGCTGCTGGTTTTTTGCAGTTGACTGCGCTGTGCACTGAATGTCAGGTGGAGCTGTGCACTCTTCTAGAATGAGCAGGACAGCAGAAAACAGAGAGCACAGATGGCTGAGAGCAGTTTGAAGCTTGCCTAGGAAAGAGTAGTGTTTTTCGAGTGTTCAGCAAATCCATGTTTCTGGGCAAGGGCGGGATGCGTGCACTGTGCTGGCAAGCTTTCTCCCTGCGAGACACGCTGGAAAAGCTTTTCGCTATGATGCAGTCCGCTTGAGACGCAGACTTCGGCTCTCCGCAGCTGTCCGCAAGGAAAGCGGCGGTTGCCGGCTTCTTTCTGCCGAAACCGCGCTTTGCAGCCTACAAGTGCGGTTCACGTCAGCGGTGCACCTAGTAGCCGCTTCTTCGCCTCCGGCAGCCGGGGAGAGCGGTTGGCTTCTGAGAGGCGAAGAACGAAACCGGCTTGTGTGCGCAGCCTTGGCACTGCTAGAAGACGGTGGCTGCAGCTGCCAGCCATTTCAATTCACCGCTGGCATGCTTCTGGCAGGTTTTCCAGGACGACTTTCCTGGGTTTTGACTTGGTCCTGATGCAGACGAATCTGGAGAATTCTTGTTCGTGCCCTGAGCTTCCGAGTTGCAGAGAACTCGATGGCAGCTGCAGAAAAGAAGGGCTGTGCTGAATTGCTCGGGAAGCAAGGACATAGACAGCGCCTTGTGTTTGGGAGTGAGCAGCTGCTGGTTTTTTGCAGTTGACTTCGCTGTGCACTGAATGTCAGGTGGAGCTGTGCACTCTTCTACAACGAGCAGGGCAGCAGAAAACAGAGAGCACAGATGGCTGACAGCAGTTTGAAGCTTGCCTAGGAAAGAGCAGTGTTTTTGGAGTGTTCAGCAGATCCATGTTTCTGGGCAAGGGCGGGATGCGTGCACTGTGCTGGCAAGCTTTCTCCCTGCGAGACACGCTGGAAAAGCTTTTCGCTATGATGCAGTCCGCTTGAGACGCAGACTCCGGCTCTCCGCAGCTGTCCGCAGGAAAGCGGTGGTTGCCGGCGTCTTTCTGCCGAAGCCGCGCTTTGCAGCCTACAAGTGCGGTTCACGTCAGCGGTGCACCTAGTAGCCGCTTCTTCGCCTCCGGCAGCCGGGGAGAGCGGTTGGCTTCTGAGAGGCGAAGAACGAAACCGGCTTGTGTGCGCAGCCTTGGCACTGCTAGAGGACGGTGGTTGCAGCTGCCAGCCCTTTCAATTCACCGCTGGCATGCTTCTGGCAGGTGCTCCAGGACGACTTCCTGCGTTTTGACTTGGTCCTGATGCAGACGAATCTGGAGAATTCTTGTTCGTACCCTGCGTTTACGAGTTGCAGAGAACTCGATGGCAGCTGCAGAAAAGAAGGGCTGTGCTGAATTGCTCGGGAAGCAAGGACATAGACAGCGCCTTGTGTTTGGGAGTGAGCAGCTGCTGGTTTTTTGCAGTTGACTGCGCTGTGCACTGAATGTCAGGTGGAACTGTGCACTCTTCTACAACGAGCAGGACAGCAGAAAACAGAGAGCACAGATGGCTGAGAGCAGTTTGAAGCTTGCCTAGGAAAGAGTAGTGTTTTTCGAGTGTTCAGCAAATCCATGTTTCTGGGCAAGGGCGGGATGCGTGCACTGTGCTGGCAAGCTTTCTCCCTGCGAGACACGCTGGAAAAGCTTTTCGCTATGATGCAGTCCGCTTGAGACGCAGACTTCGGCTCTCCGCAGCTGTCCGCAAGGAAAGCGGCGGTTGCCGGCTTCTTTCTGCCGAAACCGCGCTTTGCAGCCTACAAGTGCGGTTCACGTCAGCGGTGCACCTAGTAGCCGCTTCTTCGCCTCCGGCAGCCGGGGAGAGCGGTTGGCTTCTGAGAGGCGAAGAACGAAACCGGCTTGTGTGCGCAGCCTTGGCACTGCTAGAGGACGGTGGTTGCAGCTGCCAGCCCTTTCAATTCACCGCTGGCATGCTTCTGGCAGGTGCTCCAGGACGACTTTCCTGCGTTTTGACTTGGTCCTGATGCAGACGAATCTGGAGAATTCTTGTTCGTACCCTGCGTTTACGAGTTGCAGAGATTTCGATGGCAGCTGCAGAGAAGAAGGGCTGTGCTGAATTGCTCGGGAAGCAAGGACATAGACAGCGCCTTGTGTTTGGGAGTGAGCAGCTGCTGGTTTTTTGCAGTTGACTTCGCTGTGCACTGAATTTCAGGTGGAGCTGTGCACTCTTCTACCACGAGCAGGGCAGCAGAAAACAGAGAGCACAGATGTCTGACAGCAGTTTGAAGCTTGCCTAGGAAAGAGCAGTGTTTTTGGAGTGTTCAGCAAATATATGTTTCTGGGCAAGGGCGGGATGCGTGCACTGTGCTGGCAAGCTTTCTCCCTGCGAGACACGCTGGAAAAGCTTGTCGCTATGATGCAGTCAGCTAGAGACGCAGACTTCGGCTCTCCGCAGCTGTCCGCAGGGAAGCGGTGGTTGCCGGCGTCTTTCTGCCGAAGCCGCGCTTTGCAGCCTACAAGTGCGGTTCACGTCAGCGGTGCACCTAGTAGCCGCTTCTTTGCCTCCGGCAGCCGGGGAGAGCGGTTGGCTTCTGAGAGGCGAAGAACGAAACCGGCTTGTGTGCGCAGCCTTGGCACTGCTAGAGGACGGTGGTTGCAGCTGCCAGCCCTTTCAATTCACCGCTGGCATGCTTCTGGCAGGTGCTCCAGGACGACTTCCTGCGTTTTGACTTGGTCCTGATGCAGACGAATCTGGAGAATTCTTGTTCGTACCCTGCGTTTACGAGTTGCAGAGAACTCGATGGCAGCTGCAGAAAAGAAGGGCTGTGCTGAATTGCTCGGGAAGCAAGGACATAGACAGCGCCTTGTGTTTGGGAGTGAGCAGCTGCTGTTTTTTGCAGTTGACTTCGCTGTGCACTGAATGTCAGGTGGAGCTGTGCACTCTTCTACAACGAGCAGGGCAGCAGAAAACAGAGAGCACAGATGGCTGACAGCAGTTTGAAGCTTGCCTAGGAAAGAGCAGTGTTTTTGGAGTGTTCAGCAGATCCATGTTTCTGGGCAAGGGCGGGATGCGTGCACTGTGCTGGCAAGCTTTCTCCCTGCGAGACACGCTGGAAAAGCTTTTCGCTATGATGCAGTCCGCTTGAGACGCAGACTTCGGCTCTCCGCAGCTGTCCGCAAGGAAAGCGGCGGTTGCCGGCTTCTTTCTGCCGAAACCGCGCTTTGCAGCCTACAAGTGCGGTTCACGTCAGCGGTGCACCTAGTAGCCGCTTCTTCGCCTCCGGCAGCCGGGGAGAGCGGTTGTCTTCTGAGAGGCGAAGAACGAAACCGGCTTGTGTGCGCAGCCTTGGCACTGCTAGAGGACGGTGGTTGCAGCTGCCAGCCCTTTCAATTCACCGCTGGCATGCTTCTGGCAGGTGCTCCAGGACGACTTTTCTGCGTTTTGACTTGGTCCTGATGCAGACGAATCTG
This sequence comes from Taeniopygia guttata, assembly GCF_048771995.1. Classification (NCBI taxonomy): domain Eukaryota; kingdom Metazoa; phylum Chordata; class Aves; order Passeriformes; family Estrildidae; genus Taeniopygia; species Taeniopygia guttata. The sequence goes on from NC_133056.1 coordinate 5,073,805, forward strand.
GAGAATTCTTGTTCGTACCCTGCGTTTACGAGTTGCAGAGATCTCGATGGCAGCTGCAGCGAAGAAGGGCTGTGCTGAATTGCTCGGGAAGCAAGGACATAGACAGCGCCTTGTGTTTGGGAGTGAGCAGCTGCTGGTTTTTTGCAGTTGACTGCGCTGTGCACTGAATGTCAGGTGGAGCTGTGCACTCTTCTACAACGAGCAGGACAGCAGAAAACAGAGAGCACAGATGGCTGAGAGCAGTTTGAAGCTTGCCTAGGAAAGAGTAGTGTTTTTCGAGTGTTCAGCAAATCCATGTTTCTGGGCAAGGGCGGGATGCGTGCACTGTGCTGGCAAGCTTTCTCCCTGCGAGACACGCTGGAAAAGCTTTTCGCTATGATGCAGTCCGCTTGAGACGCAGACTTCGGCTCTCCGCAGCTGTCCGCAAGGAAAGCGGCGGTTGCCGGCTTCTTTCTGCCGAAACCGCGCTTTGCAGCCTACAAGTGCGGTTCACGTCAGCGGTGCACCTAGTAGCCGCTTCTTCGCCTCCGGCAGCCGGGGAGAGCGGTTGTCTTCTGAGAGGCGAAGAACGAAACCGGCTTGTGTGCGCAGCCTTGGCACTGCTAGAGGACGGTGGTTGCAGCTGCCAGCCCTTTCAATTCACCGCTGGCATGCTTCTGGCAGGTGCTCCAGGACGACTTTTCTGCGTTTTGACTTGGTCCTGATGCAGACGAATCTGGAGAATTCTTGTTCGTACCCTGCGTTTACGAGTTGCAGAGATCTCGATGGCAGCTGCAGCGAAGAAGGGCTGTGCTGAATTGCTCGGGAAGCAAGGACATAGACAGCGCCTTGTGTTTGGGAGTGAGCAGCTGCTGGTTTTTTGCAGTTGACTGCGCTGTGCACTGAATGTCAGGTGGAGCTGTGCACTCTTCTACAACGAGCAGGACAGCAGAAAACAGAGAGCACAGATGGCTGACAGCAGTTTGAAGCTTGCCTAGGAAAGAGTAGTGTTTTTCGAGTGTTCAGCAAATCCATGTTTCTGGGCAAGGGCGGGATGCGTGCACTGTGCTGGCAAGCTTTCTCCCTGCGAGACACGCTGGAAAAGCTTTTCGCTATGATGCAGTCCGCTTGAGACGCAGACTTCGGCTCTCCGCAGCTGTCCGCAAGGAAAGCGGCGGTTGCCGGCTTCTTTCTGCCGAAACCGCGCTTTGCAGCCTACAAGTGCGGTTCACGTCAGCGGTGCACCTAGTAGCCGCTTCTTCGCCTCCGGCAGCCGGGGAGAGCGGTTGGCTTCTGAGAGGCGAAGAACGAAACCGGCTTGTGTGCGCAGCCTTGGCACTGCTAGAGGACGGTGGTTGCAGCTGCCAGCCCTTTCAATTCACCGCTGGCATGCTTCTGGCAGGTGCTCCAGGACGACTTCCTGCGTTTTGACTTGGTCCTGATGCAGACGAATCTGGAGAATTCTTGTTCGTACCCTGCGTTTACGAGTTGCAGAGAACTTGATGGCAGCTGCAGAAAAGAAGGGCTGTGCTGAATTGCTCGGGAAGCAAGGACATAAACAGCGCCTTGTGTTTGGGAGTGAGCAGCTGCTGTTTTTTGCAGTTGACTTCGCTGTGCACTGAATGTCAGGTGGAGCTGTGCACTCTTCTACAACGAGCAGGGCAGCAGAAAACAGAGAGCACAGATGGCTGACAGCAGTTTGAAGCTTGCCTAGGAAAGAGCAGTGTTTTTGGAGTGTTCAGCAGATCCATGTTTCTGGGCAAGGGCGGGATGCGTGCACTGTGCTGGCAAGCTTTCTCCCTGCGAGACACGCTGGAAAAGCTTTTCGCTATGATGCAGTCCGCTTGAGACGCAGACTTCGGCTCTCCGCAGCTGTCCGCAAGGAAAGCGGCGGTTGCCGGCTTCTTTCTGCCGAAACCGCGCTTTGCAGCCTACAAGTGCGGTTCACGTCAGCGGTGCACCTAGTAGCCGCTTCTTCGCCTCCGGCAGCCGGGGAGAGCGGTTGGCTTCTGAGAGGCGAAGAACGAAACCGGCTTGTGTGCGCAGCCTTGGCACTGCTAGAGGACGGTGGTTGCAGCTGCCAGCCCTTTCAATTCACCGCTGGCATGCTTCTGGCAGGTGCTCCAGGACGACTTTTCTGCGTTTTGACTTGGTCCTGATGCAGACGAATCTGGAGAATTCTTGTTCGTACCCTGCGTTTACGAGTTGCAGAGATCTCGATGGCAGCTGCAGCGAAGAAGGACTGTGCTGAATTGCTCGGGAAGCAAGGACATAGACAGCGCCTTGTGTTTGGGAGTGAGCAGCTGCTGGTTTTTTGCAGTTGACTGCGCTGTGCACTGAATGTCAGGTGGAGCTGTGCACTCTTCTAGAATGAGCAGGACAGCAGAAAACAGAGAGCACAGATGGCTGAGAGCAGTTTGAAGCTTGCCTAGGAAAGAGTAGTGTTTTTCGAGTGTTCAGCAAATCCATGTTTCTGGGCAAGGGCGGGATGCGTGCACTGTGCTGGCAAGCTTTCTCCCTGCGAGACACGCTGGAAAAGCTTTTCGCTATGATGCAGTCCGCTTGAGTCGCAGACTTCGGCTCTCCGCAGCTGTCCGCAAGGAAAGCGGCGGTTGCCGGCTTCTTTCTGCCGAAACCGCGCTTTGCAGCCTACAAGTGCGGTTCACGTCAGCGGTGCACCTAGTAGCCGCTTCTTCGCCTCCGGCAGCCGGGGAGAGCGGTTGGCTTCTGAGAGGCGAAGAACGAAACCGGCTTGTGTGCGCAGCCTTGGCACTGCTAGAAGACGGTGGCTGCAGCTGCCAGCCATTTCAATTCACCGCTGGCATGCTTCTGGCAGGTTTTCCAGGACGACTTTCCTGGGTTTTGACTTGGTCCTGATGCAGACGAATCTGGAGAATTCTTGTTCGTGCCCTGAGCTTCCGAGTTGCAGAGAACTCGATGGCAGCTGCAGAAAAGAAGGGCTGTGCTGAATTGCTCGGGAAGCAAGGACATAGACAGCGCCTTGTGTTTGGGAGTGAGCAGCTGCTGGTTTTTTGCAGTTGACTTCGCTGTGCACTGAATGTCAGGTGGAGCTGTGCACTCTTCTACAACGAGCAGGGCAGCAGAAAACAGAGAGCACAGATGGCTGACAGCAGTTTGAAGCTTGCCTAGGAAAGAGCAGTGTTTTTGGAGTGTTCAGCAGATCCATGTTTCTGGGCAAGGGCGGGATGCGTGCACTGTGCTGGCAAGCTTTCTCCCTGCGAGACACGCTGGAAAAGCTTTTCGCTATGATGCAGTCCGCTTGAGACGCAGACTCCGGCTCTCCGCAGCTGTCCGCAGGAAAGCGGTGGTTGCCGGCGTCTTTCTGCCGAAGCCGCGCTTTGCAGCCTACAAGTGCGGTTCACGTCAGCGGTGCACCTAGTAGCCGCTTCTTCGCCTCCGGCAGCCGGGGAGAGCGGTTGGCTTCTGAGAGGCGAAGAACGAAACCGGCTTGTGTGCGCAGCCTTGGCACTGCTAGAGGACGGTGGTTGCAGCTGCCAGCCCTTTCAATTCACCGCTGGCATGCTTCTGGCAGGTGCTCCAGGACGACTTCCTGCGTTTTGACTTGGTCCTGATGCAGACAATCTGGAGAATTCTTGTTCGTACCCTGCGTTTACGAGTTGCAGAGAACTCGATGGCAGCTGCAGCGAAGAAGGGCTGTGCTGAATTGCTCGGGAAGCAAGGACATAGACAGCGCCTTGTGTTTGGGAGTGAGCAGCTGCTGGTTTTTTGCAGTTGACTGCGCTGTGCACTGAATGTCAGGTGGAGCTGTGCACTCTTCTACAATGAGCAGGACAGCAGAAAACAGAGAGCACAGATGGCTGAGAGCAGTTTGAAGCTTGCCTAGGAAAGAGTAGTGTTTTTCGAGTGTTCAGCAAATCCATGTTTCTGGGCAAGGGCGGGATGCGTGCACTGTGCTGGCAAGCTTTCTCCCTGCGAGACACGCTGGAAAAGCTTTTCGCTATGATGCAGTCCGCTTGAGACGCAGACTTCGGCTCTCCGCAGCTGTCCGCAAGGAAAGCGGCGGTTGCCGGCTTCTTTCTGCCGAAACCGCGCTTTGCAGCCTACAAGTGCGGTTCACGTCAGCGGTGCACCTAGTAGCCGCTTCTTCGCCTCCGGCAGCCGGGGAGAGCGGTTGGCTTCTGAGAGGCGAAGAACGAAACCGGCTTGTGTGCGCAGCCTTGGCACTGCTAGAGGACGGTGGTTGCAGCTGCCAGCCCTTTCAATTCACCGCTGGCATGCTTCTGGCAGGTGCTCCAGGACGACTTTCCTGCGTTTTGACTTGGTCCTGATGCAGACGAATCTGGAGAATTCTTGTTCGTACCCTGCGTTTACGAGTTGCAGAGATCTCGATGGCAGCTGCAGAGAAGAAGGGCTGTGCTGAATTGCTCGGGAAGCAAGGACATAGACAGCGCCTTGTGTTTGGGAGTGAGCAGCTGCTGGTTTTTTGCAGTTGACTTCGCTGTGCACTGAATGTCAGGTGGAGCTGTGCACTCTTCTACAACGAGCAGGGCGGCAGAAAACAGAGAGCACAGACGTCCGACAGCAGTTTGAAGCTTGCCTAGGAAAGAGCAGTGTTTTTGGAGTGTTCAGCAGATCCATGTTTCTGGGCAAGGGCGGGATGCGTGCACTGTGCTGGCAAGCTTTCTCCCTGCGAGACACGCTGGAAAAGCTTGTCGCTATGATGCAGTCAGCTAGAGACGCAGACTTCGGCTCTCCGCAGCTGTCCGCATGAAAGCGGTGGTTGCCGGCGTCTTTCTGCCGAAGCCGCGCTTTGCAGCCTACAAGTGCGGTTCACGTCAGCGGTGCACCTAGTAGCCGCTTCTTCGCCTCCGGCAGCCGGGGAGAGCGGTTGGCTTCCGAGAGGCGAAGAACGAAACTGGCTTGTGTGCGCAGCCTTGGCACTGCTAAAGGACGGTGGTTGCAGCTGCCAGCCCTTTCAATTCACCGCTGGCATGCTTCTGGCAGGTGCTCCAGGACGACTTTCCTGCGTTTTGACTTGGTCCTGATGCAGACGAATCTGGAGAATTCTTGTTCGTGCCCTGAGCTTCCGAGATGCAGAGAAGAAGGGCTGCGCTGAGTTGCTCGGGAAGCAAGGACATAGACAGCGCCTTGTGTTTGGGAGTGAGCAGCTGCTGGTTTTTTGCAGTTGACTTCGCTGTGCACTGAATGTCAGGTGGAGCTGTGCACTCTTCTACAACGAGCAGGACAGCAGAAAACAGAGAGCACAGATGGCTGAGAGCAGTTTGAAGCTTGCCTAGGAAAGAGTAGTGTTTTTGGAGTGTTCAGCAAATCCATGTTTCTGGGCAAGGGCGGGATGCGTGCACTGTGCTGGCAAGCTTTCTCCCTGCGAGACACGCTGGAAAAGCTTGTCGCTATGATGCAGTCAGCTAGAGACGCAGACTTCGGCTCTCCGCAGCTGTCCGCAAGGAAAGCGGCGGTTGCCGGCTTCTTTCTGCCGAAACCGCGCTTTGCAGCCTACAAGTGCGGTTCACGTCAGCGGTGCACCTAGTAGCCGCTTCTTCGCCTCCGGCAGCCGGGGAGAGCGGTTGGCTTCTGAGAGGCGAAGAACGAAACCGGCTTGTGTGCGCAGCCTTGGCACTGCTAGAAGACGGTGGCTGCAGCTGCCAGCCATTTCAATTCACCGCTGGCATGCTTCTGGCAGGTTTTCCAGGACGACTTTCCTGGGTTTTGACTTGGTCCTGATGCAGACGAATCTGGAGAATTCTTGTTCGTACCCTGAGTTTACGAGTTGCAGAGAACTCGATGGCAGCTGCAGAAAAGAAGGGCTGTGCTGAATTGCTCGGGAAGCAAGGACATAGACAGCGCCTTGTGTTTGGGAGTGAGCAGCTGCTGGTTTTTTGCAGTTGACTTCGCTGTGCACTGAATGTCAGGTGGAGCTGTGCACTCTTCTACAACGAGCAGGGCAGCAGAAAACAGAGAGCACGGACGTCTGACAGCAGTTTGAAACTTGCCTAGGAAAGAGCAGTGTTTTTGGAGTGTTCAGCAAATCCATGTTTCTGGGCAAGGGCGGGATGCGTGCACTGTGCTGGCAAGCTTTCTCCCTGCGAGACACGCTGGAAAAGATTTTCGCCATGATGCAATCCGCTTGAGACGCAGACTCCGGCTCTCCGCAGCTGTCCGCAGGAAAGCGGCGGTTGCCGGCGTCTCTCTGCCGAAGCCGCGCTTTGAAGCCTACAAGTGCGCTTCACGTCAGCAGTGCACCTAGTAGCCGCTTCTTCGCCTCCGGCAGCCGGGGAGAGCGGTTGGCTTCTGAGAGGCGAAGAACGAAACCGGCTCGTGTGCGCAGCCTTGGCACTGCTAGAGGACGGTGGTTGCAGCTGCCAGCCCTTTCAATTCACCGCTGGCATGCTTCTGGCAGGTGCTCCAGGACGACTTTCCTGCGTTTTGACTTGGTCCTGATGCAGACGAATCTGGAGAATTCTTGTTCGTGCCCTGAGCTTCCGAGATGCAGAGAAGAAGGGCTGCGCTGAGTTGCTCGGGAAGCAAGGACATAGACAGCGCCTTGTGTTTGGGAGTGAGCAGCTGCTGGTTTTTTGCAGTTGACTTCGCTGTGCACTGAATGTCAGGTGGAGCTGTGCACTCTTCTACAACGAGCAGGACAGCAGAAAACAGAGAGCACAGATGGCTGAGAGCAGTTTGAAGCTTGCCTAGGAAAGAGTAGTGTTTTTCGAGTGTTCAGCAAATCCATGTTTCTGGGCAAGGGCGGGATGCGTGCACTGTGCTGGCAAGCTTTCTCCCTGCGAGACACGCTGGAAAAGCTTTTCGCTATGATGCAGTCCGCTTGAGACGCAGACTTCGGCTCTCCGCAGCTGTCCGCAAGGAAAGCGGCGGTTGCCGGCTTCTTTCTGCCGAAACCGCGCTTTGCAGCCTACAAGTGCGGTTCACGTCAGCGGTGCACCTAGTAGCCGCTTCTTCGCCTCCGGCAGCCGGGGAGAGCGGTTGGCTTCTGAGAGGCGAAGAACGAAACCGGCTTGTGTGCGCAGCCTTGGCACTGCTAGAGGACGGTGGTTGCAGCTGCCAGCCCTTTCAATTCACCGCTGGCATGCTTCTGGCAGGTGCTCCAGGACGACTTTCCTGCGTTTTGACTTGGTCCTGATGCAGACGAATCTGGAGAATTCTTGTTCGTACCCTGCGTTTACAAGTTGCAGAGATCTCGATGGCAGCTGCAGAGAAGAAGGGCTGTGCTGAATTGCTCGGGAAGCAAGGACATAGACAGCGCCTTGTGTTTGGGAGTGAGCAGCTGCTGGTTTTTTGCAGTTGACTTCGCTGTGCACTGAATGTCAGGTGGAGCTGTGCACTCCTCTACAACGAGCAGGGCAGCAGAAAACAGAGAGCAAGGACATCTGACAGCAGTTTGAAGCTTGCCTAGGAAAGAGTAGTGTTTTTGGAGTATTCAGCAAATATATGTTTCTGGGCAAGGGCGGGATGCGTGCACTGTGCTGGCAAGCTTTCTTCCTGCGAGAAACGCTGGAAAAGCTTTTCGCCATGATGCAGTCCGCTTGGAACGCAGACTCCGGCTCTCCGCAGCTGTCCGCAGGAAAGCGGTGGTTGCCGGCGTCTTTCTGCAGAAGCCGCGCTTTTCAGCCTACAAGTGCGGTTCACGTCAGCGGTGCACCTAGTAGCCGCTTCTTCGCCTCCGGCAGCCGGGGAGAGCGGTTGGCTTCTGAGAGGCGCAGAACGAAACCGGCTCGTGTGCGCAGCCTTGGCACTGCTAGAGGACGGTGGTTGCAGCTGCCAGCCCTGTCAATTCACGGCTGGCATGCTTCTGGCAGGTGCTCCAGGACGACTTTTCTGCGTTTTGACTTGGTCCTGATGCAGACGAATCTGGAGAATTCTTGTTCGTGCCCTGAGCTTCCGAGATGCAGAGAAGAAGGGCTGTGCTGAGTTGCTCGGGAAGCAAGGACATAGACAGCGCCTTGTGTTTGGGAGTGAGCAGCTGCTGGTTTTTTGCAGTTGACTTCGCTGTGCACTGAATGTCAGGTGGAGCTGTGCACTCTTCTACAACGAGCAGGGCAGCAGAAAACAGAGAGCACAGATGTCTGACAGCAGTTTGAAGCTTGCCTAGGAAAGAGCAGTGTTTTTGGAGTGTTCAGCAGATCCATGTTTCTGGGCAAGGGCGGGATGCGTGCACTGTGCTGGCAAGCTTTCTCCCTGCGAGACACGCTGGAAAAGCTTGTTGCTATGATGCAGTCCGCTAGAGACGCAGACTTCGGCTCTCCGCAGCTGTCCGCAGGGAAGCGGTGGTTGCCGGCGTCTTTCTGCCGAAGCCGCGCTTTGCATCCTACAAGTGCGGTTCACGTCAGCGGTGCACCTAGTAGCCGCTTCTTCGCCTCCGGCAGCCGGGGAGAGCGGTTGGCTTCTGAGAGGCGAAGAACGAAACTGGCTTGTGTGCGCAGCCTTGGCACTGCTAAAGGACGGTGGTTGCAGCTGCCAGCCGTTTCAATTCACCGCTGGCATGCTTCTGGCAGGTTTTCCAGGACGACTTTCCTGCGTTTTGACTTGGTCCTGATGCAGACGAATCTGGAGAATTCTTGTTCGTACCCTGCGTTTACGAGTTGCAGAGATCTCGATGGCAGCTGCAGAGAAGAAGGGCTGTGCTGAATTGCTCGGGAAGCAAGGACATAGACAGCGCCTTGTGTTTGGGAGTGAGCAGCTGCTGGATTTTTGCAGTTGACTTCGCTGTGCACTGAATGTCAGGTGGAGCTGTGCACTCTTCTACAACGAGCAGGGCGGCAGAAAACAGAGAGCACAGACGTCCGACAGCAGTTTGAAGCTTGCCTAGGAAAGAGCAGTGTTTTTGGAGTGTTCAGCAGATCCATGTTTCTGGGCAAGGGCGGGATGCGTGCACTGTGCTGGCAAGCTTTCTCCCTGCGAGACACGCTGGAAAAGCTTGTCGCTATGATGCAGTCCGCTTGAGACGCAGACTTCGGCTCTCCGCAGCTGTCCGCAAGGAAAGCGGCGGTTGCCGGCTTCTTTCTGCCGAAACCGCGCTTTGCAGCCTACAAGTGCGGTTCACGTCAGCGGTGCACCTAGTAGCCGCTTCTTCGCCTCCGGCAGCCGGGGAGAGCGGTTGGCTTCTGAGAGGCGAAGAACGAAACCGGCTTGTGTGCGCAGCCTTGGCACTGCTAGAAGACGGTGGCTGCAGCTGCCAGCCATTTCAATTCACCGCTGGCATGCTTCTGGCAGGTTTTCCAGGACGACTTTCCTGGGTTTTGACTTGGTCCTGATGCAGACGAATCTGGAGAATTCTTGTTCGTATCCTGAGTTTACGAGTTGCAGAGAACTCGATGGCAGCTGCAGAAAAGAAGGGCTGTGCTGAATTGCTCGGGAAGCAAGGACATAGACAGCGCCTTGTGTTTGGGAGTGAGCAGCTGCTGGTTTTTTGCAGTTGACTTCGCTGTGCACTGAATGTCAGGTGGAGCTGTGCACTCTTCTACAACGAGCAGGGCAGCAGAAAACAGAGAGCACGGACGTCTGACAGCAGTTTGAAGCTTGCCTAGGAAAGAGCAGTGTTTTTGGAGTGTTCAGCAAATCCATGTTTCTGGGCAAGGGCGGGATGCGTGCACTGTGCTGGCAAGCTTTCTCCCTGCGAGACACGCTGGAAAAGATTTTCGCCATGATGCAGTCCGCTTGAGACGCAGACTTCGGCTCTCCGCAGCTGTCCGCAAGGAAAGCGGCGGTTGCCAGCTTCTTTCTGCCGAAACCGCGCTTTGCAGCCTACAAGTGCGGTTCACGTCAGCAGTGCACCTAGTAGCCGCTTCTTCGCCTCCGGCAGCCGGGGAGAGCGGTTGGCTTCTGAGAGGCGAAGAACGAAACCGGCTCGTGTGCGCAGCCTTGGCACTGCTAGAGGACGGTGGTTGCAGCTGCCAGCCATTTCAATTCACCGCTGGCATGCTTCTGGCAGGTGCTCCAGGACGACTTTCCTGCGTTTTGACTTGGTCCTGATGCAGACGAATCTGGAGAATTCTTGTTTGTACCCTGAGCTTCCGAGTTGCAGAGAACTCGATGGCAGCTGCAGAAAAGAAGGGCTGTGCTGAATTGCTCGGGAAGCAAGGACATAGACAGCGCCTTGTGTTTGGGAGTGAGCAGCTGCTGGTTTTTTGCAGTTGACTTCGCTGTGCACTGAATTTCAGGTGGAGCTGTGCACTCTTCTACCACGAGCAGGGCAGCAGAAAACAGAGAGCACAGATGTCTGACAGCAGTTTGAAGCTTGCCTAGGAAAGAGCAGTGTTTTTGGAGTGTTCAGCAAATATATGTTTCTGGGCAAGGGCGGGATGCGTGCACTGTGCTGGCAAGCTTTCTCCCTGCGAGACACGCTGGAAAAGCTTGTCGCTATGATGCAGTCAGCTAGAGACGCAGACTTCGGCTCTCCGCAGCTGTCCGCAGGGAAGCGGTGGTTGCCGGCGTCTTTCTGCCGAAGCCGCGCTTTGCAGCCTACAAGTGCGGTTCACGTCAGCGGTGCACCTAGTAGCCGCTTCTTCGCCTCCGGCAGCCGGGGAGAGCGGTTGGCTTCTGAGAGGCGAAGAACGAAACCGGCTTGTGTGCGCAGCCTTGGCACTGCTAGAGGACGGTGGTTGCAGCTGCCAGCCCTTTCAATTCACCGCTGGCATGCTTCTGGCAGGTGCTCCAGGACGACTTCCTGCGTTTTGACTTGGTCCTGATGCAGACGAATCTGGAGAATTCTTGTTCGTACCCTGCGTTTACGAGTTGCAGAGAACTCGATGGCAGCTGCAGAAAAGAAGGGCTGTGCTGAATTGCTCGGGAAGCAAGGACATAGACAGCGCCTTGTGTTTGGGAGTGAGCAGCTGCTGGTTTTTTGCAGTTGACTTCGCTGTGCACTGAATGTCAGGTGGAGCTGTGCACTCTTCTACAACGAGCAGGGCAGCAGAAAACAGAGAGCACGGACGTCTGACAGCAGTTTGAAACTTGCCTAGGAAAGAGCAGTGTTTTTGGAGTGTTCAGCAAATCCATGTTTCTGGGCAAGGGCGGGATGCGTGCACTGTGCTGGCAAGCTTTCTCCCTGCGAGACACGCTGGAAAAGATTTTCGCCATGATGCAATCCGCTTGAGACGCAGACCCCGGCTCTCCGCAGCTGTCCGCAGGAAAGCGGCGGTTGCCGGCGTCTCTCTGCCGAAGCCGCGCTTTGAAGCCTACAAGTGCGCTTCACGTCAGCAGTGCACCTAGTAGCCGCTTCTTCGCCTCCGGCAGCCGGGGAGAGCGGTTGGCTTCTGAGAGGCGAAGAACGAAACCGGCTCGTGTGCGCAGCCTTGGCACTGCTAGAGGACGGTGGTTGCAGCTGCCAGCCCTTTCAATTCACCGCTGGCATGCTTCTGGCAGGTGCTCCAGGACGACTTTCCTGCGTTTTGACTTGGTCCTGATGCAGACGAATCTGGAGAATTCTTGTTCGTGCCCTGAGCTTCCGAGATGCAGAGAAGAAGGGCTGCGCTGAGTTGCTCGGGAAGCAAGGACATAGACAGCGCCTTGTGTTTGGGAGTGAGCAGCTGCTGGTTTTTTGCAGTTGACTTCGCTGTGCACTGAATGTCAGGTGGAGCTGTGCACTCTTCTACAACGAGCAGGACAGCAGAAAACAGAGAGCACAGATGGCTGAGAGCAGTTTGAAGCTTGCCTAGGAAAGAGTAGTGTTTTTCGAGTGTTCAGCAAATCCATGTTTCTGGGCAAGGGCGGGATGCGTGCACTGTGCTGGCAAGCTTTCTCCCTGCGAGACACGCTGGAAAAGCTTTTCGCTATGATGCAGTCCGCTTGAGACGCAGACTTCGGCTCTCCGCAGCTGTCCGCAAGGAAAGCGGCGGTTGCCGGCTTCTTTCTGCCGAAACCGCGCTTTGCAGCCTACAAGTGCGGTTCACGTCAGCGGTGCACCTAGTAGCCGCTTCTTCGCCTCCGGCAGCCGGGGAGAGCGGTTGGCTTCTGAGAGGCGAAGAACGAAACCGGCTTGTGTGCGCAGCCTTGGCACTGCTAGAGGACGGTGGTTGCAGCTGCCAGCCCTTTCAATTCACCGCTGGCATGCTTCTGGCAGGTGCTCCAGGACGACTTTCCTGCGTTTTGACTTGGTCCTGATGCAGACGAATCTGGAGAATTCTTGTTCGTACCCTGCGTTTACAAGTTGCAGAGATCTCGATGGCAGCTGCAGAGAAGAAGGGCTGTGCTGAATTGCTCGGGAAGCAAGGACATAGACAGCGCCTTGTGTTTGGGAGTGAGCAGCTGCTGGTTTTTTGCAGTTGACTTCGCTGTGCACTGAATGTCAGGTGGAGCTGTGCACTCTTCTACAACGAGCAGGGCAGCAGAAAACAGAGAGCACAGATGTCTGACAGCAGTTTGAAGCTTGCCTAGGAAAGAGCAGTGTTTTTGGAGTGTTCAGCAGATCCATGTTTCTGGGCAAGGGCGGGATGCGTGCACTGTGCTGGCAAGCTTTCTCCCTAGGAGACACGCTGGAAAAGCTTTTCGCTATGATCCAGTCCGCTTGAGACGCAGACTTCGGCTCTCCGCAGCTGTCCGCAGGAAAGCGGTGGTTGCCGGCGTCTTTCTGCCGAAGCCGCGCTTTGCAGCCTACAAGTGCGGTTCACGTCAGCGGTGCACCTAGTAGCCGCTTCTTCGCCTCCGGCAGCCGGGGAGAGCGGTTGGCTTCTGAGAGGCGAAGAACGAAACCGGCTTGTGTGCGCAGCCTTGGCACTGCTAGAGGACGGTGGTTGCAGCTGCCAGCCCTTTCAATTCACCGCTGGCATGCTTCTGGCAGGTGCTCCAGGACGACTTCCTGCGTTTTGACTTGGTCCTGATGCAGACGAATCTGGAGAATTCTTGTTCGTACCCTGCGTTTACGAGTTGCAGAGAACTCGATGGCAGCTGCAGAAAAGAAGGGCTGTGCTGAATTGCTCGGGAAGCAAGGACATAGACAGCGCCTTGTGTTTGGGAGTGAGCAGCTGCTGTTTTTTGCAGTTGACTTCGCTGTGCACTGAATGTCAGGTGGAGCTGTGCACTCTTCTACAACGAGCAGGGCAGCAGAAAACAGAGAGCACAGATGGCTGACAGCAGTTTGAAGCTTGCCTAGGAAAGAGCAGTGTTTTTGGAGTGTTCAGCAGATCCATGTTTCTGGGCAAGGGCGGGATGCGTGCACTGTGCTGGCAAGCTTTCTCCCTGCGAGACACGCTGGAAAAGCTTTTCGCTATGATGCAGTCCGCTTGAGACGCAGACTTCGGCTCTCCGCAGCTGTCCGCAAGGAAAGCGGCGGTTGCCGGCTTCTTTCTGCCGAAACCGCGCTTTGCAGCCTACAAGTGCGGTTCACGTCAGCGGTGCACCTAGTAGCCGCTTCTTCGCCTCCGGCAGCCGGGGAGAGCGGTTGGCTTCTGAGAGGCGAAGAACGAAACCGGCTTGTGTGCGCAGCCTTGGCACTGCTAGAGGACGGTGGTTGCAGCTGCCAGCCCTTTCAATTCACCGCTGGCATGCTTCTGGCAGGTGCTCCAGGACGACTTTCCTGCGTTTTGACTTGGTCCTGATGCAGATGAATCTGGAGAATTCTTGTTCGTACCCTGCGTTTACGAGTTGCAGAGATCTCGATGGCAGCTGCAGCGAAGAAGGGCTGTGCTGAATTGCTCGGGAAGCAAGGACATAGACAGCGCCTTGTGTTTGGGAGTGAGCAGCTGCTGGTTTTTTGCAGTTGACTGCGCTGTGCACTGAATGTCAGGTGGAGCTGTGCACTCTTCTACAATGAGCAGGACAGCAGAAAACAGAGAGCACAGATGGCTGAGAGCAGTTTGAAGCTTGCCTAGGAAAGAGTAGTGTTTTTCGAGTGTTCAGCAAATCCATGTTTCTGGGCAAGGGCGGGATGCGTGCACTGTGCTGGCAAGCTTTCTCCCTGCGAGACACGCTGGAAAAGCTTTTCGCTATGATGCAGTCCGCTTGAGACGCAGACTCCGGCTCTCCGCAGCTGTCCGCAGGAAAGCGGTGGTTGCCGGCGTCTTTCTGCCGAAGCCGCGCTTTGCAGCCTACAAGTGCGGTTCACGTCAGCGGTGCACCTAGTAGCCGCTTCTTCGCCTCCGGCAGCCGGGGAGAGCGGTTGGCTTCTGAGAGGCGAAGAACGAAACCGGCTTGTGTGCGCAGCCTTGGCACTGCTAGAGGACGGTGGTTGCAGCTGCCAGCCCTTTCAATTCACCGCTGGCATGCTTCTGGCAGGTGCTCCAGGACGACTTCCTGCGTTTTGACTTGGTCCTGATGCAGACGAATCTGGAGAATTCTTGTTCGTACCCTGCGTTTACGAGTTGCAGAGAACTCGATGGCAGCTGCAGAAAAGAAGGGCTGTGCTGAATTGCTCGGGAAGCAAGGACATAGACAGCGCCTTGTGTTTGGGAGTGAGCAGCTGCTGGTTTTTTGCAGTTGACTGCGCTGTGCACTGAATGTCAGGTGGAACTGTGCACTCTTCTACAACGAGCAGGACAGCAGAAAACAGAGAGCACAGATGGCTGAGAGCAGTTTGAAGCTTGCCTAGGAAAGAGTAGTGTTTTTCGAGTGTTCAGCAAATCCATGTTTCTGGGCAAGGGCGGGATGCGTGCACTGTGCTGGCAAGCTTTCTCCCTGCGAGACACGCTGGAAAAGCTTTTCGCTATGATGCAGTCCGCTTGAGACGCAGACTTCGGCTCTCCGCAGCTGTCCGCAAGGAAAGCGGCGGTTGCCGGCTTCTTTCTGCCGAAACCGCGCTTTGCAGCCTACAAGTGCGGTTCACGTCAGCGGTGCACCTAGTAGCCGCTTCTTCGCCTCCGGCAGCCGGGGAGAGCGGTTGGCTTCTGAGAGGCGAAGAACGAAACCGGCTTGTGTGCGCAGCCTTGGCACTGCTAGAGGACGGTGGTTGCAGCTGCCAGCCCTTTCAATTCACCGCTGGCATGCTTCTGGCAGGTGCTCCAGGACGACTTTCCTGCGTTTTGACTTGGTCCTGATGCAGACGAATCTGGAGAATTCTTGTTCGTACCCTGCGTTTACGAGTTGCAGAGATCTCGATGGCAGCTGCAGAGAAGAAGGGCTGTGCTGAATTGCTCGGGAAGCAAGGACATAGACAGCGCCTTGTGTTTGGGAGTGAGCAGCTGCTGGTTTTTTGCAGTTGACTTCGCTGTGCACTGAATTTCAGGTGGAGCTGTGCACTCTTCTACCACGAGCAGGGCAGCAGAAAACAGAGAGCACAGATGTCTGACAGCAGTTTGAAGCTTGCCTAGGAAAGAGCAGTGTTTTTGGAGTGTTCAGCAAATATATGTTTCTGGGCAAGGGCGGGATGCGTGCACTGTGCTGGCAAGCTTTCTCCCTGCGAGACACGCTGGAAAAGCTTGTCGCTATGATGCAGTCAGCTAGAGACGCAGACTTCGGCTCTCCGCAGCTGTCCGCAGGGAAGCGGTGGTTGCCGGCGTCTTTCTGCCGAAGCCGCGCTTTGCAGCCTACAAGTGCGGTTCACGTCAGCGGTGCACCTAGTAGCCGCTTCTTCGCCTCCGGCAGCCGGGGAGAGCGGTTGGCTTCTGAGAGGCGAAGAACGAAACCGGCTTGTGTGCGCAGCCTTGGCACTGCTAGAGGACGGTGGTTGCAGCTGCCAGCCCTTTCAATTCACCGCTGGCATGCTTCTGGCAGGTGCTCCAGGACGACTTCCTGCGTTTTGACTTGGTCCTGATGCAGACGAATCTGGAGAATTCTTGTTCGTACCCTGCGTTTACGAGTTGCAGAGAACTCGATGGCAGCTGCAGAAAAGAAGGGCTGTGCTGAATTGCTCGGGAAGCAAGGACATAGACAGCGCCTTGTGTTTGGGAGTGAGCAGCTGCTGTTTTTTGCAGTTGACTTCGCTGTGCACTGAATGTCAGGTGGAGCTGTGCACTCTTCTACAACGAGCAGGGCAGCAGAAAACAGAGAGCACAGATGGCTGACAGCAGTTTGAAGCTTGCCTAGGAAAGAGCAGTGTTTTTGGAGTGTTCAGCAGATCCATGTTTCTGGGCAAGGGCGGGATGCGTGCACTGTGCTGGCAAGCTTTCTCCCTGCGAGACACGCTGGAAAAGCTTGTCGCTATGATGCAGTCAGCTAGAGACGCAGACTTCGGCTCTCCGCAGCTGTCCGCAAGGAAAGCGGCGGTTGCCGGCTTCTTTCTGCCGAAACCGCGCTTTGCAGCCTACAAGTGCGGTTCACGTCAGCGGTGCACCTAGTAGCCGCTTCTTCGCCTCCGGCAGCCGGGGAGAGCGGTTGGCTTCTGAGAGGCGAAGAACGAAACCGGCTTGTGTGCGCAGCCTTGGCACTGCTAGAAGACGGTGGCTGCAGCTGCCAGCCATTTCAATTCACCGCTGGCATGCTTCTGGCAGGTTTTCCAGGACGACTTTCCTGGGTTTTGACTTGGTCCTGATGCAGACGAATCTGGAGAATTCTTGTTCGTACCCTGAGTTTACGAGTTGCAGAGAACTCGATGGCAGCTGCAGAAAAGAAGGGCTGTGCTGAATTGCTCGGGAAGCAAGGACATAGACAGCGCCTTGTGTTTGGGAGTGAGCAGCTGCTGGTTTTTTGCAGTTGACTTCGCTGTGCACTGAATGTCAGGTGGAGCTGTGCACTCTTCTACAACGAGCAGGGCAGCAGAAAACAGAGAGCACGGACGTCTGACAGCAGTTTGAAACTTGCCTAGGAAAGAGCAGTGTTTTTGGAGTGTTCAGCAAATCCATGTTTCTGGGCAAGGGCGGGATGCGTGCACTGTGCTGGCAAGCTTTCTCCCTGCGAGACACGCTGGAAAAGATTTTCGCCATGATGCAATCCGCTTGAGACGCAGACTCCGGCTCTCCGCAGCTGTCCGCAGGAAAGCGGCGGTTGCCGGCGTCTCTCTGCCGAAGCCGCGCTTTGAAGCCTACAAGTGCGCTTCACGTCAGCAGTGCACCTAGTAGCCGCTTCTTCGCCTCCGGCAGCCGGGGAGAGCGGTTGGCTTCTGAGAGGCGAAGAACGAAACCGGCTCGTGTGCGCAGCCTTGGCACTGCTAGAGGACGGTGGTTGCAGCTGCCAGCCCTTTCAATTCACCGCTGGCATGCTTCTGGCAGGTGCTCCAGGACGACTTTCCTGCGTTTTGACTTGGTCCTGATGCAGACGAATCTGGAGAATTCTTGTTCGTGCCCTGAGCTTCCGAGATGCAGAGAAGAAGGGCTGCGCTGAGTTGCTCGGGAAGCAAGGACATAGACAGCGCCTTGTGTTTGGGAGTGAGCAGCTGCTGGTTTTTTGCAGTTGACTTCGCTGTGCACTGAATGTCAGGTGGAGCTGTGCACTCTTCTACAACGAGCAGGACAGCAGAAAACAGAGAGCACAGATGGCTGAGAGCAGTTTGAAGCTTGCCTAGGAAAGAGTAGTGTTTTTCGAGTGTTCAGCAAATCCATGTTTCTGGGCAAGGGCGGGATGCGTGCACTGTGCTGGCAAGCTTTCTCCCTGCGAGACACGCTGGAAAAGCTTTTCGCTATGATGCAGTCCGCTTGAGACGCAGACTTCGGCTCTCCGCAGCTGTCCGCAAGGAAAGCGGCGGTTGCCGGCTTCTTTCTGCCGAAACCGCGCTTTGCAGCCTACAAGTGCGGTTCACGTCAGCGGTGCACCTAGTAGCCGCTTCTTCGCCTCCGGCAGCCGGGGAGAGCGGTTGGCTTCTGAGAGGCGAAGAACGAAACCGGCTCGTGTGCGCAGCCTTGGCACTGCTAGAGGACGGTGGTTGCAGCTGCCAGCCCTTTCAATTCACCGCTGGCATGCTTCTGGCAGGTGCTCCAGGACGACTTTCCTGCGTTTTGACTTGGTCCTGATGCAGACGAATCTGGAGAATTCTTGTTCGTACCCTGCGTTTACAAGTTGCAGAGATCTCGATGGCAGCTGCAGAGAAGAAGGGCTGTGCTGAATTGCTCGGGAAGCAAGGACATAGACAGCGCCTTGTGTTTGGGAGTGAGCAGCTGCTGGTTTTTTGCAGTTGACTTCGCTGTGCACTGAATGTCAGGTGGAGCTGTGCACTCCTCTACAACGAGCAGGGCAGCAGAAAACAGAGAGCAAGGACATCTGACAGCAGTTTGAAGCTTGCCTAGGAAAGAGCAGTGTTTTTGGAGTGTTCAGCAAATATATGTTTCTGGGCAAGGGCGGGATGCGTGCACTGTGCTGGCAAGCTTTCTTCCTGCGAGAAACGCTGGAAAAGCTTTTCGCCATGATGCAGTCCGCTTGGAACGCAGACTCCGGCTCTCCGCAGCTGTCCGCAGGAAAGCGGTGGTTGCCGGCGTCTTTCTGCAGAAGCCGCGCTTTTCAGCCTACAAGTGCGGTTCACGTCAGCGGTGCACCTAGTAGCCGCTTCTTCGCCTCCGGCAGCCGGGGAGAGCGGTTGGCTTCTGAGAGGCGCAGAACGAAACCGGCTCGTGTGCGCAGCCTTGGCACTGCTAGAGGACGGTGGTTGCAGCTGCCAGCCCTGTCAATTCACCGCTGGCATGCTTCTGGCAGGTGCTCCAGGACGACTTTTCTGCGTTTTGACTTGGTCCTGATGCAGACGAATCTGGAGAATTCTTGTTCGTGCCCTGAGCTTCCGAGATGCAGAGAAGAAGGGCTGTGCTGAGTTGCTCGGGAAGCAAGGACATAGACAGCGCCTTGTGTTTGGGAGTGAGCAGCTGCTGGTTTTTTGCAGTTGACTTCGCTGTGCACTGAATGTCAGGTGGAGCTGTGCACTCTTCTACAACGAGCAGGGCAGCAGAAAACAGAGAGCACAGATGTCTGACAGCAGTTTGAAGCTTGCCTAGGAAAGAGCAGTGTTTTTGGAGTGTTCAGCAGATCCATGTTTCTGGGCAAGGGCGGGATGCGTGCACTGTGCTGGCAAGCTTTCTCCCTGCGAGACACGCTGGAAAAGCTTGTCGCTATGATGCAGTCCGCTAGAGACGCAGACTTCGGCTCTCCGCAGCTGTCCGCAGGGAAGCGGTGGTTGCCGGCGTCTTTCTGCCGAAACCGCGCTTTGCATCCTACAAGTGCGGTTCACGTCAGCGGTGCATCTAGTAGCCGCTTCTTCGCCTCCGGCAGCCGGGGAGAGCGGTTGGCTTCTGAGAGGCGAAGAACGAAACTGGCTTGTGTGCGCAGCCTTGGCACTGCTAAAGGACGGTGGTTGCAGCTGCCAGCCCTTTCAATTCACCGCTGGCATGCTTCTGGCAGGTTTTCCAGGACGACTTTCCTGCGTTTTGACTTGGTCCTGATGCAGACGAATCTGGAGAATTCTTGTTCGTACCCTGCGTTTACGAGTTGCAGAGATCTCGATGGCAGCTGCAGAGAAGAAGGGCTGTGCTGAATTGCTCGGGAAGCAAGGACATAGACAGCGCCTTGTGTTTGGGAGTGAGCAGCTGCTGGTTTTTTGCAGTTGACTTCGCTGTGCACTGAATGTCAGGTGGAGCTGTGCACTCTTCTACAACGAGCAGGGCGGCAGAAAACAGAGAGCACAGACGTCCGACAGCAGTTTGAAGCTTGCCTAGGAAAGAGCAGTGTTTTTGGAGTGTTCAGCAGATCCATGTTTCTGGGCAAGGGCGGGATGCGTGCACTGTGCTGGCAAGCTTTCTCCCTGCGAGACACGCTGGAAAAGCTTGTCGCTATGATGCAGTCAGCTAGAGACGCAGACTTCGGCTCTCCGCAGCTGTCCGCATGAAAGCGGTGGTTGCCGGCGTCTTTCTGCCGAAGCCGCGCTTTGCAGCCTACAAGTGCGGTTCACGTCAGCGGTGCACCTAGTAGCCGCTTCTTCGCCTCCGGCAGCCGGGGAGAGCGGTTGTCTTCCGAGAGGCGAAGAACGAAACTGGCTTGTGTGCGCAGCCTTGGCACTGCTAAAGGACGGTGGTTGCAGCTGCCAGCCCTTTCAATTCACCGCTGGCATGCTTCTGGCAGGTGCTCCAGGACGACTTTCCTGCGTTTTGACTTGGTCCTGATGCAGACGAATCTGGAGAATTCTTGTTCGTGCCCTGAGCTTCCGAGATGCAGAGAAGAAGGGCTGCGCTGAGTTGCTCGGGAAGCAAGGACATAGACAGCGCCTTGTGTTTGGGAGTGAGCAGCTGCTGGTTTTTTGCAGTTGACTTCGCTGTGCACTGAATGTCAGGTGGAGCTGTGCACTCTTCTACAACGAGCAGGACAGCAGAAAACAGAGAGCACAGATGGCTGAGAGCAGTTTGAAGCTTGCCTAGGAAAGAGTAGTGTTTTTGGAGTGTTCAGCAAATCCATGTTTCTGGGCAAGGGCGGGATGCGTGCACTGTGCTGGCAAGCTTTCTCCCTGCGAGACACGCTGGAAAAGCTTGTCGCTATGATGCAGTCCGCTTGAGACGCAGACTTCGGCTCTCCGCAGCTGTCCGCAAGGAAAGCGGCGGTTGCCGGCTTCTTTCTGCCGAAACCGCGCTTTGCAGCCTACAAGTGCGGTTCACGTCAGCGGTGCACCTAGTAGCCGCTTCTTCGCCTCCGGCAGCCGGGGAGAGCGGTTGGCTTCTGAGAGGCGAAGAACGAAACCGGCTTGTGTGCGCAGCCTTGGCACTGCTAGAAGACGGTGGCTGCAGCTGCCAGCCATTTCAATTCACTGCTGGCATGCTTCTGGCAGGTTTTCCAGGACGACTTTCCTGCGTTTTGACTTGGTCCTGATGCAGACGAATCTGGAGAATTCTTGTTCGTACCCTGAGTTTACGAGTTGCAGAGAACTCGATGGCAGCTGCAGAAAAGAAGGGCTGTGCTGAATTGCTCGGGAAGCAAGGACATAGACAGCGCCTTGTGTTTGGGAGTGAGCAGCTGCTGGTTTTTTGCAGTTGACTTCGCTGTGCACTGAATGTCAGGTGGAGCTGTGCACTCTTCTACAACGAGCAGGGCAGCAGAAAACAGAGAGCACGGACGTCTGACAGCAGTTTGAAACTTGCCTAGGAAAGAGCAGTGTTTTTGGAGTGTTCAGCAAATCCATGTTTCTGGGCAAGGGCGGGATGCGTGCACTGTGCTGGCAAGCTTTCTCCCTGCGAGACACGCTGGAAAAGATTTTCGCCATGATGCAGTCCGCTTGAGACGCAGACTCCGGCTCTCCGCAGCTGTCCGCAGGAAAGCGGCGGTTGCCGGCGTCTCTCTGCCGAAGCCGCGCTTTGAAGCCTACAAGTGCGGTTCACGTCAGCAGTGCACCTAGTAGCCGCTTCTTCGCCTCCGGCAGCCGGGGAGAGCGGTTGGCTTCTGAGAGGCGAAGAACGAAACCGGCTCGTGTGCGCAGCCTTGGCACTGCTAGAGGACGGTGGTTGCAGCTGCCAGCCCTTTCAATTCACCGCTGGCATGCTTCTGGCAGGTGCTCCAGGACGACTTTCCTGCGTTTTGACTTGGTCCTGATGCAGACGAATCTGGAGAATTCTTGTTCGTGCCCTGAGCTTCCGAGATGCAGAGAAGAAGGGCTGCGCTGAGTTGCTCGGGAAGCAAGGACATAGACAGCGCCTTGTGTTTGGGAGTGAGCAGCTGCTGGTTTTTTGCAGTTGACTTCGCTGTGCACTGAATGTCAGGTGGAGCTGTGCACTCTTCTACAACGAGCAGGGCAGCAGAAAACAGAGAGCACAGATGGCTGACAGCAGTTTGAAGCTTGCCTAGGAAAGAGTAGTGTTTTTCGAGTGTTCAGCAAATCCATGTTTCTGGGCAAGGGCGGGATGCGTGCACTGTGCTGGCAAGCTTTCTCCCTAGGAGACACGCTGGAAAAGCTTTTCGCTATGATGCAGTCCGCTTGAGACGCAGACTTCGGCTCTCCGCAGCTGTCCGCAGGAAAGCGGTGGTTGCCGGCGTCTTTCTGCCGAAGCCGCGCTTTGCAGCCTACAAGTGCGGTTCACGTCAGCGGTGCACCTAGTAGCCGCTTCTTCGCCTCCGGCAGCCGGGGAGAGCGGTTGGCTTCTGAGAGGCGAAGAACGAAACCGGCTTGTGTGCGCAGCCTTGGCACTGCTAGAGGACGGTGGTTGCAGCTGCCAGCCCTTTCAATTCACCGCTGGCATGCTTCTGGCAGGTGCTCCAGGACGACTTCCTGCGTTTTGACTTGGTCCTGATGCAGACGAATCTGGAGAATTCTTGTTCGTACCCTGCGTTTACGAGTTGCAGAGAACTCGATGGCAGCTGCAGAAAAGAAGGGCTGTGCTGAATTGCTCGGGAAGCAAGGACATAGACAGCGCCTTGTGTTTGGGAGTGAGCAGCTGCTGTTTTTTGCAGTTGACTTCGCTGTGCACTGAATGTCAGGTGGAGCTGTGCACTCTTCTACAACGAGCAGGGCAGCAGAAAACAGAGAGCACAGATGGCTGACAGCAGTTTGAAGCTTGCCTAGGAAAGAGCAGTGTTTTTGGAGTGTTCAGCAGATCCATGTTTCTGGGCAAGGGCGGGATGCGTGCACTGTGCTGGCAAGCTTTCTCCCTGCGAGACACGCTGGAAAAGCTTTTCGCTATGATGCAGTCCGCTTGAGACGCAGACTTCGGCTCTCCGCAGCTGTCCGCAAGGAAAGCGGCGGTTGCCGGCTTCTTTCTGCCGAAACCGCGCTTTGCAGCCTACAAGTGCGGTTCACGTCAGCGGTGCACCTAGTAGCCGCTTCTTCGCCTCCGGCAGCCGGGGAGAGCGGTTGGCTTCTGAGAGGCGAAGAACGAAACCGGCTTGTGTGCGCAGCCTTGGCACTGCTAGAGGACGGTGGTTGCAGCTGCCAGCCCTTTCAATTCACCGCTGGCATGCTTCTGGCAGGTGCTCCAGGACGACTTTTCTGCGTTTTGACTTGGTCCTGATGCAGATGAATCTGGAGAATTCTTGTTCGTACCCTGCGTTTACGAGTTGCAGAGATCTCGATGGCAGCTGCAGCGAAGAAGGGCTGTGCTGAATTGCTCGGGAAGCAAGGACATAGACAGCGCCTTGTGTTTGGGAGTGAGCAGCTGCTGGTTTTTTGCAGTTGACTGCGCTGTGCACTGAATGTCAGGTGGAGCTGTGCACTCTTCTACAATGAGCAGGACAGCAGAAAACAGAGAGCACAGATGGCTGAGAGCAGTTTGAAGCTTGCCTAGGAAAGAGTAGTGTTTTTCGAGTGTTCAGCAAATCCATGTTTCTGGGCAAGGGCGGGATGCGTGCACTGTGCTGGCAAGCTTTCTCCCTGCGAGACACGCTGGAAAAGCTTTTCGCTATGATGCAGTCCGCTTGAGACGCAGACTTCGGCTCTCCGCAGCTGTCCGCAAGGAAAGCGGCGGTTGCCAGCTTCTTTCTGCCGAAACCGCGCTTTGCAGCCTACAAGTGCGGTTCACGTCAGCGGTGCACCTAGTAGCCGCTTCTTCGCCTCCGGCAGCCGGGGAGAGCGGTTGGCTTCTGAGAGGCGAAGAACGAAACCGGCTTGTGTGCGCAGCCTTGGCACTGCTAGAAGACGGTGGCTGCAGATGCCAGCCATTTCAATTCACCGCTGGCATGCTTCTGGCAGGTTTTCCAGGACGACTTTCCTGGGTTTTGACTTGGTCCTGATGCAGACGAATCTGGAGAATTCTTGTTCGTACCCTGCGTTTACGAGTTGCAGAGAACTCGATGGCAGCTGCAGAAAAGAAGGGCTGTGCTGAATTGCTCGGGAAGCAAGGACATAGACAGCGCCTTGTGTTTGGGAGTGAGCAGCTGCTGGTTTTTTGCAGTTGACTGCGCTGTGCACTGAATGTCAGGTGGAGCTGTGCACTCTTCTACAACGAGCAGGACAGCAGAAAACAGAGAGCACAGATGGCTGAGAGCAGTTTGAAGCTTGCCTAGGAAAGAGTAGTGTTTTTCGAGTGTTCAGCAAATCCATGTTTCTGGGCAAGGGCGGGATGCGTGCACTGTGCTGGCAAGCTTTCTCCCTGCGAGACACGCTGGAAAAGCTTTTCGCTATGATGCAGTCCGCTTGAGACGCAGACTTCGGCTCTCCGCAGCTGTCCGCAAGGAAAGCGGCGGTTGCCGGCTTCTTTCTGCCGAAACCGCGCTTTGCAGCTTACAAGTGCGGTTCACGTCAGCGGTGCACCTAGTAGCCGCTTCTTCGCCTCCGGCAGCCGGGGAGAGCGGTTGGCTTCTGAGAGGCGAAGAACGAAACCGGCTTGTGTGCGCAGCCTTGGCACTGCTAGAGGACGGTGGTTGCAGCTGCCAGCCCTTTCAATTCACCGCTGGCATGCTTCTGGCAGGTGCTCCAGGACGACTTTCCTGCGTTTTGACTTGGTCCTGATGCAGACGAATCTGGAGAATTCTTGTTCGTACCCTGCGTTTACGAGTTGCAGAGATCTCGATGGCAGCTGCAGAGAAGAAGGGCTGTGCTGAATTGCTCGGGAAGCAAGGACATAGACAGCGCCTTGTGTTTGGGAGTGAGCAGCTGCTGGTTTTTTGCAGTTGACTTCGCTGTGCACTGAATTTCAGGTGGAGCTGTGCACTCTTCTACCACGAGCAGGGCAGCAGAAAACAGAGAGCACAGATGTCTGACAGCAGTTTGAAGCTTGCCTAGGAAAGAGCAGTGTTTTTGGAGTGTTCAGCAAATATATGTTTCTGGGCAAGGGCGGGATGCGTGCACTGTGCTGGCAAGCTTTCTCCCTGCGAGACACGCTGGAAAAGCTTGTCGCTATGATGCAGTCAGCTAGAGACGCAGACTTCGGCTCTCCGCAGCTGTCCGCAGGGAAGCGGTGGTTGCCGGCGTCTTTCTGCCGAAGCCGCGCTTTGCAGCCTACAAGTGCGGTTCACGTCAGCGGTGCACCTAGTAGCCGCTTCTTCGCCTCCGGCAGCCGGGGAGAGCGGTTGGCTTCTGAGAGGCGAAGAACGAAACCGGCTTGTGTGCGCAGCCTTGGCACTGCTAGAGGACGGTGGTTGCAGCTGCCAGCCCTTTCAATTCACCGCTGGCATGCTTCTGGCAGGTGCTCCAGGACGACTTCCTGCGTTTTGACTTGGTCCTGATGCAGACGAATCTGGAGAATTCTTGTTCGTACCCTGAGTTTACGAGTTGCAGAGAACTCGATGGCAGCTGCAGAAAAGAAGGGCTGTGCTGAATTGCTCGGGAAGCAAGGACATAGACAGCGCCTTGTGTTTGGGAGTGAGCAGCTGCTGTTTTTTGCAGTTGACTTCGCTGTGCACTGAATGTCAGGTGGAGCTGTGCACTCTTCTACAACGAGCAGGGCAGCAGAAAACAGAGAGCACAGATGGCTGACAGCAGTTTGAAGCTTGCCTAGGAAAGAGCAGTGTTTTTGGAGTGTTCAGCAGATCCATGTTTCTGGGCAAGGGCGGGATGCGTGCACTGTGCTGGCAAGCTTTCTCCCTGCGAGACACGCTGGAAAAGCTTTTCGCTATGATGCAGTCCGCTTGAGACGCAGACTTCGGCTCTCCGCAGCTGTCCGCAAGGAAAGCGGCGGTTGCCGGCTTCTTTCTGCCGAAACCGCGCTTTGCAGCCTACAAGTGCGGTTCACGTCAGCGGTGCACCTAGTAGCCGCTTCTTCGCCTCCGGCAGCCGGGGAGAGCGGTTGGCTTCTGAGAGGCGAAGAACGAAACCGGCTTGTGTGCGCAGCCTTGGCACTGCTAGAGGACGGTGGTTGCAGCTGCCAGCCCTTTCAATTCACCGCTGGCATGCTTCTGGCAGGTGCTCCAGGACGACTTTTCTGCGTTTTGACTTGGTCCTGATGCAGACGAATCTGGAGAATTCTTGTTCGTACCCTGCGTTTACGAGTTGCAGAGATCTCGATGGCAGCTGCAGCGAAGAAGGACTGTGCTGAATTGCTCGGGAAGCAAGGACATAGACAGCGCCTTGTGTTTGGGAGTGAGCAGCTGCTGGTTTTTTGCAGTTGACTGCGCTGTGCACTGAATGTCAGGTGGAGCTGTGCACTCTTCTAGAATGAGCAGGACAGCAGAAAACAGAGAGCACAGATGGCTGAGAGCAGTTTGAAGCTTGCCTAGGAAAGAGTAGTGTTTTTCGAGTGTTCAGCAAATCCATGTTTCTGGGCAAGGGCGGGATGCGTGCACTGTGCTGGCAAGCTTTCTCCCTGCGAGACACGCTGGAAAAGCTTTTCGCTATGATGCAGTCCGCTTGAGACGCAGACTTCGGCTCTCCGCAGCTGTCCGCAAGGAAAGCGGCGGTTGCCGGCTTCTTTCTGCCGAAACCGCGCTTTGCAGCCTACAAGTGCGGTTCACGTCAGCGGTGCACCTAGTAGCCGCTTCTTCGCCTCCGGCAGCCGGGGAGAGCGGTTGGCTTCTGAGAGGCGAAGAACGAAACCGGCTTGTGTGCGCAGCCTTGGCACTGCTAGAAGACGGTGGCTGCAGCTGCCAGCCATTTCAATTCACCGCTGGCATGCTTCTGGCAGGTTTTCCAGGACGACTTTCCTGGGTTTTGACTTGGTCCTGATGCAGACGAATCTGGAGAATTCTTGTTCGTGCCCTGAGCTTCCGAGTTGCAGAGAACTCGATGGCAGCTGCAGAAAAGAAGGGCTGTGCTGAATTGCTCGGGAAGCAAGGACATAGACAGCGCCTTGTGTTTGGGAGTGAGCAGCTGCTGGTTTTTTGCAGTTGACTTCGCTGTGCACTGAATGTCAGGTGGAGCTGTGCACTCTTCTACAACGAGCAGGGCAGCAGAAAACAGAGAGCACAGATGGCTGACAGCAGTTTGAAGCTTGCCTAGGAAAGAGCAGTGTTTTTGGAGTGTTCAGCAGATCCATGTTTCTGGGCAAGGGCGGGATGCGTGCACTGTGCTGGCAAGCTTTCTCCCTGCGAGACACGCTGGAAAAGCTTTTCGCTATGATGCAGTCCGCTTGAGACGCAGACTCCGGCTCTCCGCAGCTGTCCGCAGGAAAGCGGTGGTTGCCGGCGTCTTTCTGCCGAAGCCGCGCTTTGCAGCCTACAAGTGCGGTTCACGTCAGCGGTGCACCTAGTAGCCACTTCTTCGCCTCCGGCAGCCGGGGAGAGCGGTTGGCTTCTGAGAGGCGAAGAACGAAACCGGCTTGTGTGCGCAGCCTTGGCACTGCTAGAGGACGGTGGTTGCAGCTGCCAGCCCTTTCAATTCACCGCTGGCATGCTTCTGGCAGGTGCTCCAGGACGACTTCCTGCGTTTTGACTTGGTCCTGATGCAGACGAATCTGGAGAATTCTTGTTCGTACCCTGCGTTTACGAGTTGCAGAGAACTCGATGGCAGCTGCAGAAAAGAAGGGCTGTGCTGAATTGCTCGGGAAGCAAGGACATAGACAGCGCCTTGTGTTTGGGAGTGAGCAGCTGCTGGTTTTTTGCAGTTGACTTCGCTGTGCACTGAATGTCAGGTGGAGCTGTGCACTCTTCTACAACGAGCAGGACAGCAGAAAACAGAGAGCACAGATGGCTGAGAGCAGTTTGAAGCTTGCCTAGGAAAGAGTAGTGTTTTTGGAGTGTTCAGCAAATCCATGTTTCTGGGCAAGGGCGGGATGCGTGCACTGTGCTGGCAAGCTTTCTCCCTGCGAGACACGCTGGAAAAGCTTGTCGCTATGATGCAGTCAGCTAGAGACGCAGACTTCGGCTCTCCGCAGCTGTCCGCAAGGAAAGCGGCGGTTGCCGGCTTCTTTCTGCCGAAACCGCGCTTTGCAGCCTACAAGTGCGGTTCACGTCAGCGGTGCACCTAGTAGCCGCTTCTTCGCCTCCGGCAGCCGGGGAGAGCGGTTGGCTTCTGAGAGGCGAAGAACGAAACCGGCTTGTGTGCGCAGCCTTGGCACTGCTAGAAGACGGTGGCTGCAGCTGCCAGCCATTTCAATTCACCGCTGGCATGCTTCTGGCAGGTTTTCCAGGACGACTTTCCTGGGTTTTGACTTGGTCCTGATGCAGACGAATCTGGAGAATACTTGTTCGTACCCTGAGTTTACGAGTTGCAGAGAACTCGATGGCAGCTGCAGAAAAGAAGGGCTGTGCTGAATTGCTCGGGAAGCAAGGACATAGACAGCGCCTTGTGTTTGGGAGTGAGCAGCTGCTGGTTTTTTGCAGTTGACTTCGCTGTGCACTGAATGTCAGGTGGAGCTGTGCACTCTTCTACAACGAGCAGGGCAGCAGAAAACAGAGAGCACGGACGTCTGACAGCAGTTTGAAACTTGCCTAGGAAAGAGCAGTGTTTTTGGAGTGTTCAGCAAATCCATGTTTCTGGGCAAGGGCGGGATGCGTGCACTGTGCTGGCAAGCTTTCTCCCTGCGAGACACGCTGGAAAAGATTTTCGCCATGATGCAATCCGCTTGAGACGCAGACTCCGGCTCTCCGCAGCTGTCCGCAGGAAAGCGGCGGTTGCCGGCGTCTCTCTGCCGAAGCCGCGCTTTGAAGCCTACAAGTGCGCTTCACGTCAGCAGTGCACCTAGTAGCCGCTTCTTCGCCTCCGGCAGCCGGGGAGAGCGGTTGGCTTCTGAGAGGCGAAGAACGAAACCGGCTCGTGTGCGCAGCCTTGGCACTGCTAGAGGACGGTGGTTGCAGCTGCCAGCCCTTTCAATTCACCGCTGGCATGCTCTGGCAGGTGCTCCAGGACGACTTTCCTGCGTTTTGACTTGGTCCTGATGCAGACGAATCTGGAGAATTCTTGTTCGTGCCCTGAGCTTCCGAGATGCAGAGAAGAAGGGCTGCGCTGAGTTGCTCGGGAAGCAAGGACATAGACAGCGCCTTGTGTTTGGGAGTGAGCAGCTGCTGGTTTTTTGCAGTTGACTTCGCTGTGCACTGAATGTCAGGTGGAGCTGTGCACTCTTCTACAACGAGCAGGACAGCAGAAAACAGAGAGCACAGATGGCTGAGAGCAGTTTGAAGCTTGCCTAGGAAAGAGTAGTGTTTTTCGAGTGTTCAGCAAATCCATGTTTCTGGGCAAGGGCGGGATGCGTGCACTGTGCTGGCAAGCTTTCTCCCTGCGAGACACGCTGGAAAAGCTTTTCGCTATGATGCAGTCCGCTTGAGACGCAGACTTCGGCTCTCCGCAGCTGTCCGCAAGGAAAGCGGCGGTTGCCGGCTTCTTTCTGCCGAAACCGCGCTTTGCAGCCTACAAGTGCGGTTCACGTCAGCGGTGCACCTAGTAGCCGCTTCTTCGCCTCCGGCAGCCGGGGAGAGCGGTTGGCTTCTGAGAGGCGAAGAACGAAACCGGCTTGTGTGCGCAGCCTTGGCACTGCTAGAGGACGGTGGTTGCAGCTGCCAGCCCTTTCAATTCACCGCTGGCATGCTTCTGGCAGGTGCTCCAGGACGACTTTCCTGTGTTTTGACTTGGTCCTGATGCAGACGAATCTGGAGAATTCTTGTTCGTACCCTGCGTTTACAAGTTGCAGAGATCTCGATGGCAGCTGCAGAGAAGAAGGGCTGTGCTGAATTGCTCGGGAAGCAAGGACATAGACAGCGCCTTGTGTTTGGGAGTGAGCAGCTGCTGGTTTTTTGCAGTTGACTTCGCTGTGCACTGAATGTCAGGTGGAGCTGTGCACTCCTCTACAACGAGCAGGGCGGCAGAAAACAGAGAGCACAGACGTCCGACAGCAGTTTGAAGCTTGCCTAGGAAAGAGCAGTGTTTTTGGAGTGTTCAGCAGATCCATGTTTCTGGGCAAGGGCGGGATGCGTGCACTGTGCTGGCAAGCTTTCTCCCTGCGAGACACGCTGGAAAAGCTTGTCGCTATGATGCAGTCAGCTAGAGACGCAGACTTCGGCTCTCCGCAGCTGTCCGCATGAAAGCGGTGGTTGCCGGCGTCTTTCTGCCGAAGCCGCGCTTTGCAGCCTACAAGTGCGGTTCACGTCAGCGGTGCACCTAGTAGCCGCTTCTTCGCCTCCGGCAGCCGGGGAGAGCGGTTGGCTTCCGAGAGGCGAAGAACGAAACTGGCTTGTGTGCGCAGCCTTGGCACTGCTAAAGGACGGTGGTTGCAGCTGCCAGCCCTTTCAATTCACCGCTGGCATGCTTCTGGCAGGTGCTCCAGGACGACTTTCCTGCGTTTTGACTTGGTCCTGATGCAGACGAATCTGGAGAATTCTTGTTCGTGCCCTGAGCTTCCGAGATGCAGAGAAGAAGGGCTGCGCTGAGTTGCTCGGGAAGCAAGGACATAGACAGCGCCTTGTGTTTGGGAGTGAGCAGCTGCTGGTTTTTTGCAGTTGACTTCGCTGTGCACTGAATGTCAGGTGGAGCTGTGCACTCTTCTACAACGAGCAGGACAGCAGAAAACAGAGAGCACAGATGGCTGAGAGCAGTTTGAAGCTTGCCTAGGAAAGAGTAGTGTTTTTGGAGTGTTCAGCAAATCCATGTTTCTGGGCAAGGGCGGGATGCGTGCACTGTGCTGGCAAGCTTTCTCCCTGCGAGACACGCTGGAAAAGCTTGTCGCTATGATGCAGTCAGCTAGAGACGCAGACTTCGGCTCTCCGCAGCTGTCCGCAAGGAAAGCGGCGGTTGCCGGCTTCTTTCTGCCGAAACCGCGCTTTGCAGCCTACAAGTGCGGTTCACGTCAGCGGTGCACCTAGTAGCCGCTTCTTCGCCTCCGGCAGCCGGGGAGAGCGGTTGGCTTCTGAGAGGCGAAGAACGAAACCGGCTTGTGTGCGCAGCCTTGGCACTGCTAGAAGACGGTGGCTGCAGCTGCCAGCCATTTCAATTCACCGCTGGCATGCTTCTGGCAGGTTTTCCAGGACGACTTTCCTGGGTTTTGACTTGGTCCTGATGCAGACGAATCTGGAGAATTCTTGTTCGTACCCTGAGTTTACGAGTTGCAGAGAACTCGATGGCAGCTGCAGAAAAGAAGGGCTGTGCTGAATTGCTCGGGAAGCAAGGACATAGACAGCGCCTTGTGTTTGGGAGTGAGCAGCTGCTGGTTTTTTGCAGTTGACTTCGCTGTGCACTGAATGTCAGGTGGAGCTGTGCACTCTTCTACAACGAGCAGGGCAGCAGAAAACAGAGAGCACGGACGTCTGACAGCAGTTTGAAACTTGCCTAGGAAAGAGCAGTGTTTTTGGAGTGTTCAGCAAATCCATGTTTCTGGGCAAGGGCGGGATGCGTGCACTGTGCTGGCAAGCTTTCTCCCTGCGAGACACGCTGGAAAAGATTTTCGCCATGATGCAATCCGCTTGAGACGCAGACTCAGGCTCTCCGCAGCTGTCCGCAGGAAAGCGGCGGTTGCCGGCGTCTCTCTGCCGAAGCCGCGCTTTGAAGCCTACAAGTGCGGTTCACGTCAGCAGTGCACCTAGTAGCCGCTTCTTCGCCTCCGGCAGCCG
Organism: Taeniopygia guttata; assembly: GCF_048771995.1. Lineage (NCBI taxonomy): Eukaryota > Metazoa > Chordata > Aves > Passeriformes > Estrildidae > Taeniopygia > Taeniopygia guttata. Next base: position 5,104,969 of record NC_133056.1, read on the forward strand.
GGGAGAGCGGTTGGCTTCTGAGAGGCGAAGAACGAAACCGGCTCGTGTGCGCAGCCTTGGCACTGCTAGAGGACGGTGGTTGCAGCTGCCAGCCCTTTCAATTCACCGCTGGCATGCTTCTGGCAGGTGCTCCAGGACGACTTTCCTGCGTTTTGACTTGGTCCTGATGCAGACGAATCTGGAGAATTCTTGTTCGTGCCCTGAGCTTCCGAGATGCAGAGAAGAAGGGCTGCGCTGAGTTGCTCGGGAAGCAAGGACATAGACAGCGCCTTGTGTTTGGGAGTGAGCAGCTGCTGGTTTTTTGCAGTTGACTTCGCTGTGCACTGAATGTCAGGTGGAGCTGTGCACTCTTCTACAACGAGCAGGACAGCAGAAAACAGAGAGCACAGATGGCTGAGAGCAGTTTGAAGCTTGCCTAGGAAAGAGTAGTGTTTTTCGAGTGTTCAGCAAATCCATGTTTCTGGGCAAGGGCGGGATGCGTGCACTGTGCTGGCAAGCTTTCTCCCTGCGAGACACGCTGGAAAAGCTTTTCGCTATGATGCAGTCCGCTTGAGACGCAGACTTCGGCTCTCCGCAGCTGTCCGCAAGGAAAGCGGCGGTTGCCGGCTTCTTTCTGCCGAAACCGCGCTTTGCAGCCTACAAGTGCGGTTCACGTCAGCGGTGCACCTAGTAGCCGCTTCTTCGCCTCCGGCAGCCGGGGAGAGCGGTTGGCTTCTGAGAGGCGAAGAACGAAACCGGCTTGTGTGCGCAGCCTTGGCACTGCTAGAGGACGGTGGTTGCAGCTGCCAGCCCTTTCAATTCACCGCTGGCATGCTTCTGGCAGGTGCTCCAGGACGACTTTCCTGTGTTTTGACTTGGTCCTGATGCAGACGAATCTGGAGAATTCTTGTTCGTACCCTGCGTTTACAAGTTGCAGAGATCTCGATGGCAGCTGCAGAGAAGAAGGGCTGTGCTGAATTGCTCGGGAAGCAAGGACATAGACAGCGCCTTGTGTTTGGGAGTGAGCAGCTGCTGGTTTTTTGCAGTTGACTTCGCTGTGCACTGAATGTCAGGTGGAGCTGTGCACTCCTCTACAACGAGCAGGGCAGCAGAAAACAGAGAGCAAGGACATCTGACAGCAGTTTGAAGCTTGCCTAGGAAAGAGTAGTGTTTTTGGAGTGTTCAGCAAATATATGTTTCTGGGCAAGGGCGGGATGCGTGCACTGTGCTGGCAAGCTTTCTTCCTGCGAGAAACGCTGGAAAAGCTTTTCGCCATGATGCAGTCCGCTTGGGACGCAGACTCCGGCTCTCCGCAGCTGTCCGCAGGAAAGCGGTGGTTGCCGGCGTCTTTCTGCAGAAGCCGCGCTTTTCAGCCTACAAGTGCGGTTCACGTCAGCGGTGCACCTAGTAGCCGCTTCTTCGCCTCCGGCAGCCGGGGAGAGCGGTTGGCTTCTGAGAGGCGCAGAACGAAACCGGCTCGTGTGCGCAGCCTTGGCACTGCTAGAGGACGGTGGTTGCAGCTGCCAGCCCTGTCAATTCACCGCTGGCATGCTTCTGGCAGGTGCTCCAGGACGACTTTTCTGCGTTTTGACTTGGTCCTGATGCAGACGAATCTGGAGAATTCTTGTTCGTGCCCTGAGCTTCCGAGATGCAGAGAAGAAGGGCTGTGCTGAGTTGCTCGGGAAGCAAGGACATAGACAGCGCCTTGTGTTTGGGAGTGAGCAGCTGCTGGTTTTTTGCAGTTGACTTCGCTGTGCACTGAATGTCAGGTGGAGCTGTGCACTCTTCTACAACGAGCAGGGCAGCAGAAAACAGAGAGCACAGATGTCTGACAGCAGTTTGAAGCTTGCCTAGGAAAGAGCAGTGTTTTTGGAGTGTTCAGCAGATCCATGTTTCTGGGCAAGGGCGGGATGCGTGCACTGTGCTGGCAAGCTTTCTCCCTGCGAGACACGCTGGAAAAGCTTGTCGCTATGATGCAGTCCGCTTGAGACGCAGACTTCGGCTCTCCGCAGCTGTCCGCAGGGAAGCGGTGGTTGCCGGCGTCTTTCTGCCGAAGCCGCGCTTTGCATCCTACAAGTGCGGTTCACGTCAGCGGTGCACCTAGTAGCCGCTTCTTCGCCTCCGGCAGCCGGGGAGAGCGGTTGGCTTCTGAGAGGCGAAGAACGAAACCGGCTTGTGTGCGCAGCCTTGGCACTGCTAGAAGACGGTGGCTGCAGCTGCCAGCCATTTCAATTCACCGCTGGCATGCTTCTGGCAGATTTTCCAGGACGACTTTCCTGGGTTTTGACTTGGTCCTGATGCAGACGAATCTGGAGAATTCTTGTTCGTGCCCTGAGCTTCCGAGTTGCAGAGAACTCGATGGCAGCTGCAGAAAAGAAGGGCTGTGCTGAATTGCTCGGGAAGCAAGGACATAGACAGCGCCTTGTGTTTGGGAGTGAGCAGCTGCTGGTTTTTTGCAGTTGACTTCGCTGTGCACTGAATTTCAGGTGGAGCTGTGCACTCTTCTACAACGAGCAGGGCAGCAGAAAACAGAGAGCACAGATGTCTGACAGCAGTTTGAAGCTTGCCTAGGAAAGAGCAGTGTTTTTGGAGTGTTCAGCAAATATATGTTTCTGGGCAAGGGCGGGATGCGTGCACTGTGCTGGCAAGCTTTCTCCCTGCGAGACACGCTGGAAAAGCTTGTCGCTATGATGCAGTCAGCTAGAGACGCAGACTTCGGCTCTCCGCAGCTGTCCGCAGGGAAGCGGTGGTTGCCGGCGTCTTTCTGCCGAAGCCGCGCTTTGCAGCCTACAAGTGCGGTTCACGTCAGCGGTGCACCTAGTAGCCGCTTCTTCGCCTCCGGCAGCCGGGGAGAGCGGTTGGCTTCTGAGAGGCGAAGAACGAAACTGGCTTGTGTGCGCAGCCTTGGCACTGCTAGAGGACGGTGGTTGCAGCTGCCAGCCCTTTCAATTCACCGCTGGCATGCTTCTGGCAGGTGCTCCAGGACGACTTTCCTGCGTTTTGACTTGGTCCTGATGCAGACGAATCTGGAGAATTCTTGTTCGTACCCTGCGTTTACGAGTTGCAGAGATTTCGATGGCAGCTGCAGAGAAGAAGGGCTGTGCTGAATTGCTCGGGAAGCAAGGACATAGACAGCGCCTTGTGTTTGGGAGTGAGCAGCTGCTGGTTTTTTGCAGTTGACTTCGCTGTGCACTGAATGTCAGGTGGAGCTGTGCACTCTTCTACAACGAGCAGGGCAGCAGAAAACAGAGAGCACAGATGGCTGACAGCAGTTTGAAGCTTGCCTAGGAAAGAGCAGTGTTTTTGGACTGTTCAGCAGATCCATGTTTCTGGGCAAGGGCGGGATGCGTGCACTGTGCTGGCAAGCTTTCTCCCTGCGAGACACGCTGGAAAAGCTTTTCGCTATGATGCAGTCCGCTTGAGACGCAGACTTCGGCTCTCCGCAGCTGTCCGCAGGAAAGCGGTGGTTGCCGGCGTCTTTCTGCCGAAGCCGCGCTTTGCAGCCTACAAGTGCGGTTCACGTCAGCGGTGCACCTAGTAGCCGCTTCTTCGCCTCCGGCAGCCGGGGAGAGCGGTTGGCTTCTGAGAGGCGAAGAACGAAACCGGCTTGTGTGCGCAGCCTTGGCACTGCTAGAGGACGGTGGTTGCAGCTGCCAGCCCTTTCAATTCACCGCTGGCATGCTTCTGGCAGGTGCTCCAGGATGACTTCCTGCGTTTTGACTTGGTCCTGATGCAGACGAATCTGGAGAATTCTTGTTCGTACCCTGCGTTTACGAGTTGCAGAGAACTCGATGGCAGCTGCAGAAAAGAAGGGCTGTGCTGAATTGCTCGGGAAGCAAGGACATAGACAGCGCCTTGTGTTTGGGAGTGAGCAGCTGCTGTTTTTTGCAGTTGACTTCGCTGTGCACTGAATGTCAGGTGGAGCTGTGCACTCTTCTACAACGAGCAGGGCAGCAGAAAACAGAGAGCACAGATGGCTGACAGCAGTTTGAAGCTTGCCTAGGAAAGAGCAGTGTTTTTGGAGTGTTCAGCAGATCCATGTTTCTGGGCAAGGGCGGGATGCGTGCACTGTGCTGGCAAGCTTTCTCCCTGCGAGACACGCTGGAAAAGCTTTTCGCTATGATGCAGTCCGCTTGAGACGCAGACTTCGGCTCTCCGCAGCTGTCCGCAAGGAAAGCGGCGGTTGCCGGCTTCTTTCTGCCGAAACCGCGCTTTGCAGCCTACAAGTGCGGTTCACGTCAGCGGTGCACCTAGTAGCCGCTTCTTGGCCTCCGGCAGCCGGGGAGAGCGGTTGGCTTCTGAGAGGCGAAGAACGAAACCGGCTTGTGTGCGCAGCCTTGGCACTGCTAGAGGACGGTGGTTGCAGCTGCCAGCCCTTTCAATTCACCGCTGGCATGCTTCTGGCAGGTGCTCCAGGACGACTTTTCTGCGTTTTGACTTGGTCCTGATGCAGACGAATCTGGAGAATTCTTGTTCGTACCCTGCGTTTACGAGTTGCAGAGATCTCGATGGCAGCTGCAGCGAAGAAGGGCTGTGCTGAATTGCTCGGGAAGCAAGGACATAGACAGCGCCTTGTGTTTGGGAGTGAGCAGCTGCTGGTTTTTTGCAGTTGACTTCGCTGTGCACTGAATGTCAGGTGGAGCTGTGCATTCCTCTACAACGAGCAGGACAGCAGAAAACAGAGAGCACAGATGGCTGAGAGCAGTTTGAAGCTTGCCTAGGAAAGAGTAGTGTTTTTCGAGTGTTCAGCAAATCCATGTTTCTGGGCAAGGGCGGGATGCGTGCACTGTGCTGGCAAGCTTTCTCCCTGCGAGACACGCTGGAAAAGCTTTTCGCTATGATGCAGTCCGCTTGAGACGCAGACTTCGGCTCTCCGCAGCTGTCCGCAAGGAAAGCGGCGGTTGCCGGCTTCTTTCTGCCGAAACCGCGCTTTGCAGCCTACAAGTGCGGTTCACGTCAGCGGTGCACCTAGTAGCCGCTTCTTCGCCTCCGGCAGCCGGGGAGAGCGGTTGGCTTCTGAGAGGCGAAGAACGAAACCGGCTTGTGTGCGCAGCCTTGGCACTGCTAGAAGACGGTGGCTGCAGCTGCCAGCCATTTCAATTCACCGCTGGCATGCTTCTGGCAGGTTTTCCAGGACGACTTTCCTGGGTTTTGACTTGGTCCTGATGCAGACGAATCTGGAGAATTCTTGTTCGTGCCCTGAGCTTCCGAGTTGCAGAGAACTCGATGGCAGCTGCAGAAAAGAAGGGCTGTGCTGAATTGCTCGGGAAGCAAGGACATAGACAGCGCCTTGTGTTTGGGAGTGAGCAGCTGCTGGTTTTTTGCAGTTGACTTCGCTGTGCACTGAATGTCAGGTGGAGCTGTGCACTCTTCTACAACGAGCAGGGCAGCAGAAAACAGAGAGCACAGATGGCTGACAGCAGTTTGAAGCTTGCCTAGGAAAGAGCAGTGTTTTTGGAGTGTTCAGCAGATCCATGTTTCTGGGCAAGGGCGGGATGCGTGCACTGTGCTGGCAAGCTTTCTCCCTGCGAGACACGCTGGAAAAGCTTTTCGCTATGATGCAGTCCGCTTGAGACGCAGACTCCGGCTCTCCGCAGCTGTCCGCAGGAAAGCGGTGGTTGCCGGCGTCTTTCTGCCGAAGCCGCGCTTTGCAGCCTACAAGTGCGGTTCACGTCAGCGGTGCACCTAGTAGCCGCTTCTTCGCCTCCGGCAGCCGGGGAGAGCGGTTGGCTTCTGAGAGGCGAAGAACGAAACCGGCTTGTGTGCGCAGCCTTGGCACTGCTAGAGGACGGTGGTTGCAGCTGCCAGCCCTTTCAATTCACCGCTGGCATGCTTCTGGCAGGTGCTCCAGGACGACTTCCTGCGTTTTGACTTGGTCCTGATGCAGACGAATCTGGAGAATTCTTGTTCGTACCCTGCGTTTACGAGTTGCAGAGAACTCGATGGCAGCTGCAGAAAAGAAGGGCTGTGCTGAATTGCTCGGGAAGCAAGGACATAGACAGCGCCTTGTGTTTGGGAGTGAGCAGCTGCTGGTTTTTTGCAGTTGACTGCGCTGTGCACTGAATGTCAGGTGGAACTGTGCACTCTTCTACAACGAGCAGGACAGCAGAAAACAGAGAGCACAGATGGCTGAGAGCAGTTTGAAGCTTGCCTAGGAAAGAGTAGTGTTTTTCGAGTGTTCAGCAAATCCATGTTTCTGGGCAAGGGCGGGATGCGTGCACTGTGCTGGCAAGCTTTCTCCCTGCGAGACACGCTGGAAAAGCTTTTCGCTATGATGCAGTCCGCTTGAGACGCAGACTTCGGCTCTCCGCAGCTGTCCGCAAGGAAAGCGGCGGTTGCCGGCTTCTTTCTGCCGAAACCGCGCTTTGCAGCCTACAAGTGCGGTTCACGTCAGCGGTGCACCTAGTAGCCGCTTCTTCGCCTCCGGCAGCCGGGGAGAGCGGTTGGCTTCTGAGAGGCGAAGAACGAAACCGGCTTGTGTGCGCAGCCTTGGCACTGCTAGAGGACGGTGGTTGCAGCTGCCAGCCCTTTCAATTCACCGCTGGCATGCTTCTGGCAGGTGCTCCAGGACGACTTTCCTGCGTTTTGACTTGGTCCTGATGCAGACGAATCTGGAGAATTCTTGTTCGTACCCTGCGTTTACGAGTTGCAGAGATCTCGATGGCAGCTGCAGAGAAGAAGGGCTGTGCTGAATTGCTCGGGAAGCAAGGACATAGACAGCGCCTTGTGTTTGGGAGTGAGCAGCTGCTGGTTTTTTGCAGTTGACTTCGCTGTGCACTGAATTTCAGGTGGAGCTGTGCACTCTTCTACCACGAGCAGGGCAGCAGAAAACAGAGAGCACAGATGTCTGACAGCAGTTTGAAGCTTGCCTAGGAAAGAGCAGTGTTTTTGGAGTGTTCAGCAAATATATGTTTCTGGGCAAGGGCGGGATGCGTGCACTGTGCTGGCAAGCTTTCTCCCTGCGAGACACGCTGGAAAAGCTTGTCGCTATGATGCAGTCAGCTAGAGACGCAGACTTCGGCTCTCCGCAGCTGTCCGCAGGGAAGCGGTGGTTGCCGGCGTCTTTCTGCCGAAGCCGCGCTTTGCAGCCTACAAGTGCGGTTCACGTCAGCGGTGCACCTAGTAGCCGCTTCTTTGCCTCCGGCAGCCGGGGAGAGCGGTTGGCTTCTGAGAGGCGAAGAACGAAACCGGCTTGTGTGCGCAGCCTTGGCACTGCTAGAGGACGGTGGTTGCAGCTGCCAGCCCTTTCAATTCACCGCTGGCATGCTTCTGGCAGGTGCTCCAGGACGACTTCCTGCGTTTTGACTTGGTCCTGATGCAGACGAATCTGGAGAATTCTTGTTCGTACCCTGCGTTTACGAGTTGCAGAGAACTCGATGGCAGCTGCAGAAAAGAAGGGCTGTGCTGAATTGCTCGGGAAGCAAGGACATAGACAGCGCCTTGTGTTTGGGAGTGAGCAGCTGCTGTTTTTTGCAGTTGACTTCGCTGTGCACTGAATGTCAGGTGGAGCTGTGCACTCTTCTACAACGAGCAGGGCAGCAGAAAACAGAGAGCACAGATGGCTGACAGCAGTTTGAAGCTTGCCTAGGAAAGAGCAGTGTTTTTGGAGTGTTCAGCAGATCCATGTTTCTGGGCAAGGGCGGGATGCGTGCACTGTGCTGGCAAGCTTTCTCCCTGCGAGACACGCTGGAAAAGCTTTTCGCTATGATGCAGTCCGCTTGAGACGCAGACTTCGGCTCTCCGCAGCTGTCCGCAAGGAAAGCGGCGGTTGCCGGCTTCTTTCTGCCGAAACCGCGCTTTGCAGCCTACAAGTGCGGTTCACGTCAGCGGTGCACCTAGTAGCCGCTTCTTCGCCTCCGGCAGCCGGGGAGAGCGGTTGTCTTCTGAGAGGCGAAGAACGAAACCGGCTTGTGTGCGCAGCCTTGGCACTGCTAGAGGACGGTGGTTGCAGCTGCCAGCCCTTTCAATTCACCGCTGGCATGCTTCTGGCAGGTGCTCCAGGACGACTTTTCTGCGTTTTGACTTGGTCCTGATGCAGACGAATCTGGAGAATTCTTGTTCGTACCCTGCGTTTACGAGTTGCAGAGATCTCGATGGCAGCTGCAGCGAAGAAGGGCTGTGCTGAATTGCTCGGGAAGCAAGGACATAGACAGCGCCTTGTGTTTGGGAGTGAGCAGCTGCTGGTTTTTTGCAGTTGACTGCGCTGTGCACTGAATGTCAGGTGGAGCTGTGCACTCTTCTACAACGAGCAGGACAGCAGAAAACAGAGAGCACAGATGGCTGAGAGCAGTTTGAAGCTTGCCTAGGAAAGAGTAGTGTTTTTCGAGTGTTCAGCAAATCCATGTTTCTGGGCAAGGGCGGGATGCGTGCACTGTGCTGGCAAGCTTTCTCCCTGCGAGACACGCTGGAAAAGCTTTTCGCTATGATGCAGTCCGCTTGAGACGCAGACTTCGGCTCTCCGCAGCTGTCCGCAAGGAAAGCGGCGCTTGCCGGCTTCTTTCTGCCGAAACCGCGCTTTGCAGCCTACAAGTGCGGTTCACGTCAGCGGTGCACCTAGTAGCCGCTTCTTCGCCTCCGGCAGCCGGGGAGAGCGGTTGTCTTCTGAGAGGCGAAGAACGAAACCGGCTTGTGTGCGCAGCCTTGGCACTGCTAGAGGACGGTGGTTGCAGCTGCCAGCCCTTTCAATTCACCGCTGGCATGCTTCTGGCAGGTGCTCCAGGACGACTTTTCTGCGTTTTGACTTGGTCCTGATGCAGACGAATCTGGAGAATTCTTGTTCGTACCCTGCGTTTACGAGTTGCAGAGATCTCGATGGCAGCTGCAGCGAAGAAGGGCTGTGCTGAATTGCTCGGGAAGCAAGGACATAGACAGCGCCTTGTGTTTGGGAGTGAGCAGCTGCTGGTTTTTTGCAGTTGACTGCGCTGTGCACTGAATGTCAGGTGGAGCTGTGCACTCTTCTACAACGAGCAGGACAGCAGAAAACAGAGAGCACAGATGGCTGAGAGCAGTTTGAAGCTTGCCTAGGAAAGAGTAGTGTTTTTCGAGTGTTCAGCAAATCCATGTTTCTGGGCAAGGGCGGGATGCGTGCACTGTGCTGGCAAGCTTTCTCCCTGCGAGACACGCTGGAAAAGCTTTTCGCTATGATGCAGTCCGCTTGAGACGCAGACTTCGGCTCTCCGCAGCTGTCCGCAAGGAAAGCGGCGGTTGCCGGCTTCTTTCTGCCGAAACCGCGCTTTGCAGCCTACAAGTGCGGTTCACGTCAGCGGTGCACCTAGTAGCCGCTTCTTCGCCTCCGGCAGCCGGGGAGAGCGGTTGGCTTCTGAGAGGCGAAGAACGAAACCGGCTTGTGTGCGCAGCCTTGGCACTGCTAGAGGACGGTGGTTGCAGCTGCCAGCCCTTTCAATTCACCGCTGGCATGCTTCTGGCAGGTGCTCCAGGACGACTTCCTGCGTTTTGACTTGGTCCTGATGCAGACGAATCTGGAGAATTCTTGTTCGTACCCTGCGTTTACGAGTTGCAGAGAACTTGATGGCAGCTGCAGAAAAGAAGGGCTGTGCTGAATTGCTCGGGAAGCAAGGACATAGACAGCGCCTTGTGTTTGGGAGTGAGCAGCTGCTGTTTTTTGCAGTTGACTTCGCTGTGCACTGAATGTCAGGTGGAGCTGTGCACTCTTCTACAACGAGCAGGGCAGCAGAAAACAGAGAGCACAGATGGCTGACAGCAGTTTGAAGCTTGCCTAGGAAAGAGCAGTGTTTTTGGAGTGTTCAGCAGATCCATGTTTCTGGGCAAGGGCGGGATGCGTGCACTGTGCTGGCAAGCTTTCTCCCTGCGAGACACGCTGGAAAAGCTTTTCGCTATGATGCAGTCCGCTTGAGACGCAGACTTCGGCTCTCCGCAGCTGTCCGCAAGGAAAGCGGCGGTTGCCGGCTTCTTTCTGCCGAAACCGCGCTTTGCAGCCTACAAGTGCGGTTCACGTCAGCGGTGCACCTAGTAGCCGCTTCTTCGCCTCCGGCAGCCGGGGAGAGCGGTTGGCTTCTGAGAGGCGAAGAACGAAACCGGCTTGTGTGCGCAGCCTTGGCACTGCTAGAGGACGGTGGTTGCAGCTGCCAGCCCTTTCAATTCACCGCTGGCATGCTTCTGGCAGGTGCTCCAGGACGACTTTTCTGCGTTTTGACTTGGTCCTGATGCAGACGAATCTGGAGAATTCTTGTTCGTACCCTGCGTTTACGAGTTGCAGAGATCTCGATGGCAGCTGCAGCGAAGAAGGACTGTGCTGAATTGCTCGGGAAGCAAGGACATAGACAGCGCCTTGTGTTTGGGAGTGAGCAGCTGCTGGTTTTTTGCAGTTGACTGCGCTGTGCACTGAATGTCAGGTGGAGCTGTGCACTCTTCTAGAATGAGCAGGACAGCAGAAAACAGAGAGCACAGATGGCTGAGAGCAGTTTGAAGCTTGCCTAGGAAAGAGTAGTGTTTTTCGAGTGTTCAGCAAATCCATGTTTCTGGGCAAGGGCGGGATGCGTGCACTGTGCTGGCAAGCTTTCTCCCTGCGAGACACGCTGGAAAAGCTTTTCGCTATGATGCAGTCCGCTTGAGACGCAGACTTCGGCTCTCCGCAGCTGTCCGCAAGGAAAGCGGCGGTTGCCGGCTTCTTTCTGCCGAAACCGCGCTTTGCAGCCTACAAGTGCGGTTCACGTCAGCGGTGCACCTAGTAGCCGCTTCTTCGCCTCCGGCAGCCGGGGAGAGCGGTTGGCTTCTGAGAGGCGAAGAACGAAACCGGCTTGTGTGCGCAGCCTTGGCACTGCTAGAAGACGGTGGCTGCAGCTGCCAGCCATTTCAATTCACCGCTGGCATGCTTCTGGCAGGTTTTCCAGGACGACTTTCCTGGGTTTTGACTTGGTCCTGATGCAGACGAATCTGGAGAATTCTTGTTCGTGCCCTGAGCTTCCGAGTTGCAGAGAACTCGATGGCAGCTGCAGAAAAGAAGGGCTGTGCTGAATTGCTCGGGAAGCAAGGACATAGACAGCGCCTTGTGTTTGGGAGTGAGCAGCTGCTGGTTTTTTGCAGTTGACTTCGCTGTGCACTGAATGTCAGGTGGAGCTGTGCACTCTTCTACAACGAGCAGGGCAGCAGAAAACAGAGAGCACAGATGGCTGACAGCAGTTTGAAGCTTGCCTAGGAAAGAGCAGTGTTTTTGGAGTGTTCAGCAGATCCATGTTTCTGGGCAAGGGCGGGATGCGTGCACTGTGCTGGCAAGCTTTCTCCCTGCGAGACACGCTGGAAAAGCTTTTCGCTATGATGCAGTCCGCTTGAGACGCAGACTCCGGCTCTCCGCAGCTGTCCGCAGGAAAGCGGTGGTTGCCGGCGTCTTTCTGCCGAAGCCGCGCTTTGCAGCCTACAAGTGCGGTTCACGTCAGCGGTGCACCTAGTAGCCGCTTCTTCGCCTCCGGCAGCCGGGGAGAGCGGTTGGCTTCTGAGAGGCGAAGAACGAAACCGGCTTGTGTGCGCAGCCTTGGCACTGCTAGAGGACGGTGGTTGCAGCTGCCAGCCCTTTCAATTCACCGCTGGCATGCTTCTGGCAGGTGCTCCAGGACGACTTCCTGCGTTTTGACTTGGTCCTGATGCAGACAATCTGGAGAATTCTTGTTCGTACCCTGCGTTTACGAGTTGCAGAGAACTCGATGGCAGCTGCAGCGAAGAAGGGCTGTGCTGAATTGCTCGGGAAGCAAGGACATAGACAGCGCCTTGTGTTTGGGAGTGAGCAGCTGCTGGTTTTTTGCAGTTGACTGCGCTGTGCACTGAATGTCAGGTGGAGCTGTGCACTCTTCTACAATGAGCAGGACAGCAGAAAACAGAGAGCACAGATGGCTGAGAGCAGTTTGAAGCTTGCCTAGGAAAGAGTAGTGTTTTTCGAGTGTTCAGCAAATCCATGTTTCTGGGCAAGGGCGGGATGCGTGCACTGTGCTGGCAAGCTTTCTCCCTGCGAGACACGCTGGAAAAGCTTTTCGCTATGATGCAGTCCGCTTGAGACGCAGACTTCGGCTCTCCGCAGCTGTCCGCAAGGAAAGCGGCGGTTGCCGGCTTCTTTCTGCCGAAACCGCGCTTTGCAGCCTACAAGTGCGGTTCACGTCAGCGGTGCACCTAGTAGCCGCTTCTTCGCCTCCGGCAGCCGGGGAGAGCGGTTGGCTTCTGAGAGGCGAAGAACGAAACCGGCTTGTGTGCGCAGCCTTGGCACTGCTAGAGGACGGTGGTTGCAGCTGCCAGCCCTTTCAATTCACCGCTGGCATGCTTCTGGCAGGTGCTCCAGGACGACTTTCCTGCGTTTTGACTTGGTCCTGATGCAGACGAATCTGGAGAATTCTTGTTCGTACCCTGCGTTTACGAGTTGCAGAGATCTCGATGGCAGCTGCAGAGAAGAAGGGCTGTGCTGAATTGCTCGGGAAGCAAGGACATAGACAGCGCCTTGTGTTTGGGAGTGAGCAGCTGCTGGTTTTTTGCAGTTGACTTCGCTGTGCACTGAATGTCAGGTGGAGCTGTGCACTCTTCTACAACGAGCAGGGCGGCAGAAAACAGAGAGCACAGACGTCCGACAGCAGTTTGAAGCTTGCCTAGGAAAGAGCAGTGTTTTTGGAGTGTTCAGCAGATCCATGTTTCTGGGCAAGGGCGGGATGCGTGCACTGTGCTGGCAAGCTTTCTCCCTGCGAGACACGCTGGAAAAGCTTGTCGCTATGATGCAGTCAGCTAGAGACGCAGACTTCGGCTCTCCGCAGCTGTCCGCATGAAAGCGGTGGTTGCCGGCGTCTTTCTGCCGAAGCCGCGCTTTGCAGCCTACAAGTGCGGTTCACGTCAGCGGTGCACCTAGTAGCCGCTTCTTCGCCTCCGGCAGCCGGGGAGAGCGGTTGGCTTCCGAGAGGCGAAGAACGAAACTGGCTTGTGTGCGCAGCCTTGGCACTGCTAAAGGACGGTGGTTGCAGCTGCCAGCCCTTTCAATTCACCGCTGGCATGCTTCTGGCAGGTGCTCCAGGACGACTTTCCTGCGTTTTGACTTGGTCCTGATGCAGACGAATCTGGAGAATTCTTGTTCGTGCCCTGAGCTTCCGAGATGCAGAGAAGAAGGGCTGCGCTGAGTTGCTCGGGAAGCAAGGACATAGACAGCGCCTTGTGTTTGGGAGTGAGCAGCTGCTGGTTTTTTGCAGTTGACTTCGCTGTGCACTGAATGTCAGGTGGAGCTGTGCACTCTTCTACAACGAGCAGGACAGCAGAAAACAGAGAGCACAGATGGCTGAGAGCAGTTTGAAGCTTGCCTAGGAAAGAGTAGTGTTTTTGGAGTGTTCAGCAAATCCATGTTTCTGGGCAAGGGCGGGATGCGTGCACTGTGCTGGCAAGCTTTCTCCCTGCGAGACACGCTGGAAAAGCTTGTCGCTATGATGCAGTCAGCTAGAGACGCAGACTTCGGCTCTCCGCAGCTGTCCGCAAGGAAAGCGGCGGTTGCCGGCTTCTTTCTGCCGAAACCGCGCTTTGCAGCCTACAAGTGCGGTTCACGTCAGCGGTGCACCTAGTAGCCGCTTCTTCGCCTCCGGCAGCCGGGGAGAGCGGTTGGCTTCTGAGAGGCGAAGAACGAAACCGGCTTGTGTGCGCAGCCTTGGCACTGCTAGAAGACGGTGGCTGCAGCTGCCAGCCATTTCAATTCACCGCTGGCATGCTTCTGGCAGGTTTTCCAGGACGACTTTCCTGGGTTTTGACTTGGTCCTGATGCAGACGAATCTGGAGAATTCTTGTTCGTACCCTGAGTTTACGAGTTGCAGAGAACTCGATGGCAGCTGCAGAAAAGAAGGGCTGTGCTGAATTGCTCGGGAAGCAAGGACATAGACAGCGCCTTGTGTTTGGGAGTGAGCAGCTGCTGGTTTTTTGCAGTTGACTTCGCTGTGCACTGAATGTCAGGTGGAGCTGTGCACTCTTCTACAACGAGCAGGGCAGCAGAAAACAGAGAGCACGGACGTCTGACAGCAGTTTGAAACTTGCCTAGGAAAGAGCAGTGTTTTTGGAGTGTTCAGCAAATCCATGTTTCTGGGCAAGGGCGGGATGCGTGCACTGTGCTGGCAAGCTTTCTCCCTGCGAGACACGCTGGAAAAGATTTTCGCCATGATGCAATCCGCTTGAGACGCAGACTCCGGCTCTCCGCAGCTGTCCGCAGGAAAGCGGCGGTTGCCGGCGTCTCTCTGCCGAAGCCGCGCTTTGAAGCCTACAAGTGCGCTTCACGTCAGCACTGCACCTAGTAGCCGCTTCTTCGCCTCCGGCAGCCGGGGAGAGCGGTTGGCTTCTGAGAGGCGAAGAACGAAACCGGCTCGTGTGCGCAGCCTTGGCACTGCTAGAGGACGGTGGTTGCAGCTGCCAGCCCTTTCAATTCACCGCTGGCATGCTTCTGGCAGGTGCTCCAGGACGACTTTCCTGCGTTTTGACTTGGTCCTGATGCAGACGAATCTGGAGAATTCTTGTTCGTGCCCTGAGCTTCCGAGATGCAGAGAAGAAGTGCTGCGCTGAGTTGCTCGGGAAGCAAGGACATAGACAGCGCCTTGTGTTTGGGAGTGAGCAGCTGCTGGTTTTTTGCAGTTGACTTCGCTGTGCACTGAATGTCAGGTGGAGCTGTGCACTCTTCTACAACGAGCAGGACAGCAGAAAACAGAGAGCACAGATGGCTGAGAGCAGTTTGAAGCTTGCCTAGGAAAGAGTAGTGTTTTTCGAGTGTTCAGCAAATCCATGTTTCTGGGCAAGGGCGGGATGCGTGCACTGTGCTGGCAAGCTTTCTCCCTGCGAGACACGCTGGAAAAGCTTTTCGCTATGATGCAGTCCGCTTGAGACGCAGACTTCGGCTCTCCGCAGCTGTCCGCAAGGAAAGCGGCGGTTGCCGGCTTCTTTCTGCCGAAACCGCGCTTTGCAGCCTACAAGTGCGGTTCACGTCAGCGGTGCACCTAGTAGCCGCTTCTTCGCCTCCGGCAGCCGGGGAGAGCGGTTGGCTTCTGAGAGGCGAAGAACGAAACCGGCTTGTGTGCGCAGCCTTGGCACTGCTAGAGGACGGTGGTTGCAGCTGCCAGCCCTTTCAATTCACCGCTGGCATGCTTCTGGCAGGTGCTCCAGGACGACTTTCCTGCGTTTTGACTTGGTCCTGATGCAGACGAATCTGGAGAATTCTTGTTCGTACCCTGCGTTTACAAGTTGCAGAGATCTCGATGGCAGCTGCAGAGAAGAAGGGCTGTGCTGAATTGCTCGGGAAGCAAGGACATAGACAGCGCCTTGTGTTTGGGAGTGAGCAGCTGCTGGTTTTTTGCAGTTGACTTCGCTGTGCACTGAATGTCAGGTGGAGCTGTGCACTCCTCTACAACGAGCAGGGCAGCAGAAAACAGAGAGCAAGGACATCTGACAGCAGTTTGAAGCTTGCCTAGGAAAGAGTAGTGTTTTTGGAGTATTCAGCAAATATATGTTTCTGGGCAAGGGCGGGATGCGTGCACTGTGCTGGCAAGCTTTCTTCCTGCGAGAAACGCTGGAAAAGCTTTTCGCCATGATGCAGTCCGCTTGGAACGCAGACTCCGGCTCTCCGCAGCTGTCCGCAGGAAAGCGGTGGTTGCCGGCGTCTTTCTGCAGAAGCCGCGCTTTTCAGCCTACAAGTGCGGTTCACGTCAGCGGTGCACCTAGTAGCCGCTTCTTCGCCTCCGGCAGCCGGGGAGAGCGGTTGGCTTCTGAGAGGCGCAGAACGAAACCGGCTCGTGTGCGCAGCCTTGGCACTGCTAGAGGACGGTGGTTGCAGCTGCCAGCCCTGTCAATTCACGGCTGGCATGCTTCTGGCAGGTGCTCCAGGACGACTTTTCTGCGTTTTGACTTGGTCCTGATGCAGACGAATCTGGAGAATTCTTGTTCGTGCCCTGAGCTTCCGAGATGCAGACAAGAAGGGCTGTGCTGAGTTGCTCGGGAAGCAAGGACATAGACAGCGCCTTGTGTTTGGGAGTGAGCAGCTGCTGGTTTTTTGCAGTTGACTTCGCTGTGCACTGAATGTCAGGTGGAGCTGTGCACTCTTCTACAACGAGCAGGGCAGCAGAAAACAGAGAGCACAGATGTCTGACAGCAGTTTGAAGCTTGCCTAGGAAAGAGCAGTGTTTTTGGAGTGTTCAGCAGATCCATGTTTCTGGGCAAGGGCGGGATGCGTGCACTGTGCTGGCAAGCTTTCTCCCTGCGAGACACGCTGGAAAAGCTTGTCGCTATGATGCAGTCCGCTAGAGACGCAGACTTCGGCTCTCCGCAGCTGTCCGCAGGGAAGCGGTGGTTGCCGGCGTCTTTCTGCCGAAGCCGCGCTTTGCATCCTACAAGTGCGGTTCACGTCAGCGGTGCACCTAGTAGCCGCTTCTTCGCCTCCGGCAGCCGGGGAGAGCGGTTGGCTTCTGAGAGGCGAAGAACGAAACTGGCTTGTGTGCGCAGCCTTGGCACTGCTAAAGGACGGTGGTTGCAGCTGCCAGCCGTTTCAATTCACCGCTGGCATGCTTCTGGCAGGTTTTCCAGGACGACTTTCCTGCGTTTTGACTTGGTCCTGATGCAGACGAATCTGGAGAATTCTTGTTCGTACCCTGCGTTTACGAGTTGCAGAGATCTCGATGGCAGCTGCAGAGAAGAAGGGCTGTGCTGAATTGCTCGGGAAGCAAGGACATAGACAGCGCCTTGTGTTTGGGAGTGAGCAGCTGCTGGATTTTTGCAGTTGACTTCGCTGTGCACTGAATGTCAGGTGGAGCTGTGCACTCTTCTACAACGAGCAGGGCGGCAGAAAACAGAGAGCACAGACGTCCGACAGCAGTTTGAAGCTTGCCTAGGAAAGAGCAGTGTTTTTGGAGTGTTCAGCAGATCCATGTTTCTGGGCAAGGGCGGGATGCGTGCACTGTGCTGGCAAGCTTTCTCCCTGCGAGACACGCTGGAAAAGCTTGTCGCTATGATGCAGTCCGCTTGAGACGCAGACTTCGGCTCTCCGCAGCTGTCCGCAAGGAAAGCGGCGGTTGCCGGCTTCTTTCTGCCGAAACCGCGCTTTGCAGCCTACAAGTGCGGTTCACGTCAGCGGTGCACCTAGTAGCCGCTTCTTCGCCTCCGGCAGCCGGGGAGAGCGGTTGGCTTCTGAGAGGCGAAGAACGAAACCGGCTTGTGTGCGCAGCCTTGGCACTGCTAGAAGACGGTGGCTGCAGCTGCCAGCCATTTCAATTCACCGCTGGCATGCTTCTGGCAGGTTTTCCAGGACGACTTTCCTGGGTTTTGACTTGGTCCTGATGCAGACGAATCTGGAGAATTCTTGTTCGTATCCTGAGTTTACGAGTTGCAGAGAACTCGATGGCAGCTGCAGAAAAGAAGGGCTGTGCTGAATTGCTCGGGAAGCAAGGACATAGACAGCGCCTTGTGTTTGGGAGTGAGCAGCTGCTGGTTTTTTGCAGTTGACTTCGCTGTGCACTGAATGTCAGGTGGAGCTGTGCACTCTTCTACAACGAGCAGGGCAGCAGAAAACAGAGAGCACGGACGTCTGACAGCAGTTTGAAACTTGCCTAGGAAAGAGCAGTGTTTTTGGAGTGTTCAGCAAATCCATGTTTCTGGGCAAGGGCGGGATGCGTGCACTGTGCTGGCAAGCTTTCTCCCTGCGAGACACGCTGGAAAAGATTTTCGCCATGATGCAGTCCGCTTGAGACGCAGACTCCGGCTCTCCGCAGCTGTCCGCAGGAAAGCGGCGGTTGCCGGCGTCTCTCTGCCGAAGCCGCGCTTTGAAGCCTACAAGTGCGGTTCACGTCAGCAGTGCACCTAGTAGCCGCTTCTTCGCCTCCGGCAGCCGGGGAGAGCGGTTGGCTTCTGAGAGGCGAAGAACGAAACCGGCTCGTGTGCGCAGCCTTGGCACTGCTAGAGGACGGTGGTTGCAGCTGCCAGCCCTTTCAATTCACCGCTGGCATGCTTCTGGCAGGTGCTCCAGGACGACTTTCCTGCGTTTTGACTTGGTCCTGATGCAGACGAATCTGGAGAATTCTTGTTCGTGCCCTGAGCTTCCGAGATGCAGAGAAGAAGGGCTGCGCTGAGTTGCTCGGGAAGCAAGGACATAGACAGCGCCTTGTGTTTGGGAGTGAGCAGCTGCTGGTTTTTTGCAGTTGACTTCGCTGTGCACTGAATGTCAGGTGGAGCTGTGCACTCTTCTACAACGAGCAGGACAGCAGAAAACAGAGAGCACAGATGGCTGAGAGCAGTTTGAAGCTTGCCTAGGAAAGAGTAGTGTTTTTCGAGTGTTCAGCAAATCCATGTTTCTGGGCAAGGGCGGGATGCGTGCACTGTGCTGGCAAGCTTTCTCCCTAGGAGACACGCTGGAAAAGCTTTTCGCTATGATGCAGTCCGCTTGAGACGCAGACTTCGGCTCTCCGCAGCTGTCCGCAGGAAAGCGGTGGTTGCCGGCGTCTTTCTGCCGAAGCCGCGCTTTGCAGCCTACAAGTGCGGTTCACGTCAGCGGTGCACCTAGTAGCCGCTTCTTCGCCTCCGGCAGCCGGGGAGAGCGGTTGGCTTCTGAGAGGCGAAGAACGAAACCGGCTTGTGTGCGCAGCCTTGGCACTGCTAGAGGACGGTGGTTGCAGCTGCCAGCCCTTTCAATTCACCGCTGGCATGCTTCTGGCAGGTGCTCCAGGACGACTTCCTGCGTTTTGACTTGGTCCTGATGCAGACGAATCTGGAGAATTCTTGTTCGTACCCTGCGTTTACGAGTTGCAGAGAACTCGATGGCAGCTGCAGAAAAGAAGGGCTGTGCTGAATTGCTCGGGAAGCAAGGACATAGACAGCGCCTTGTGTTTGGGAGTGAGCAGCTGCTGTTTTTTGCAGTTGACTTCGCTGTGCACTGAATGTCAGGTGGAGCTGTGCACTCTTCTACAACGAGCAGGGCAGCAGAAAACAGAGAGCACAGATGGCTGACAGCAGTTTGAAGCTTGCCTAGGAAAGAGCAGTGTTTTTGGAGTGTTCAGCAGATCCATGTTTCTGGGCAAGGGCGGGATGCGTGCACTGTGCTGGCAAGCTTTCTCCCTGCGAGACACGCTGGAAAAGCTTTTCGCTATGATGCAGTCCGCTTGAGACGCAGACTTCGGCTCTCCGCAGCTGTCCGCAAGGAAAGCGGCGGTTGCCGGCTTCTTTCTGCCGAAACCGCGCTTTGCAGCCTACAAGTGCGGTTCACGTCAGCGGTGCACCTAGTAGCCGCTTCTTCGCCTCCGGCAGCCGGGGAGAGCGGTTGGCTTCTGAGAGGCGAAGAACGAAACCGGCTTGTGTGCGCAGCCTTGGCACTGCTAGAGGACGGTGGTTGCAGCTGCCAGCCCTTTCAATTCACCGCTGGCATGCTTCTGGCAGGTGCTCCAGGACGACTTTTCTGCGTTTTGACTTGGTCCTGATGCAGATGAATCTGGAGACTTCTTGTTCGTACCCTGCGTTTACGAGTTGCAGAGATCTCGATGGCAGCTGCAGCGAAGAAGGGCTGTGCTGAATTGCTCGGGAAGCAAGGACATAGACAGCGCCTTGTGTTTGGGAGTGAGCAGCTGCTGGTTTTTTGCAGTTGACTGCGCTGTGCACTGAATGTCAGGTGGAGCTGTGCACTCTTCTACAATGAGCAGGACAGCAGAAAACAGAGAGCACAGATGGCTGAGAGCAGTTTGAAGCTTGCCTAGGAAAGAGTAGTGTTTTTCGAGTGTTCAGCAAATCCATGTTTCTGGGCAAGGGCGGGATGCGTGCACTGTGCTGGCAAGCTTTCTCCCTGCGAGACACGCTGGAAAAGCTTTTCGCTATGATGCAGTCCGCTTGAGACGCAGACTTCGGCTCTCCGCAGCTGTCCGCAAGGAAAGCGGCGGTTGCCAGCTTCTTTCTGCCGAAACCGCGCTTTGCAGCCTACAAGTGCGGTTCACGTCAGCGGTGCACCTAGTAGCCGCTTCTTCGCCTCCGGCAGCCGGGGAGAGCGGTTGGCTTCTGAGAGGCGAAGAACGAAACCGGCTTGTGTGCGCAGCCTTGGCACTGCTAGAAGACGGTGGCTGCAGCTGCCAGCCATTTCAATTCACCGCTGGCATGCTTCTGGCAGGTTTTCCAGGACGACTTTCCTGGGTTTTGACTTGGTCCTGATGCAGACGAATCTGGAGAATTCTTGTTCGTGCCCTGAGCTTCCGAGTTGCAGAGAACTCGATGGCAGCTGCAGAAAAGAAGGGCTGTGCTGAATTGCTCGGGAAGCAAGGACATAGACAGCGCCTTGTGTTTGGGAGTGAGCAGCTGCTGGTTTTTTGCAGTTGACTTCGCTGTGCACTGAATGTCAGGTGGAGCTGTGCACTCTTCTACAACGAGCAGGGCAGCAGAAAACAGAGAGCACAGATGGCTGACAGCAGTTTGAAGCTTGCCTAGGAAAGAGCAGTGTTTTTGGAGTGTTCAGCAGATCCATGTTTCTGGGCAAGGGCGGGATGCGTGCACTGTGCTGGCAAGCTTTCTCCCTGCGAGACACGCTGGAAAAGCTTTTCGCTATGATGCAGTCCGCTTGAGACGCAGACTCCGGCTCTCCGCAGCTGTCCGCAGGAAAGCGGTGGTTGCCGGCGTCTTTCTGCCGAAGCCGCGCTTTGCAGCCTACAAGTGCGGTTCACGTCAGCGGTGCACCTAGTAGCCGCTTCTTCGCCTCCGGCAGCCGGGGAGAGCGGTTGGCTTCTGAGAGGCGAAGAACGAAACCGGCTTGTGTGCGCAGCCTTGGCACTGCTAGAGGACGGTGGTTGCAGCTGCCAGCCCTTTCAATTCACCGCTGGCATGCTTCTGGCAGGTGCTCCAGGACGACTTCCTGCGTTTTGACTTGGTCCTGATGCAGACGAATCTGGAGAATTCTTGTTCGTACCCTGCGTTTACGAGTTGCAGAGAACTCGATGGCAGCTGCAGAAAAGAAGGGCTGTGCTGAATTGCTCGGGAAGCAAGGACATAGACAGCGCCTTGTGTTTGGGAGTGAGCAGCTGCTGTTTTTTGCAGTTGACTGCGCTGTGCACTGAATGTCAGGTGGAACTGTGCACTCTTCTACAACGAGCAGGACAGCAGAAAACAGAGAGCACAGATGGCTGAGAGCAGTTTGAAGCTTGCCTTGGAAAGAGTAGTGTTTTTCGAGTGTTCAGCAAATCCATGTTTCTGGGCAAGGGCGGGATGCGTGCACTGTGCTGGCAAGCTTTCTCCCTGCAAGACACGCTGGAAAAGCTTTTCGCTATGATGCAGTCCGCTTGAGACGCAGACTTCGGCTCTCCGCAGCTGTCCGCAAGGAAAGCGGCGGTTGCCGGCTTCTTTCTGCCGAAACCGCGCTTTGCAGCCTACAAGTGCGGTTCACGTCAGCGGTGCACCTAGTAGCCGCTTCTTCGCCTCCGGCAGCCGGGGAGAGCGGTTGGCTTCTGAGAGGCGAAGAACGAAACCGGCTTGTGTGCGCAGCCTTGGCACTGCTAGAGGACGGTGGTTGCAGCTGCCAGCCCTTTCAATTCACCGCTGGCATGCTTCTGGCAGGTGCTCCAGGACGACTTTTCTGCGTTTTGACTTGGTCCTGATGCAGATGAATCTGGAGACTTCTTGTTCGTACCCTGCGTTTACGAGTTGCAGAGATCTCGATGGCAGCTGCAGCGAAGAAGGGCTGTGCTGAATTGCTCGGGAAGCAAGGACATAGACAGCGCCTTGTGTTTGGGAGTGAGCAGCTGCTGGTTTTTTGCAGTTGACTGCGCTGTGCACTGAATGTCAGGTGGAGCTGTGCACTCTTCTACAATGAGCAGGACAGCAGAAAACAGAGAGCACAGATGGCTGAGAGCAGTTTGAAGCTTGCCTAGGAAAGAGTAGTGTTTTTCGAGTGTTCAGCAAATCCATGTTTCTGGGCAAGGGCGGGATGCGTGCACTGTGCTGGCAAGCTTTCTCCCTGCGAGACACGCTGGAAAAGCTTTTCGCTATGATGCAGTCCGCTTGAGACGCAGACTTCGGCTCTCCGCAGCTGTCCGCAAGGAAATCGGCGGTTGCCAGCTTCTTTCTGCCGAAACCGCGCTTTGCAGCCTACAAGTGCGGTTCACGTCAGCGGTGCACCTAGTAGCCGCTTCTTCGCCTCCGGCAGCCGGGGAGAGCGGTTGGCTTCTGAGAGGCGAAGAACGAAACCGGCTTGTGTGCGCAGCCTTGGCACTGCTAGAAGACGGTGGCTGCAGCTGCCAGCCATTTCAATTCACCGCTGGCATGCTTCTGGCAGGTGCTCCAGGACGACTTTCCTGCGTTTTGACTTGGTCCTGATGCAGACGAATCTGGAGAATTCTTGTTTGTACCCTGAGCTTCCGAGTTGCAGAGAACTCGATGGCAGCTGCAGAAAAGAAGGGCTGTGCTGAATTGCTCGGGAAGCAAGGACATAGACAGCGCCTTGTGTTTGGGAGTGAGCAGCTGCTGGTTTTTTGCAGTTGACTTCGCTGTGCACTGAATTTCAGGTGGAGCTGTGCACTCTTCTACCACGAGCAGGGCAGCAGAAAACAGAGAGCACAGATGTCTGACAGCAGTTTGAAGCTTGCCTAGGAAAGAGCAGTGTTTTTGGAGTGTTCAGCAAATATATGTTTCTGGGCAAGGGCGGGATGCGTGCACTGTGCTGGCAAGCTTTCTCCCTGCGAGACACGCTGGAAAAGCTTGTCGCTATGATGCAGTCAGCTAGAGACGCAGACTTCGGCTCTCCGCAGCTGTCCGCAGGGAAGCGGTGGTTGCCGGCGTCTTTCTGCCGAAGCCGCGCTTTGCAGCCTACAAGTGCGGTTCACGTCAGCGGTGCACCTAGTAGCCGCTTCTTCGCCTCCGGCAGCCGGGGAGAGCGGTTGGCTTCTGAGAGGCGAAGAACGAAACCGGCTTGTGTGCGCAGCCTTGGCACTGCTAGAGGACGGTGGTTGCAGCTGCCAGCCCTTTCAATTCACCGCTGGCATGCTTCTGGCAGGTGCTCCAGGACGACTTCCTGCGTTTTGACTTGGTCCTGATGCAGACGAATCTGGAGAATTCTTGTTCGTACCCTGCGTTTACGAGTTGCAGAGAACTCGATGGCAGCTGCAGAAAAGAAGGGCTGTGCTGAATTGCTCGGGAAGCAAGGACATAGACAGCGCCTTGTGTTTGGGAGTGAGCAGCTGCTGGTTTTTTGCAGTTGACTTCGCTGTGCACTGAATGTCAGGTGGAGCTGTGCACTCTTCTACAACGAGCAGGGCAGCAGAAAACAGAGAGCACGGACGTCTGACAGCAGTTTGAAACTTGCCTAGGAAAGAGCAGTGTTTTTGGAGTGTTCAGCAAATCCATGTTTCTGGGCAAGGGCGGGATGCGTGCACTGTGCTGGCAAGCTTTCTCCCTGCGAGACACGCTGGAAAAGATTTTCGCCATGATGCAATCCGCTTGAGACGCAGACTCCGGCTCTCCGCAGCTGTCCGCAGGAAAGCGGCGGTTGCCGGCGTCTCTCTGCCGAAGCCGCGCTTTGAAGCCTACAAGTGCGCTTCACGTCAGCAGTGCACCTAGTAGCCGCTTCTTCGCCTCCGGCAGCCGGGGAGAGCGGTTGGCTTCTGAGAGGCGAAGAACGAAACCGGCTCGTGTGCGCAGCCTTGGCACTGCTAGAGGACGGTGGTTGCAGCTGCCAGCCCTTTCAATTCACCGCTGGCATGCTTCTGGCAGGTGCTCCAGGACGACTTTCCTGCGTTTTGACTTGGTCATGATGCAGACGAATCTGGAGAATTCTTGTTCGTGCCCTGAGCTTCCGAGATGCAGAGAAGAAGGGCTGCGCTGAGTTGCTCGGGAAGCAAGGACATAGACAGCGCCTTGTGTTTGGGAGTGAGCAGCTGCTGGTTTTTTGCAGTTGACTTCGCTGTGCACTGAATGTCAGGTGGAGCTGTGCACTCTTCTACAACGAGCAGGACAGCAGAAAACAGAGAGCACAGATGGCTGAGAGCAGTTTGAAGCTTGCCTAGGAAAGAGTAGTGTTTTTCGAGTGTTCAGCAAATCCATGTTTCTGGGCAAGGGCGGGATGCGTGCACTGTGCTGGCAAGCTTTCTCCCTGCGAGACACGCTGGAAAAGCTTTTCGCTATGATGCAGTCCGCTTGAGACGCAGACTTCGGCTCTCCGCAGCTGTCCGCAAGGAAAGCGGCGGTTGCCGGCTTCTTTCTGCCGAAACCGCGCTTTGCAGCCTACAAGTGCGGTTCACGTCAGCGGTGCACCTAGTAGCCGCTTCTTCGCCTCCGGCAGCCGGGGAGAGCGGTTGGCTTCTGAGAGGCGAAGAACGAAACCGGCTTGTGTGCGCAGCCTTGGCACTGCTAGAGGACGGTGGTTGCAGCTGCCAGCCCTTTCAATTCACCGCTGGCATGCTTCTGGCAGGTGCTCCAGGACGACTTTCCTGCGTTTTGACTTGGTCCTGATGCAGACGAATCTGGAGAATTCTTGTTCGTACCCTGCGTTTACAAGTTGCAGAGATCTCGATGGCAGCTGCAGAGAAGAAGGGCTGTGCTGAATTGCTCGGGAAGCAAGGACATAGACAGCGCCTTGTGTTTGGGAGTGAGCAGCTGCTGGTTTTTTGCAGTTGACTTCGCTGTGCACTGAATGTCAGGTGGAGCTGTGCACTCCTCTACAACGAGCAGGGCAGCAGAAAACAGAGAGCAAGGACATCTGACAGCAGTTTGAAGCTTGCCTAGGAAAGAGCAGTGTTTTTGGAGTGTTCAGCAAATATATGTTTCTGGGCAAGGGCGGGATGCGTGCACTGTGCTGGCAAGCTTTCTTCCTGCGAGAAACGCTGGAAAAGCTTTTCGCCATGATGCAGTCCGCTTGGAACGCAGACTCCGGCTCTCCGCAGCTGTCCGCAGGAAAGCGGTGGTTGCCGGCGTCTTTCTGCAGAAGCCGCGCTTTTCAGCCTACAAGTGCGGTTCACGTCAGCGGTGCACCTAGTAGCCGCTTCTTCGCCTCCGGCAGCCGGGGAGAGCGGTTGGCTTCTGAGAGGCGCAGAACGAAACCGGCTCGTGTGCGCAGCCTTGGCACTGCTAGAGGACGGTGGTTGCAGCTGCCAGCCCTTTCAATTCACCGCTGGCATGCTTCTGGCAGGTGCTCCAGGACGACTTTTCTGCGTTTTGACTTGGTCCTGATGCAGACGAATCTGGAGAATTCTTGTTCGTGCCCTGAGCTTCCGAGATGCAGAGAAGAAGGGCTGTGCTGAGTTGCTCGGGAAGCAAGGACATAGACAGCGCCTTGTGTTTGGGAGTGAGCAGCTGCTGGTTTTTTGCAGTTGACTTCGCTGTGCACTGAATGTCAGGTGGAGCTGTGCACTCTTCTACAACGAGCAGGGCAGCAGAAAACAGAGAGCACAGATGTCTGACAGCAGTTTGAAGCTTGCCTAGGAAAGAGCAGTGTTTTTGGAGTGTTCAGCAGATCCATGTTTCTGGGCAAGGGCGGGATGCGTGCACTGTGCTGGCAAGCTTTCTCCCTAGGAGACACGCTGGAAAAGCTTTTCGCTATGATGCAGTCCGCTTGAGACGCAGACTTCGGCTCTCCGCAGCTGTCCGCAGGAAAGCGGTGGTTGCCGGCGTCTTTCTGCCGAAACCGCGCTTTGCAGCCTACAAGTGCGGTTCACGTCAGCGGTGCACCTAGTAGCCGCTTCTTCGCCTCCGGCAGCCGGGGAGAGCGGTTGGCTTCTGAGAGGCGAAGAACGAAACCGGCTTGTGTGCGCAGCCTTGGCACTGCTAGAGGACGGTGGTTGCAGCTGCCAGCCCTTTCAATTCACCGCTGGCATGCTTCTGGCAGGTGCTCCAGGACGACTTCCTGCGTTTTGACTTGGTCCTGATGCAGACGAATCTGGAGAATTCTTGTTCGTACCCTGCGTTTACGAGTTGCAGAGAACTCGATGGCAGCTGCAGAAAAGAAGGGCTGTGCTGAATTGCTCGGGAAGCAAGGACATAGACAGCGCCTTGTGTTTGGGAGTGAGCAGCTGCTGTTTTTTGCAGTTGACTTCGCTGTGCACTGAATGTCAGGTGGAGCTGTGCACTCTTCTACAACGAGCAGGGCAGCAGAAAACAGAGAGCACAGATGGCTGACAGCAGTTTGAAGCTTGCCTAGGAAAGAGCAGTGTTTTTGGAGTGTTCAGCAGATCCATGTTTCTGGGCAAGGGCGGGATGCGTGCACTGTGCTGGCAAGCTTTCTCCCTGCGAGACACGCTGGAAAAGCTTTTCGCTATGATGCAGTCCGCTTGAGACGCAGACTTCGGCTCTCCGCAGCTGTCCGCAAGGAAAGCGGCGGTTGCCGGCTTCTTTCTGCCGAAACCGCGCTTTGCAGCCTACAAGTGCGGTTCACGTCAGCGGTGCACCTAGTAGCCGCTTCTTCGCCTCCGGCAGCCGGGGAGAGCGGTTGGCTTCTGAGAGGCGAAGAACGAAACCGGCTTGTGTGCGCAGCCTTGGCACTGCTAGAGGACGGTGGTTGCAGCTGCCAGCCCTTTCAATTCACCGCTGGCATGCTTCTGGCAGGTGCTCCAGGACGACTTTCCTGCGTTTTGACTTGGTCCTGATGCAGATGAATCTGGAGAATTCTTGTTCGTACCCTGCGTTTACGAGTTGCAGAGATCTCGATGGCAGCTGCAGCGAAGAAGGGCTGTGCTGAATTGCTCGGGAAGCAAGGACATAGACAGCGCCTTGTGTTTGGGAGTGAGCAGCTGCTGGTTTTTTGCAGTTGACTGCGCTGTGCACTGAATGTCAGGTGGAGCTGTGCACTCTTCTACAATGAGCAGGACAGCAGAAAACAGAGAGCACAGATGGCTGAGAGCAGTTTGAAGCTTGCCTAGGAAAGAGTAGTGTTTTTCGAGTGTTCAGCAAATCCATGTTTCTGGGCAAGGGCGGGATGCGTGCACTGTGCTGGCAAGCTTTCTCCCTGCGAGACACGCTGGAAAAGCTTTTCGCTATGATGCAGTCCGCTTGAGACGCAGACTCCGGCTCTCCGCAGCTGTCCGCAGGAAAGCGGTGGTTGCCGGCGTCTTTCTGCCGAAGCCGCGCTTTGCAGCCTACAAGTGCGGTTCACGTCAGCGGTGCACCTAGTAGCCGCTTCTTCGCCTCCGGCAGCCGGGGAGAGCGGTTGGCTTCTGAGAGGCGAAGAACGAAACCGGCTTGTGTGCGCAGCCTTGGCACTGCTAGAGGACGGTGGTTGCAGCTGCCAGCCCTTTCAATTCACCGCTGGCATGCTTCTGGCAGGTGCTCCAGGACGACTTCCTGCGTTTTGACTTGGTCCTGATGCAGACGAATCTGGAGAATTCTTGTTCGTACCCTGCGTTTACGAGTTGCAGAGAACTCGATGGCAGCTGCAGAAAAGAAGGGCTGTGCTGAATTGCTCGGGAAGCAAGGACATAGACAGCGCCTTGTGTTTGGGAGTGAGCAGCTGCTGGTTTTTTGCAGTTGACTGCGCTGTGCACTGAATGTCAGGTGGAACTGTGCACTCTTCTACAACGAGCAGGACAGCAGAAAACAGAGAGCACAGATGGCTGAGAGCAGTTTGAAGCTTGCCTAGGAAAGAGTAGTGTTTTTCGAGTGTTCAGCAAATCCATGTTTCTGGGCAAGGGCGGGATGCGTGCACTGTGCTGGCAAGCTTTCTCCCTGCGAGACACGCTGGAAAAGCTTTTCGCTATGATGCAGTCCGCTTGAGACGCAGACTTCGGCTCTCCGCAGCTGTCCGCAAGGAAAGCGGCGGTTGCCGGCTTCTTTCTGCCGAAACCGCGCTTTGCAGCCTACAAGTGCGGTTCACGTCAGCGGTGCACCTAGTAGCCGCTTCTTCGCCTCCGGCAGCCGGGGAGAGCGGTTGGCTTCTGAGAGGCGAAGAACGAAACCGGCTTGTGTGCGCAGCCTTGGCACTGCTAGAGGACGGTGGTTGCAGCTGCCAGCCCTTTCAATTCACCGCTGGCATGCTTCTGGCAGGTGCTCCAGGACGACTTTCCTGCGTTTTGACTTGGTCCTGATGCAGACGAATCTGGAGAATTCTTGTTCGTACCCTGCGTTTACGAGTTGCAGAGATCTCGATGGCAGCTGCAGAGAAGAAGGGCTGTGCTGAATTGCTCGGGAAGCAAGGACATAGACAGCGCCTTGTGTTTGGGAGTGAGCAGCTGCTGGTTTTTTGCAGTTGACTTCGCTGTGCACTGAATTTCAGGTGGAGCTGTGCACTCTTCTACCACGAGCAGGGCAGCAGAAAACAGAGAGCACAGATGTCTGACAGCAGTTTGAAGCTTGCCTAGGAAAGAGCAGTGTTTTTGGAGTGTTCAGCAAATATATGTTTCTGGGCAAGGGCGGGATGCGTGCACTGTGCTGGCAAGCTTTCTCCCTGCGAGACACGCTGGAAAAGCTTGTCGCTATGATGCAGTCAGCTAGAGACGCAGACTTCGGCTCTCCGCAGCTGTCCGCAGGGAAGCGGTGGTTGCCGGCGTCTTTCTGCCGAAGCCGCGCTTTGCAGCCTACAAGTGCGGTTCACGTCAGCGGTGCACCTAGTAGCCGCTTCTTCGCCTCCGGCAGCCGGGGAGAGCGGTTGGCTTCTGAGAGGCGAAGAACGAAACCGGCTTGTGTGCGCAGCCTTGGCACTGCTAGAGGACGGTGGTTGCAGCTGCCAGCCCTTTCAATTCACCGCTGGCATGCTTCTGGCAGGTGCTCCAGGACGACTTCCTGCGTTTTGACTTGGTCCTGATGCAGACGAATCTGGAGAATTCTTGTTCGTACCCTGCGTTTACGAGTTGCAGAGAACTCGATGGCAGCTGCAGAAAAGAAGGGCTGTGCTGAATTGCTCGGGAAGCAAGGACATAGACAGCGCCTTGTGTTTGGGAGTGAGCAGCTGCTGTTTTTTGCAGTTGACTTCGCTGTGCACTGAATGTCAGGTGGAGCTGTGCACTCTTCTACAACGAGCAGGGCAGCAGAAAACAGAGAGCACAGATGGCTGACAGCAGTTTGAAGCTTGCCTAGGAAAGAGCAGTGTTTTTGGAGTGTTCAGCAGATCCATGTTTCTGGGCAAGGGCGGGATGCGTGCACTGTGCTGGCAAGCTTTCTCCCTGCGAGACACGCTGGAAAAGCTTGTCGCTATGATGCAGTCAGCTAGAGACGCAGACTTCGGCTCTCTGCAGCTGTCCGCAAGGAAAGCGGCGGTTGCCGGCTTCTTTCTGCCGAAACCGCGCTTTGCAGCCTACAAGTGCGGTTCACGTCAGCGGTGCACCTAGTAGCCGCTTCTTCGCCTCCGGCAGCCGGGGAGAGCGGTTGGCTTCTGAGAGGCGAAGAACGAAACCGGCTTGTGTGCGCAGCCTTGGCACTGCTAGAAGACGGTGGCTGCAGCTGCCAGCCATTTCAATTCACCGCTGGCATGCTTCTGGCAGGTTTTCCAGGACGACTTTCCTGGGTTTTGACTTGGTCCTGATGCAGACGAATCTGGAGAATTCTTGTTCGTACCCTGAGTTTACGAGTTGCAGAGAACTCGATGGCAGCTGCAGAAAAGAAGGGCTGTGCTGAATTGCTCGGGAAGCAAGGACATAGACAGCGCCTTGTGTTTGGGAGTGAGCAGCTGCTGGTTTTTTGCAGTTGACTTCGCTGTGCACTGAATGTCAGGTGGAGCTGTGCACTCTTCTACAACGAGCAGGGCAGCAGAAAACAGAGAGCACGGACGTCTGACAGCAGTTTGAAACTTGCCTAGGAAAGAGCAGTGTTTTTGGAGTGTTCAGCAAATCCATGTTTCTGGGCAAGGGCGGGATGCGTGCACTGTGCTGGCAAGCTTTCTCCCTGCGAGACACGCTGGAAAAGATTTTCGCCATGATGCAATCCGCTTGAGACGCAGACTCCGGCTCTCCGCAGCTGTCCGCAGGAAAGCGGCGGTTGCCGGCGTCTCTCTGCCGAAGCCGCGCTTTGAAGCCTACAAGTGCGCTTCACGTCAGCAGTGCACCTAGTAGCCGCTTCTTCGCCTCCGGCAGCCGGGGAGAGCGGTTGGCTTCTGAGAGGCGAAGAACGAAACCGGCTCGTGTGCGCAGCCTTGGCACTGCTAGAGGACGGTGGTTGCAGCTGCCAGCCCTTTCAATTCACCGCTGGCATGCTTCTGGCAGGTGCTCCAGGACGACTTTCCTGCGTTTTGACTTGGTCCTGATGCAGACGAATCTGGAGAATTCTTGTTCGTGCCCTGAGCTTCCGAGATGCAGAGAAGAAGGGCTGCGCTGAGTTGCTCGGGAAGCAAGGACATAGACAGCGCCTTGTGTTTGGGAGTGAGCAGCTGCTGGTTTTTTGCAGTTGACTTCGCTGTGCACTGAATGTCAGGTGGAGCTGTGCACTCTTCTACAACGAGCAGGACAGCAGAAAACAGAGAGCACAGATGGCTGAGAGCAGTTTGAAGCTTGCCTAGGAAAGAGTAGTGTTTTTCGAGTGTTCAGCAAATCCATGTTTCTGGGCAAGGGCGGGATGCGTGCACTGTGCTGGCAAGCTTTCTCCCTGCGAGACACGCTGGAAAAGCTTTTCGCTATGATGCAGTCCGCTTGAGACGCAGACTTCGGCTCTCCGCAGCTGTCCGCAAGGAAAGCGGCGGTTGCCGGCTTCTTTCTGCCGAAACCGCGCTTTGCAGCCTACAAGTGCGGTTCACGTCAGCGGTGCACCTAGTAGCCGCTTCTTCGCCTCCGGCAGCCGGGGAGAGCGGTTGGCTTCTGAGAGGCGAAGAACGAAACCGGCTTGTGTGCGCAGCCTTGGCACTGCTAGAGGACGGTGGTTGCAGCTGCCAGCCCTTTCAATTCACCGCTGGCATGCTTCTGGCAGGTGCTCCAGGACGACTTTCCTGCGTTTTGACTTGGTCCTGATGCAGACGAATCTGGAGAATTCTTGTTCGTACCCTGCGTTTACAAGTTGCAGAGATCTCGATGGCAGCTGCAGAGAAGAAGGGCTGTGCTGAATTGCTCGGGAAGCAAGGACATAGACAGCGCCTTGTGTTTGGGAGTGAGCAGCTGCTGGTTTTTTGCAGTTGACTTCGCTGTGCACTGAATGTCAGGTGGAGCTGTGCACTCCTCTACAACGAGCAGGGCAGCAGAAAACAGAGAGCAAGGACATCTGACAGCAGTTTGAAGCTTGCCTAGGAAAGAGCAGTGTTTTTGGAGTGTTCAGCAGATCCATGTTTCTGGGCAAGGGCGGGATGCGTGCACTGTGCTGGCAAGCTTTCTCCCTGCGAGACACGCTGGAAAAGCTTGTCGCTATGATGCAGTCAGCTAGAGACGCAGACTTCGGCTCTCTGCAGCTGTCCGCAAGGAAAGCGGCGGTTGCCGGCTTCTTTCTGCCGAAACCGCGCTTTGCAGCCTACAAGTGCGGTTCACGTCAGCGGTGCACCTAGTAGCCGCTTCTTCGCCTCCGGCAGCCGGGGAGAGCGGTTGGCTTCTGAGAGGCGAAGAACGAAACCGGCTTGTGTGCGCAGCCTTGGCACTGCTAGAAGACGGTGGCTGCAGCTGCCAGCCATTTCAATTCACCGCTGGCATGCTTCTGGCAGGTTTTCCAGGACGACTTTCCTGGGTTTTGACTTGGTCCTGATGCAGACGAATCTGGAGAATTCTTGTTCGTACCCTGAGTTTACGAGTTGCAGAGAACTCGATGGCAGCTGCAGAAAAGAAGGGCTGTGCTGAATTGCTCGGGAAGCAAGGACATAGACAGCGCCTTGTGTTTGGGAGTGAGCAGCTGCTGGTTTTTTGCAGTTGACTTCGCTGTGCACTGAATGTCAGGTGGAGCTGTGCACTCTTCTACAACGAGCAGGGCAGCAGAAAACAGAGAGCACGGACGTCTGACAGCAGTTTGAAACTTGCCTAGGAAAGAGCAGTGTTTTTGGAGTGTTCAGCAAATCCATGTTTCTGGGCAAGGGCGGGATGCGTGCACTGTGCTGGCAAGCTTTCTCCCTGCGAGACACGCTGGAAAAGATTTTCGCCATGATGCAATCCGCTTGAGACGCAGACTCCGGCTCTCCGCAGCTGTCCGCAGGAAAGCGGCGGTTGCCGGCGTCTCTCTGCCGAAGCCGCGCTTTGAAGCCTACAAGTGCGCTTCACGTCAGCAGTGCACCTAGTAGCCGCTTCTTCGCCTCCGGCAGCCGGGGAGAGCGGTTGGCTTCTGAGAGGCGAAGAACGAAACCGGCTCGTGTGCGCAGCCTTGGCACTGCTAGAGGACGGTGGTTGCAGCTGCCAGCCCTTTCAATTCACCGCTGGCATGCTTCTGGCAGGTGCTCCAGGACGACTTTCCTGCGTTTTGACTTGGTCCTGATGCAGACGAATCTGGAGAATTCTTGTTCGTGCCCTGAGCTTCCGAGATGCAGAGAAGAAGGGCTGCGCTGAGTTGCTCGGGAAGCAAGGACATAGACAGCGCCTTGTGTTTGGGAGTGAGCAGCTGCTGGTTTTTTGCAGTTGACTTCGCTGTGCACTGAATGTCAGGTGGAGCTGTGCACTCTTCTACAACGAGCAGGACAGCAGAAAACAGAGAGCACAGATGGCTGAGAGCAGTTTGAAGCTTGCCTAGGAAAGAGTAGTGTTTTTCGAGTGTTCAGCAAATCCATGTTTCTGGGCAAGGGCGGGATGCGTGCACTGTGCTGGCAAGCTTTCTCCCTGCGAGACACGCTGGAAAAGCTTTTCGCTATGATGCAGTCCGCTTGAGACGCAGACTTCGGCTCTCCGCAGCTGTCCGCAAGGAAAGCGGCGGTTGCCGGCTTCTTTCTGCCGAAACCGCGCTTTGCAGCCTACAAGTGCGGTTCACGTCAGCGGTGCACCTAGTAGCCGCTTCTTCGCCTCCGGCAGCCGGGGAGAGCGGTTGGCTTCTGAGAGGCGAAGAACGAAACCGGCTTGTGTGCGCAGCCTTGGCACTGCTAGAGGACGGTGGTTGCAGCTGCCAGCCCTTTCAATTCACCGCTGGCATGCTTCTGGCAGGTGCTCCAGGACGACTTTCCTGCGTTTTGACTTGGTCCTGATGCAGACGAATCTGGAGAATTCTTGTTCGTACCCTGCGTTTACAAGTTGCAGAGATCTCGATGGCAGCTGCAGAGAAGAAGGGCTGTGCTGAATTGCTCGGGAAGCAAGGACATAGACAGCGCCTTGTGTTTGGGAGTGAGCAGCTGCTGGTTTTTTGCAGTTGACTTCGCTGTGCACTGAATGTCAGGTGGAGCTGTGCACTCCTCTACAACGAGCAGGGCAGCAGAAAACAGAGAGCAAGGACATCTGACAGCAGTTTGAAGCTTGCCTAGGAAAGAGCAGTGTTTTTGGAGTGTTCAGCAGATCCATGTTTCTGGGCAAGGGCGGGATGCGTGCACTGTGCTGGCAAGCTTTCTCCCTGCGAGACACGCTGGAAAAGCTTGTCGCTATGATGCAGTCAGCTAGAGACGCAGACTTCGGCTCTCCGCAGCTGTCCGCAAGGAAAGCGGCGGTTGCCGGCTTCTTTCTGCCGAAACCGCGCTTTGCAGCCTACAAGTGCGGTTCACGTCAGCGGTGCACCTAGTAGCCGCTTCTTCGCCTCCGGCAGCCGGGGAGAGCGGTTGGCTTCTGAGAGGCGAAGAACGAAACCGGCTTGTGTGCGCAGCCTTGGCACTGCTAGAAGACGGTGGCT
This sequence comes from Taeniopygia guttata, assembly GCF_048771995.1. Taxonomy (NCBI): domain Eukaryota; kingdom Metazoa; phylum Chordata; class Aves; order Passeriformes; family Estrildidae; genus Taeniopygia; species Taeniopygia guttata. Next base: position 5,138,545 of record NC_133056.1, read on the forward strand.
GCAGCTGCCAGCCATTTCAATTCACCGCTGGCATGCTTCTGGCAGGTTTTCCAGGACGACTTTCCTGGGTTTTGACTTGGTCCTGATGCAGACGAATCTGGAGAATTCTTGTTCGTACCCTGAGTTTACGAGTTGCAGAGAACTCGATGGCAGCTGCAGAAAAGAAGGGCTGTGCTGAATTGCTCGGGAAGCAAGGACATAGACAGCGCCTTGTGTTTGGGAGTGAGCAGCTGCTGGTTTTTTGCAGTTGACTTCGCTGTGCACTGAATGTCAGGTGGAGCTGTGCACTCTTCTACAACGAGCAGGGCAGCAGAAAACAGAGAGCACGGACGTCTGACAGCAGTTTGAAACTTGCCTAGGAAAGAGCAGTGTTTTTGGAGTGTTCAGCAAATCCATGTTTCTGGGCAAGGGCGGGATGCGTGCACTGTGCTGGCAAGCTTTCTCCCTGCGAGACACGCTGGAAAAGATTTTCGCCATGATGCAATCCGCTTGAGACGCAGACTCCGGCTCTCCGCAGCTGTCCGCAGGAAAGCGGCGGTTGCCGGCGTCTCTCTGCCGAAGCCGCGCTTTGAAGCCTACAAGTGCGCTTCACGTCAGCAGTGCACCTAGTAGCCGCTTCTTCGCCTCCGGCAGCCGGGGAGAGCGGTTGGCTTCTGAGAGGCGAAGAACGAAACCGGCTCGTGTGCGCAGCCTTGGCACTGCTAGAGGACGGTGGTTGCAGCTGCCAGCCCTTTCAATTCACCGCTGGCATGCTTCTGGCAGGTGCTCCAGGACGACTTTCCTGCGTTTTGACTTGGTCCTGATGCAGACGAATCTGGAGAATTCTTGTTCGTGCCCTGAGCTTCCGAGATGCAGAGAAGAAGGGCTGCGCTGAGTTGCTCGGGAAGCAAGGACATAGACAGCGCCTTGTGTTTGGGAGTGAGCAGCTGCTGGTTTTTTGCAGTTGACTTCGCTGTGCACTGAATGTCAGGTGGAGCTGTGCACTCTTCTACAACGAGCAGGACAGCAGAAAACAGAGAGCACAGATGGCTGAGAGCAGTTTGAAGCTTGCCTAGGAAAGAGTAGTGTTTTTCGAGTGTTCAGCAAATCCATGTTTCTGGGCAAGGGCGGGATGCGTGCACTGTGCTGGCAAGCTTTCTCCCTGCGAGACACGCTGGAAAAGCTTTTCGCTATGATGCAGTCCGCTTGAGACGCAGACTTCGGCTCTCCGCAGCTGTCCGCAAGGAAAGCGGCGGTTGCCGGCTTCTTTCTGCCGAAACCGCGCTTTGCAGCCTACAAGTGCGGTTCACGTCAGCGGTGCACCTAGTAGCCGCTTCTTCGCCTCCGGCAGCCGGGGAGAGCGGTTGGCTTCTGAGAGGCGAAGAACGAAACCGGCTTGTGTGCGCAGCCTTGGCACTGCTAGAGGACGGTGGTTGCAGCTGCCAGCCCTTTCAATTCACCGCTGGCATGCTTCTGGCAGGTGCTCCAGGACGACTTTCCTGCGTTTTGACTTGGTCCTGATGCAGACGAATCTGGAGAATTCTTGTTCGTACCCTGCGTTTAAAAGTTGCAGAGATCTCGATGGCAGCTGCAGAGAAGAAGGGCTGTGCTGAATTGCTCGGGAAGCAAGGACATAGACAGCGCCTTGTGTTTGGGAGTGAGCAGCTGCTGGTTTTTTGCAGTTGACTTCGCTGTGCACTGAATGTCAGGTGGAGCTGTGCACTCCTCTACAACGAGCAGGGCAGCAGAAAACAGAGAGCAAGGACATCTGACAGCAGTTTGAAGCTTGCCTAGGAAAGAGCAGTGTTTTTGGAGTGTTCAGCAAATATATGTTTCTGGGCAAGGGCGGGATGCGTGCACTGTGCTGGCAAGCTTTCTTCCTGCGAGAAACGCTGGAAAAGCTTTTCGCCATGATGCAGTCCGCTTGGAACGCAGACTCCGGCTCTCCGCAGCTGTCCGCAGGAAAGCGGTGGTTGCCGGCGTCTTTCTGCAGAAGCCGCGCTTTTCAGCCTACAAGTGCGGTTCACGTCAGCGGTGCACCTAGTAGCCGCTTCTTCGCCTCCGGCAGCCGGGGAGAGCGGTTGGCTTCTGAGAGGCGCAGAACGAAACCGGCTCGTGTGCGCAGCCTTGGCACTGCTAGAGGACGGTGGTTGCAGCTGCCAGCCCTGTCAATTCACCGCTGGCATGCTTCTGGCAGGTGCTCCAGGACGACTTTTCTGCGTTTTGACTTGGTCCTGATGCAGACGAATCTGGAGAATTCTTGTTCGTGCCCTGAGCTTCCGAGATGCAGAGAAGAAGGGCTGTGCTGAGTTGCTCGGGAAGCAAGGACATAGACAGCGCCTTGTGTTTGGGAGTGAGCAGCTGCTGGTTTTTTGCAGTTGACTTCGCTGTGCACTGAATGTCAGGTGGAGCTGTGCACTCTTCTACAACGAGCAGGGCAGCAGAAAACAGAGAGCACAGATGTCTGACAGCAGTTTGAAGCTTGCCTAGGAAAGAGCAGTGTTTTTGGAGTGTTCAGCAGATCCATGTTTCTGGGCAAGGGCGGGATGCGTGCACTGTGCTGGCAAGCTTTCTCCCTGCGAGACACGCTGGAAAAGCTTGTCGCTATGATGCAGTCCGCTAGAGACGCAGACTTCGGCTCTCCGCAGCTGTCCGCAAGGAAAGCGGCGGTTGCCGGCTTCTTTCTGCCGAAACCGCGCTTTGCAGCCTACAAGTGCGGTTCACGTCAGCGGTGCACCTAGTAGCCGCTTCTTCGCCTCCGGCAGCCGGGGAGAGCGGTTGGCTTCTGAGAGGCGAAGAACGAAACCGGCTTGTGTGCGCAGCCTTGGCACTGCTAGAGGACGGTGGTTGCAGCTGCCAGCCCTTTCAATTCACCGCTGGCATGCTTCTGGCAGGTTTTCCAGGACGACTTTCCTGCGTTTTGACTTGGTCCTGATGCAGACGAATCTGGAGAATTCTTGTTCGTACCCTGCGTTTACGAGTTGCAGAGATCTCGATGGCAGCTGCAGAGAAGAAGGGCTGTGCTGAATTGCTCGGGAAGCAAGGACATAGACAGCGCCTTGTGTTTGGGAGTGAGCAGCTGCTGGTTTTTTGCAGTTGACTTCGCTGTGCACTGAATGTCAGGTGGAGCTGTGCACTCTTCTACAACGAGCAGGGCGGCAGAAAACAGAGAGCACAGACGTCCGACAGCAGTTTGAAGCTTGCCTAGGAAAGAGCAGTGTTTTTGGAGTGTTCAGCAGATCCATGTTTCTGGGCAAGGGCGGGATGCGTGCACTGTGCTGGCAAGCTTTCTCCCTGCGAGACACGCTGGAAAAGCTTGTCGCTATGATGCAGTCAGCTAGAGACGCAGACTTCGGCTCTCCGCAGCTGTCCGCATGAAAGCGGTGGTTGCCGGCGTCTTTCTGCCGAAGCCGCGCTTTGCAGCCTACAAGTGCGGTTCACGTCAGCGGTGCACCTAGTAGCCGCTTCTTCGCCTCCGGCAGCCGGGGAGAGCGGTTGTCTTCCGAGAGGCGAAGAACGAAACTGGCTTGTGTGCGCAGCCTTGGCACTGCTAAAGGACGGTGGTTGCAGCTGCCAGCCCTTTCAATTCACCGCTGGCATGCTTCTGGCAGGTGCTCCAGGACGACTTTCCTGCGTTTTGACTTGGTCCTGATGCAGACGAATCTGGAGAATTCTTGTTCGTGCCCTGAGCTTCCGAGATGCAGAGAAGAAGGGCTGCGCTGAGTTGCTCGGGAAGCAAGGACATAGACAGCGCCTTGTGTTTGGGAGTGAGCAGCTGCTGGTTTTTTGCAGTTGACTTCGCTGTGCACTGAATGTCAGGTGGAGCTGTGCACTCTTCTACAACGAGCAGGACAGCAGAAAACAGAGAGCACAGATGGCTGAGAGCAGTTTGAAGCTTGCCTAGGAAAGAGTAGTGTTTTTGGAGTGTTCAGCAAATCCATGTTTCTGGGCAAGGGCGGGATGCGTGCACTGTGCTGGCAAGCTTTCTCCCTGCGAGACACGCTGGAAAAGCTTGTCGCTATGATGCAGTCCGCTTGAGACGCAGACTTCGGCTCTCCGCAGCTGTCCGCAAGGAAAGCGGCGGTTGCCGGCTTCTTTCTGCCGAAACCGCGCTTTGCAGCCTACAAGTGCGGTTCACGTCAGCGGTGCACCTAGTAGCCGCTTCTTCGCCTCCGGCAGCCGGGGAGAGCGGTTGGCTTCTGAGAGGCGAAGAACGAAACCGGCTTGTGTGCGCAGCCTTGGCACTGCTAGAAGACGGTGGCTGCAGCTGCCAGCCATTTCAATTCACTGCTGGCATGCTTCTGGCAGGTTTTCCAGGACGACTTTCCTGCGTTTTGACTTGGTCCTGATGCAGACGAATCTGGAGAATTCTTGTTCGTACCCTGAGTTTACGAGTTGCAGAGAACTCGATGGCAGCTGCAGAAAAGAAGGGCTGTGCTGAATTGCTCGGGAAGCAAGGACATAGACAGCGCCTTGTGTTTGGGAGTGAGCAGCTGCTGGTTTTTTGCAGTTGACTTCGCTGTGCACTGAATGTCAGGTGGAGCTGTGCACTCTTCTACAACGAGCAGGGCAGCAGAAAACAGAGAGCACGGACGTCTGACAGCAGTTTGAAACTTGCCTAGGAAAGAGCAGTGTTTTTGGAGTGTTCAGCAAATCCATGTTTCTGGGCAAGGGCGGGATGCGTGCACTGTGCTGGCAAGCTTTCTCCCTGCGAGACACGCTGGAAAAGATTTTCGCCATGATGCAGTCCGCTTGAGACGCAGACTCCGGCTCTCCGCAGCTGTCCGCAGGAAAGCGGCGGTTGCCGGCGTCTCTCTGCCGAAGCCGCGCTTTGAAGCCTACAAGTGCGGTTCACGTCAGCAGTGCACCTAGTAGCCGCTTCTTCGCCTCCGGCAGCCGGGGAGAGCGGTTGGCTTCTGAGAGGCGAAGAACGAAACCGGCTCGTGTGCGCAGCCTTGGCACTGCTAGAGGACGGTGGTTGCAGCTGCCAGCCCTTTCAATTCACCGCTGGCATGCTTCTGGCAGGTGCTCCAGGACGACTTTCCTGCGTTTTGACTTGGTCCTGATGCAGACGAATCTGGAGAATTCTTGTTCGTGCCCTGAGCTTCCGAGATGCAGAGAAGAAGGGCTGCGCTGAGTTGCTCGGGAAGCAAGGACATAGACAGCGCCTTGTGTTTGGGAGTGAGCAGCTGCTGGTTTTTTGCAGTTGACTTCGCTGTGCACTGAATGTCAGGTGGAGCTGTGCACTCTTCTACAACGAGCAGGGCAGCAGAAAACAGAGAGCACAGATGGCTGACAGCAGTTTGAAGCTTGCCTAGGAAAGAGTAGTGTTTTTCGAGTGTTCAGCAAATCCATGTTTCTGGGCAAGGGCGGGATGCGTGCACTGTGCTGGCAAGCTTTCTCCCTAGGAGACACGCTGGAAAAGCTTGTCGCTATGATGCAGTCAGCTAGAGACGCAGACTTCGGCTCTCCGCAGCTGTCCGCAGGGAAGCGGTGGTTGCCGGCGTCTTTCTGCCGAAGCCGCGCTTTGCAGCCTACAAGTGCGGTTCACGTCAGCGGTGCACCTAGTAGCCGCTTCTTCGCCTCCGGCAGCCGGGGAGAGCGGTTGGCTTCTGAGAGGCGAAGAACGAAACCGGCTTGTGTGCGCAGCCTTGGCACTGCTAGAGGACGGTGGTTGCAGCTGCCAGCCCTTTCAATTCACCGCTGGCATGCTTCTGGCAGGTGCTCCAGGACGACTTCCTGCGTTTTGACTTGGTCCTGATGCAGACGAATCTGGAGAATTCTTGTTCGTACCCTGCGTTTACGAGTTGCAGAGAACTCGATGGCAGCTGCAGAAAAGAAGGGCTGTGCTGAATTGCTCGGGAAGCAAGGACATAGACAGCGCCTTGTGTTTGGGAGTGAGCAGCTGCTGTTTTTTGCAGTTGACTTCGCTGTGCACTGAATGTCAGGTGGAGCTGTGCACTCTTCTACAACGAGCAGGGCAGCAGAAAACAGAGAGCACAGATGGCTGACAGCAGTTTGAAGCTTGCCTAGGAAAGAGCAGTGTTTTTGGAGTGTTCAGCAGATCCATGTTTCTGGGCAAGGGCGGGATGCGTGCACTGTGCTGGCAAGCTTTCTCCCTGCGAGACACGCTGGAAAAGCTTTTCGCTATGATGCAGTCCGCTTGAGACGCAGACTTCGGCTCTCCGCAGCTGTCCGCAAGGAAAGCGGCGGTTGCCGGCTTCTTTCTGCCGAAACCGCGCTTTGCAGCCTACAAGTGCGGTTCACGTCAGCGGTGCACCTAGTAGCCGCTTCTTCGCCTCCGGCAGCCGGGGAGAGCGGTTGGCTTCTGAGAGGCGAAGAACGAAACCGGCTTGTGTGCGCAGCCTTGGCACTGCTAGAGGACGGTGGTTGCAGCTGCCAGCCCTTTCAATTCACCGCTGGCATGCTTCTGGCAGGTGCTCCAGGACGACTTTCCTGCGTTTTGACTTGGTCCTGATGCAGATGAATCTGGAGAATTCTTGTTCATACCCTGCGTTTACGAGTTGCAGAGATCTCGATGGCAGCTGCAGCGAAGAAGGGCTGTGCTGAATTGCTCGGGAAGCAAGGACATAGACAGCGCCTTGTGTTTGGGAGTGAGCAGCTGCTGGTTTTTTGCAGTTGACTGCGCTGTGCACTGAATGTCAGGTGGAGCTGTGCACTCTTCTACAATGAGCAGGACAGCAGAAAACAGAGAGCACAGATGGCTGAGAGCAGTTTGAAGCTTGCCTAGGAAAGAGTAGTGTTTTTCGAGTGTTCAGCAAATCCATGTTTCTGGGCAAGGGCGGGATGCGTGCACTGTGCTGGCAAGCTTTCTCCCTGCGAGACACGCTGGAAAAGCTTTTCGCTATGATGCAGTCCGCTTGAGACGCAGACTTCGGCTCTCCGCAGCTGTCCGCAAGGAAAGCGGCGGTTGCCAGCTTCTTTCTGCCGAAACCGCGCTTTGCAGCCTACAAGTGCGGTTCACGTCAGCGGTGCACCTAGTAGCCGCTTCTTCGCCTCCGGCAGCCGGGGAGAGCGGTTGGCTTCTGAGAGGCGAAGAACGAAACCGGCTTGTGTGCGCAGCCTTGGCACTGCTAGAAGACGGTGGCTGCAGCTGCCAGCCATTTCAATTCACCGCTGGCATGCTTCTGGCAGGTTTTCCAGGACGACTTTCCTGGGTTTTGACTTGGTCCTGATGCAGACGAATCTGGAGAATTCTTGTTCGTGCCCTGAGCTTCCGAGTTGCAGAGAACTCGATGGCAGCTGCAGAAAAGAAGGGCTGTGCTGAATTGCTCGGGAAGCAAGGACATAGACAGCGCCTTGTGTTTGGGAGTGAGCAGCTGCTGGTTTTTTGCAGTTGACTTCGCTGTGCACTGAATGTCAGGTGGAGCTGTGCACTCTTCTACAACGAGCAGGGCAGCAGAAAACAGAGAGCACAGATGGCTGACAGCAGTTTGAAGCTTGCCTAGGAAAGAGCAGTGTTTTTGGAGTGTTCAGCAGATCCATGTTTCTGGGCAAGGGCGGGATGCGTGCACTGTGCTGGCAAGCTTTCTCCCTGCGAGACACGCTGGAAAAGCTTTTCGCTATGATGCAGTCCGCTTGAGACGCAGACTCCGGCTCTCCGCAGCTGTCCGCAGGAAAGCGGTGGTTGCCGGCGTCTTTCTGCCGAAGCCGCGCTTTGCAGCCTACAAGTGCGGTTCACGTCAGCGGTGCACCTAGTAGCCGCTTCTTCGCCTCCGGCAGCCGGGGAGAGCGGTTGGCTTCTGAGAGGCGAAGAACGAAACCGGCTTGTGTGCGCAGCCTTGGCACTGCTAGAGGACGGTGGTTGCAGCTGCCAGCCCTTTCAATTCACCGCTGGCATGCTTCTGGCAGGTGCTCCAGGACGACTTCCTGCGTTTTGACTTGGTCCTGATGCAGACGAATCTGGAGAATTCTTGTTCGTACCCTGCGTTTACGAGTTGCAGAGAACTCGATGGCAGCTGCAGAAAAGAAGGGCTGTGCTGAATTGCTCGGGAAGCAAGGACATAGACAGCGCCTTGTGTTTGGGAGTGAGCAGCTGCTGGTTTTTTGCAGTTGACTGCGCTGTGCACTGAATGTCAGGTGGAGCTGTGCACTCTTCTACAACGAGCAGGACAGCAGAAAACAGAGAGCACAGATGGCTGAGAGCAGTTTGAAGCTTGCCTAGGAAAGAGTAGTGTTTTTCGAGTGTTCAGCAAATCCATGTTTCTGGGCAAGGGCGGGATGCGTGCACTGTGCTGGCAAGCTTTCTCCCTGCGAGACACGCTGGAAAAGCTTTTCGCTATGATGCAGTCCGCTTGAGACGCAGACTTCGGCTCTCCGCAGCTGTCCGCAAGGAAAGCGGCGGTTGCCGGCTTCTTTCTGCCGAAACCGCGCTTTGCAGCCTACAAGTGCGGTTCACGTCAGCGGTGCACCTAGTAGCCGCTTCTTCGCCTCCGGCAGCCGGGGAGAGCGGTTGGCTTCTGAGAGGCGAAGAACGAAACCGGCTTGTGTGCGCAGCCTTGGCACTGCTAGAGGACGGTGGTTGCAGCTGCCAGCCCTTTCAATTCACCGCTGGCATGCTTCTGGCAGGTGCTCCAGGACGACTTTCCTGCGTTTTGACTTGGTCCTGATGCAGACGAATCTGGAGAATTCTTGTTCGTACCCTGCGTTTACGAGTTGCAGAGATCTCGATGGCAGCTGCAGAGAAGAAGGGCTGTGCTGAATTGCTCGGGAAGCAAGGACATAGACAGCGCCTTGTGTTTGGGAGTGAGCAGCTGCTGGTTTTTTGCAGTTGACTTCGCTGTGCACTGAATTTCAGGTGGAGCTGTGCACTCTTCTACCACGAGCAGGGCAGCAGAAAACAGAGAGCACAGATGTCTGACAGCAGTTTGAAGCTTGCCTAGGAAAGAGCAGTGTTTTTGGAGTGTTCAGCAAATATATGTTTCTGGGCAAGGGCGGGATGCGTGCACTGTGCTGGCAAGCTTTCTCCCTGCGAGACACGCTGGAAAAGCTTGTCGCTATGATGCAGTCAGCTAGAGACGCAGACTTCGGCTCTCCGCAGCTGTCCGCAGGGAAGCGGTGGTTGCCGGCGTCTTTCTGCCGAAGCCGCGCTTTGCAGCCTACAAGTGCGGTTCACGTCAGCGGTGCACCTAGTAGCCGCTTCTTCGCCTCCGGCAGCCGGGGAGAGCGGTTGGCTTCTGAGAGGCGAAGAACGAAACCGGCTTGTGTGCGCAGCCTTGGCACTGCTAGAGGACGGTGGTTGCAGCTGCCAGCCCTTTCAATTCACCGCTGGCATGCTTCTGGCAGGTGCTCCAGGACGACTTCCTGCGTTTTGACTTGGTCCTGATGCAGACGAATCTGGAGAATTCTTGTTCGTACCCTGAGTTTACGAGTTGCAGAGAACTCGATGGCAGCTGCAGAAAAGAAGGGCTGTGCTGAATTGCTCGGGAAGCAAGGACATAGACAGCGCCTTGTGTTTGGGAGTGAGCAGCTGCTGTTTTTTGCAGTTGACTTCGCTGTGCACTGAATGTCAGGTGGAGCTGTGCACTCTTCTACAACGAGCAGGGCAGCAGAAAACAGAGAGCACAGATGGCTGACAGCAGTTTGAAGCTTGCCTAGGAAAGAGCAGTGTTTTTGGAGTGTTCAGCAGATCCATGTTTCTGGGCAAGGGCGGGATGCGTGCACTGTGCTGGCAAGCTTTCTCCCTGCGAGACACGCTGGAAAAGCTTTTCGCTATGATGCAGTCCGCTTGAGACGCAGACTTCGGCTCTCCGCAGCTGTCCGCAAGGAAAGCGGCGGTTGCCGGCTTCTTTCTGCCGAAACCGCGCTTTGCAGCCTACAAGTGCGGTTCACGTCAGCGGTGCACCTAGTAGCCGCTTCTTCGCCTCCGGCAGCCGGGGAGAGCGGTTGGCTTCTGAGAGGCGAAGAACGAAACTGGCTTGTGTGCGCAGCCTTGGCACTGCTAGAGGACGGTGGTTGCAGCTGCCAGCCCTTTCAATTCACCGCTGGCATGCTTCTGGCAGGTGCTCCAGGACGACTTTTCTGCGTTTTGACTTGGTCCTGATGCAGACGAATCTGGAGAATTCTTGTTCGTACCCTGCGTTTACGAGTTGCAGAGATCTCGATGGCAGCTGCAGCGAAGAAGGACTGTGCTGAATTGCTCGGGAAGCAAGGACATAGACAGCGCCTTGTGTTTGGGAGTGAGCAGCTGCTGGTTTTTTGCAGTTGACTGCGCTGTGCACTGAATGTCAGGTGGAGCTGTGCACTCTTCTAGAATGAGCAGGACAGCAGAAAACAGAGAGCACAGATGGCTGAGAGCAGTTTGAAGCTTGCCTAGGAAAGAGTAGTGTTTTTCGAGTGTTCAGCAAATCCATGTTTCTGGGCAAGGGCGGGATGCGTGCACTGTGCTGGCAAGCTTTCTCCCTGCGAGACACGCTGGAAAAGCTTTTCGCTATGATGCAGTCCGCTTGAGACGCAGACTTCGGCTCTCCGCAGCTGTCCGCAAGGAAAGCGGCGGTTGCCGGCTTCTTTCTGCCGAAACCGCGCTTTGCAGCCTACAAGTGCGGTTCACGTCAGCGGTGCACCTAGTAGCCGCTTCTTCGCCTCCGGCAGCCGGGGAGAGCGGTTGGCTTCTGAGAGGCGAAGAACGAAACCGGCTTGTGTGCGCAGCCTTGGCACTGCTAGAAGACGGTGGCTGCAGCTGCCAGCCATTTCAATTCACCGCTGGCATGCTTCTGGCAGGTTTTCCAGGACGACTTTCCTGGGTTTTGACTTGGTCCTGATGCAGACGAATCTGGAGAATTCTTGTTCGTGCCCTGAGCTTCCGAGTTGCAGAGAACTCGATGGCAGCTGCAGAAAAGAAGGGCTGTGCTGAATTGCTCGGGAAGCAAGGACATAGACAGCGCCTTGTGTTTGGGAGTGAGCAGCTGCTGGTTTTTTGCAGTTGACTTCGCTGTGCACTGAATGTCAGGTGGAGCTGTGCACTCTTCTACAACGAGCAGGGCAGCAGAAAACAGAGAGCACAGATGGCTGACAGCAGTTTGAAGCTTGCCTAGGAAAGAGCAGTGTTTTTGGAGTGTTCAGCAGATCCATGTTTCTGGGCAAGGGCGGGATGCGTGCACTGTGCTGGCAAGCTTTCTCCCTGCGAGACACGCTGGAAAAGCTTTTCGCTATGATGCAGTCCGCTTGAGACGCAGACTCCGGCTCTCCGCAGCTGTCCGCAGGAAAGCGGTGGTTGCCGGCGTCTTTCTGCCGAAGCCGCGCTTTGCAGCCTACAAGTGCGGTTCACGTCAGCGGTGCACCTAGTAGCCGCTTCTTCGCCTCCGGCAGCCGGGGAGAGCGGTTGGCTTCTGAGAGGCGAAGAACGAAACCGGCTTGTGTGCGCAGCCTTGGCACTGCTAGAGGACGGTGGTTGCAGCTGCCAGCCCTTTCAATTCACCGCTGGCATGCTTCTGGCAGGTGCTCCAGGACGACTTCCTGCGTTTTGACTTGGTCCTGATGCAGAGGAATCTGGAGAATTCTTGTTCGTACCCTGCGTTTACGAGTTGCAGAGAACTCGATGGCAGCTGCAGAAAAGAAGGGCTGTGCTGAATTGCTCGGGAAGCAAGGACATAGACAGCGCCTTGTGTTTGGGAGTGAGCAGCTGCTGGTTTTTTGCAGTTGACTTCGCTGTGCACTGAATGTCAGGTGGAGCTGTGCACTCTTCTACAACGAGCAGGGCGGCAGAAAACAGAGAGCACAGACGTCCGACAGCAGTTTGAAGCTTGCCTAGGAAAGAGCAGTGTTTTTGGAGTGTTCAGCAGATCCATGTTTCTGGGCAAGGGCGGGATGCGTGCACTGTGCTGGCAAGCTTTCTCCCTGCGAGACACGCTGGAAAAGCTTGTCGCTATGATGCAGTCAGCTAGAGACGCAGACTTCGGCTCTCCGCAGCTGTCCGCATGAAAGCGGTGGTTGCCGGCGTCTTTCTGCCGAAGCCGCGCTTTGCAGCCTACAAGTGCGGTTCACGTCAGCGGTGCACCTAGTAGCCGCTTCTTCGCCTCCGGCAGCCGGGGAGAGCGGTTGGCTTCCGAGAGGCGAAGAACGAAACTGGCTTGTGTGCGCAGCCTTGGCACTGCTAAAGGACGGTGGTTGCAGCTGCCAGCCCTTTCAATTCACCGCTGGCATGCTTCTGGCAGGTGCTCCAGGACGACTTTCCTGCGTTTTGACTTGGTCCTGATGCAGACGAATCTGGAGAATTCTTGTTCGTGCCCTGAGCTTCCGAGATGCAGAGAAGAAGGGCTGCGCTGAGTTGCTCGGGAAGCAAGGACATAGACAGCGCCTTGTGTTTGGGAGTGAGCAGCTGCTGGTTTTTTGCAGTTGACTTCGCTGTGCACTGAATGTCAGGTGGAGCTGTGCACTCTTCTACAACGAGCAGGACAGCAGAAAACAGAGAGCAGAGATGGCTGAGAGCAGTTTGAAGCTTGCCTAGGAAAGAGTAGTGTTTTTGGAGTGTTCAGCAAATCCATGTTTCTGGGCAAGGGCGGGATGCGTGCACTGTGCTGGCAAGCTTTCTCCCTGCGAGACACGCTGGAAAAGCTTGTCGCTATGATGCAGTCAGCTAGAGACGCAGACTTCGGCTCTCCGCAGCTGTCCGCAAGGAAAGCGGCGGTTGCCGGCTTCTTTCTGCCGAAACCGCGCTTTGCAGCCTACAAGTGCGGTTCACGTCAGCGGTGCACCTAGTAGCCGCTTCTTCGCCTCCGGCAGCCGGGGAGAGCGGTTGGCTTCTGAGAGGCGAAGAACGAAACCGGCTTGTGTGCGCAGCCTTGGCACTGCTAGAAGACGGTGGCTGCAGCTGCCAGCCATTTCAATTCACTGCTGGCATGCTTCTGGCAGGTTTTCCAGGACGACTTTCCTGCGTTTTGACTTGGTCCTGATGCAGACGAATCTGGAGAATTCTTGTTCGTACCCTGAGTTTACGAGTTGCAGAGAACTCGATGGCAGCTGCAGAAAAGAAGGGCTGTGCTGAATTGCTCGGGAAGCAAGGACATAGACAGCGCCTTGTGTTTGGGAGTGAGCAGCTGCTGGTTTTTTGCAGTTGACTTCGCTGTGCACTGAATGTCAGGTGGAGCTGTGCACTCTTCTACAACGAGCAGGGCAGCAGAAAACAGAGAGCACGGACGTCTGACAGCAGTTTGAAACTTGCCTAGGAAAGAGCAGTGTTTTTGGAGTGTTCAGCAAATCCATGTTTCTGGGCAAGGGCGGGATGCGTGCACTGTGCTGGCAAGCTTTCTCCCTGCGAGACACGCTGGAAAAGATTTTCGCCATGATGCAATCCGCTTGAGACGCAGACTCCGGCTCTCCGCAGCTGTCCGCAGGAAAGCGGCGGTTGCCGGCGTCTCTCTGCCGAAGCCGCGCTTTGAAGCCTACAAGTGCGCTTCACGTCAGCAGTGCACCTAGTAGCCGCTTCTTCGCCTCCGGCAGCCGGGGAGAGCGGTTGGCTTCTGAGAGGCGAAGAACGAAACCGGCTCGTGTGCGCAGCCTTGGCACTGCTAGAGGACGGTGGTTGCAGCTGCCAGCCCTTTCAATTCACCGCTGGCATGCTTCTGGCAGGTGCTCCAGGACGACTTTCCTGCGTTTTGACTTGGTCCTGATGCAGACGAATCTGGAGAATTCTTGTTCGTGCCCTGAGCTTCCGAGATGCAGAGAAGAACGGCTGCGCTGAGTTGCTCGGGAAGCAAGGACATAGACAGCGCCTTGTGTTTGGGAGTGAGCAGCTGCTGGTTTTTTGCAGTTGACTTCGCTGTGCACTGAATGTCAGGTGGAGCTGTGCACTCTTCTACAACGAGCAGGACAGCAGAAAACAGAGAGCACAGATGGCTGAGAGCAGTTTGAAGCTTGCCTAGGAAAGAGTAGTGTTTTTCGAGTGTTCAGCAAATCCATGTTTCTGGGCAAGGGCGGGATGCGTGCACTGTGCTGGCAAGCTTTCTCCCTGCGAGACACGCTGGAAAAGCTTTTCGCTATGATGCAGTCCGCTAGAGACGCAGACTTCGGCTCTCCGCAGCTGTCCGCAAGGAAAGCGGCGGTTGCCGGCTTCTTTCTGCCGAAACCGCGCTTTGCAGCCTACAAGTGCGGTTCACGTCAGCGGTGCACCTAGTAGCCGCTTCTTCGCCTCCGGCAGCCGGGGAGAGCGGTTGGCTTCTGAGAGGCGAAGAACGAAACCGGCTTGTGTGCGCAGCCTTGGCACTGCTAGAGGACGGTGGTTGCAGCTGCCAGCCCTTTCAATTCACCGCTGGCATGCTTCTGGCAGGTGCTCCAGGACGACTTTTCTGCGTTTTGACTTGGTCCTGATGCAGACGAATCTGGAGAATTCTTGTTCGTACCCTGCGTTTACGAGTTGCAGAGATCTCGATGGCAGCTGCAGCGAAGAAGGACTGTGCTGAATTGCTCGGGAAGCAAGGACATAGACAGCGCCTTGTGTTTGGGAGTGAGCAGCTGCTGGTTTTTTGCAGTTGACTGCGCTGTGCACTGAATGTCAGGTGGAGCTGTGCACTCTTCTAGAATGAGCAGGACAGCAGAAAACAGAGAGCACAGATGGCTGAGAGCAGTTTGAAGCTTGCCTAGGAAAGAGTAGTGTTTTTCGAGTGTTCAGCAAATCCATGTTTCTGGGCAAGGGCGGGATGCGTGCACTGTGCTGGCAAGCTTTCTCCCTGCGAGACACGCTGGAAAAGCTTTTCGCTATGATGCAGTCCGCTTGAGACGCAGACTTCGGCTCTCCGCAGCTGTCCGCAAGGAAAGCGGCGGTTGCCGGCTTCTTTCTGCCGAAACCGCGCTTTGCAGCCTACAAGTGCGGTTCACGTCAGCGGTGCACCTAGTAGCCGCTTCTTCGCCTCCGGCAGCCGGGGAGAGCGGTTGGCTTCTGAGAGGCGAAGAACGAAACCGGCTTGTGTGCGCAGCCTTGGCACTGCTAGAAGACGGTGGCTGCAGCTGCCAGCCATTTCAATTCACCGCTGGCATGCTTCTGGCAGGTTTTCCAGGACGACTTTCCTGCGTTTTGACTTGGTCCTGATGCAGACGAATCTGGAGAATTCTTGTTCGTGCCCTGAGCTTCCGAGTTGCAGAGAACTCGATGGCAGCTGCAGAAAAGAAGGGCTGTGCTGAATTGCTCGGGAAGCAAGGACATAGACAGCGCCTTGTGTTTGGGAGTGAGCAGCTGCTGGTTTTTTGCAGTTGACTTCGCTGTGCACTGAATGTCAGGTGGAGCTGTGCACTCTTCTACAACGAGCAGGGCAGCAGAAAACAGAGAGCACAGATGGCTGACAGCAGTTTGAAGCTTGCCTAGGAAAGAGCAGTGTTTTTGGAGTGTTCAGCAGATCCATGTTTCTGGGCAAGGGCGGGATGCGTGCACTGTGCTGGCAAGCTTTCTCCCTGCGAGACACGCTGGAAAAGCTTTTCGCTATGATGCAGTCCGCTTGAGACGCAGACTCCGGCTCTCCGCAGCTGTCCGCAGGAAAGCGGTGGTTGCCGGCGTCTTTCTGCCGAAGCCGCGCTTTGCAGCCTACAAGTGCGGTTCACGTCAGCGGTGCACCTAGTAGCCGCTTCTTCGCCTCCGGCAGCCGGGGAGAGCGGTTGGCTTCTGAGAGGCGAAGAACGAAACCGGCTTGTGTGCGCAGCCTTGGCACTGCTAGAGGACGGTGGTTGCAGCTGCAAGCCCTTTCAATTCACCGCTGGCATGCTTCTGGCAGGTGCTCCAGGACGACTTCCTGCGTTTTGACTTGGTCCTGATGCAGACGAATCTGGAGAATTCTTGTTCGTACCCTGCGTTTACGAGTTGCAGAGAACTCGATGGCAGCTGCAGAAAAGAAGGGCTGTGCTGAATTGCTCGGGAAGCAAGGACATAGACAGCGCCTTGTGTTTGGGAGTGAGCAGCTGCTGGTTTTTTGCAGTTGACTTCGCTGTGCACTGAATGTCAGGTGGAGCTGTGCACTCTTCTACAACGAGCAGGGCGGCAGAAAACAGAGAGCACAGACGTCCGACAGCAGTTTGAAGCTTGCCTAGGAAAGAGCAGTGTTTTTGGAGTGTTCAGCAGATCCATGTTTCTGGGCAAGGGCGGGATGCGTGCACTGTGCTGGCAAGCTTTCTCCCTGCGAGACACGCTGGAAAAGCTTGTCGCTATGATGCAGTCAGCTAGAGACGCAGACTTCGGCTCTCCGCAGCTGTCCGCATGAAAGCGGTGGTTGCCGGCGTCTTTCTGCCGAAGCCGCGCTTTGCAGCCTACAAGTGCGGTTCACGTCAGCGGTGCACCTAGTAGCCGCTTCTTCGCCTCCGGCAGCCGGGGAGAGCGGTTGGCTTCCGAGAGGCGAAGAACGAAACTGGCTTGTGTGCGCAGCCTTGGCACTGCTAAAGGACGGTGGTTGCAGCTGCCAGCCCTTTCAATTCACCGCTGGCATGCTTCTGGCAGGTGCTCCAGGACGACTTTCCTGCGTTTTGACTTGGTCCTGATGCAGACGAATCTGGAGAATTCTTGTTCGTGCCCTGAGCTTCCGAGATGCAGAGAAGAAGGGCTGCGCTGAGTTGCTCGGGAAGCAAGGACATAGACAGCGCCTTGTGTTTGGGAGTGAGCAGCTGCTGGTTTTTTGCAGTTGACTTCGCTGTGCACTGAATGTCAGGTGGAGCTGTGCACTCTTCTACAACGAGCAGGACAGCAGAAAACAGAGAGCACAGATGGCTGAGAGCAGTTTGAAGCTTGCCTAGGAAAGAGTAGTGT
Organism: Taeniopygia guttata; assembly: GCF_048771995.1. Classification (NCBI taxonomy): domain Eukaryota; kingdom Metazoa; phylum Chordata; class Aves; order Passeriformes; family Estrildidae; genus Taeniopygia; species Taeniopygia guttata. Next base: position 5,155,265 of record NC_133056.1, read on the forward strand.
TTTTGGAGTGTTCAGCAAATCCATGTTTCTGGGCAAGGGCGGGATGCGTGCACTGTGCTGGCAAGCTTTCTCCCTGCGAGACACGCTGGAAAAGCTTGTCGCTATGATGCAGTCAGCTAGAGACGCAGACTTCGGCTCTCCGCAGCTGTCCGCAAGGAAAGCGGCGGTTGCCGGCTTCTTTCTGCCGAAACCGCGCTTTGCAGCCTACAAGTGCGGTTCACGTCAGCGGTGCACCTAGTAGCCGCTTCTTCGCCTCCGGCAGCCGGGGAGAGCGGTTGGCTTCTGAGAGGCGAAGAACGAAACCGGCTTGTGTGCGCAGCCTTGGCACTGCTAGAAGACGGTGGCTGCAGCTGCCAGCCATTTCAATTCACCGCTGGCATGCTTCTGGCAGGTTTTCCAGGACGACTTTCCTGGGTTTTGACTTGGTCCTGATGCAGACGAATCTGGAGAATTCTTGTTCGTACCCTGAGTTTACGAGTTGCAGAGAACTCGATGGCAGCTGCAGAAAAGAAGGGCTGTGCTGAATTGCTCGGGAAGCAAGGACATAGACAGCGCCTTGTGTTTGGGAGTGAGCAGCTGCTGGTTTTTTGCAGTTGACTTCGCTGTGCACTGAATGTCAGGTGGAGCTGTGCACTCTTCTACAACGAGCAGGGCAGCAGAAAACAGAGAGCACGGACGTCTGACAGCAGTTTGAAACTTGCCTAGGAAAGAGCAGTGTTTTTGGAGTGTTCAGCAAATCCATGTTTCTGGGCAAGGGCGGGATGCGTGCACTGTGCTGGCAAGCTTTCTCCCTGCGAGACACGCTGGAAAAGATTTTCGCCATGATGCAATCCGCTTGAGACGCAGACTCCGGCTCTCCGCAGCTGTCCGCAGGAAAGCGGCGGTTGCCGGCGTCTCTCTGCCGAAGCCGCGCTTTGAAGCCTACAAGTGCGCTTCACGTCAGCAGTGCACCTAGTAGCCGCTTCTTCGCCTCCGGCAGCCGGGGAGAGCGGTTGGCTTCTGAGAGGCGAAGAACGAAACCGGCTCGTGTGCGCAGCCTTGGCACTGCTAGAGGACGGTGGTTGCAGCTGCCAGCCCTTTCAATTCACCGCTGGCATGCTTCTGGCAGGTGCTCCAGGACGACTTTCCTGCGTTTTGACTTGGTCCTGATGCAGACGAATCTGGAGAATTCTTGTTCGTGCCCTGAGCTTCCGAGATGCAGAGAAGAAGGGCTGCGCTGAGTTGCTCGGGAAGCAAGGACATAGACAGCGCCTTGTGTTTGGGAGTGAGCAGCTGCTGGTTTTTTGCAGTTGACTTCGCTGTGCACTGAATGTCAGGTGGAGCTGTGCACTCTTCTACAACGAGCAGGACAGCAGAAAACAGAGAGCACAGATGGCTGAGAGCAGTTTGAAGCTTGCCTAGGAAAGAGTAGTGTTTTTCGAGTGTTCAGCAAATCCATGTTTCTGGGCAAGGGCGGGATGCGTGCACTGTGCTGGCAAGCTTTCTCCCTGCGAGACACGCTGGAAAAGCTTTTCGCTATGATGCAGTCCGCTTGAGACGCAGACTTCGGCTCTCCGCAGCTGTCCGCAAGGAAAGCGGCGGTTGCCGGCTTCTTTCTGCCGAAACCGCGCTTTGCAGCCTACAAGTGCGGTTCACGTCAGCGGTGCACCTAGTAGCCGCTTCTTCGCCTCCGGCAGCCGGGGAGAGCGGTTGGCTTCTGAGAGGCGAAGAACGAAACCGGCTTGTGTGCGCAGCCTTGGCACTGCTAGAGGACGGTGGTTGCAGCTGCCAGCCCTTTCAATTCACCGCTGGCATGCTTCTGGCAGGTGCTCCAGGACGACTTTCCTGCGTTTTGACTTGGTCCTGATGCAGACGAATCTGGAGAATTCTTGTTCGTACCCTGCGTTTACAAGTTGCAGAGATCTCGATGGCAGCTGCAGAGAAGAAGGGCTGTGCTGAATTGCTCGGGAAGCAAGGACATAGACAGCGCCTTGTGTTTGGGAGTGAGCAGCTGCTGGTTTTTTGCAGTTGACTTCGCTGTGCACTGAATGTCAGGTGGAGCTGTGCACTCCTCTACAACGAGCAGGGCAGCAGAAAACAGAGAGCAAGGACATCTGACAGCAGTTTGAAGCTTGCCTAGGAAAGAGTAGTGTTTTTGGAGTGTTCAGCAAATATATGTTTCTGGGCAAGGGCGGGATGCGTGCACTGTGCTGGCAAGCTTTCTTCCTGCGAGAAACGCTGGAAAAGCTTTTCGCCATGATGCAGTCCGCTTGGGACGCAGACTCCGGCTCTCCGCAGCTGTCCGCAGGAAAGCGGTGGTTGCCGGCGTCTTTCTGCAGAAGCCGCGCTTTTCAGCCTACAAGTGCGGTTCACGTCAGCGGTGCACCTAGTAGCCGCTTCTTCGCCTCCGGCAGCCGGGGAGAGCGGTTGGCTTCTGAGAGGCGCAGAACGAAACCGGCTCGTGTGCGCAGCCTTGGCACTGGTAGATGACGGTGGTTGCAGCTGCCAGCCCTGTCAATTCACCGCTGGCATGCTTCTGGCAGGTGCTCCAGGACGACTTTTCTGCGTTTTGACTTGGTCCTGATGCAGACGAATCTGGAGAATTCTTGTTCGTACCCTGCGTTTACGAGTTGCAGAGATCTCGATGGCAGCTGCAGCGAAGAAGGGCTGTGCTGAATTGCTCGGGAAGCAAGGACATAGACAGCGCCTTGTGTTTGGGAGTGAGCAGCTGCTGGTTTTTTGCAGTTGACTGCGCTGTGCACTGAATGTCAGGTGGAGCTGTGCACTCTTCTACAATGAGCAGGACAGCAGAAAACAGAGAGCACAGATGGCTGAGAGCAGTTTGAAGCTTGCCTAGGAAAGAGTAGTGTTTTTCGAGTGTTCAGCAAATCCATGTTTCTGGGCAAGGGCGGGATGCGTGCACTGTGCTGGCAAGCTTTCTCCCTGCGAGACACGCTGGAAAAGCTTTTCGCTATGATGCAGTCCGCTTGAGACGCAGACTTCGGCTCTCCGCAGCTGTCCGCAAGGAAAGCGGCGGTTGCCAGCTTCTTTCTGCCGAAACCGCGCTTTGCAGCCTACAAGTGCGGTTCACGTCAGCGGTGCACCTAGTAGCCGCTTCTTCGCCTCCGGCAGCCGGGGAGAGCGGTTGGCTTCTGAGAGGCGAAGAACGAAACCGGCTTGTGTGCGCAGCCTTGGCACTGCTAGAAGACGGTGGCTGCAGCTGCCAGCCATTTCAATTCACCGCTGGCATGCTTCTGGCAGGTTTTCCAGGACGACTTTCCTGGGTTTTGACTTGGTCCTGATGCAGACGAATCTGGAGAATTCTTGTTCGTGCCCTGAGCTTCCGAGTTGCAGAGAACTCGATGGCAGCTGCAGAAAAGAAGGGCTGTGCTGAATTGCTCGGGAAGCAAGGACATAGACAGCGCCTTGTGTTTGGGAGTGAGCAGCTGCTGGTTTTTTGCAGTTGACTTCGCTGTGCACTGAATGTCAGGTGGAGCTGTGCACTCTTCTACAACGAGCAGGACAGCAGAAAACAGAGAGCACAGATGGCTGACAGCAGTTTGAAGCTTGCCTAGGAAAGAGCAGTGTTTTTGGAGTGTTCAGCAGATCCATGTTTCTGGGCAAGGGCGGGATGCGTGCACTGTGCTGGCAAGCTTTCTCCCTGCGAGACACGCTGGAAAAGCTTTTCGCTATGATGCAGTCCGCTTGAGACGCAGACTCCGGCTCTCCGCAGCTGTCCGCAGGAAAGCGGTGGTTGCCGGCGTCTTTCTGCCGAAGCCGCGCTTTGCAGCCTACAAGTGCGGTTCACGTCAGCGGTGCACCTAGTAGCCGCTTCTTCGCCTCCGGCAGCCGGGGAGAGCGGTTGGCTTCTGAGAGGCGAAGAACGAAACCGGCTTGTGTGCGCAGCCTTGGCACTGCTAGAGGACGGTGGTTGCAGCTGCCAGCCCTTTCAATTCACCGCTGGCATGCTTCTGGCAGGTGCTCCAGGACGACTTCCTGCGTTTTGACTTGGTCCTGATGCAGACGAATCTGGAGAATTCTTGTTCGTACCCTGCGTTTACGAGTTGCAGAGAACTCGATGGCAGCTGCAGAAAAGAAGGGCTGTGCTGAATTGCTCGGGAAGCAAGGACATAGACAGCGCCTTGTGTTTGGGAGTGAGCAGCTGCTGGTTTTTTCCAGTTGACTGCGCTGTGCACTGAATGTCAGGTGGAACTGTGCACTCTTCTACAACGAGCAGGACAGCAGAAAACAGAGAGCACAGATGGCTGAGAGCAGTTTAAAGCTTGCCTAGGAAAGAGCAGTGTTTTTGGAGTGTTCAGCAGATCCATGTTTCTGGGCAAGGGCGGGATGCGTGCACTGTGCTGGCAAGCTTTCTCCCTGCGAGACACGCTGGAAAAGCTTTTCGCTATGATGCAGTCCGCTTGAGACGCAGACTTCGGCTCTCCGCAGCTGTCCGCAAGGAAAGCGGCGGTTGCCGGCTTCTTTCTGCCGAAACCGCGCTTTGCAGCCTACAAGTGCGGTTCACGTCAGCGGTGCACCTAGTAGCCGCTTCTTCGCCTCCGGCAGCCGGGGAGAGCGGTTGTCTTCTGAGAGGCGAAGAACGAAACCGGCTTGTGTGCGCAGCCTTGGCACTGCTAGAGGACGGTGGTTGCAGCTGCCAGCCCTTTCAATTCACCGCTGGCATGCTTCTGGCAGGTGCTCCAGGACGACTTCCTGCGTTTTGACTTGGTCCTGATGCAGACGAATCTGGAGAATTCTTGTTCGTACCCTGCGTTTACGAGTTGCAGAGAACTTGATGGCAGCTGCAGAAAAGAAGGGCGGTGCTGAATTGCACGGGAAGCAAGGACATAGACAGCGCCTTGTGTTTGGGAGTGAGCAGCTGCTGTTTTTTGCAGTTGACTTCGCTGTGCACTGAATGTCAGGTGGAGCTGTGCACTCTTCTACAACGAGCAGGGCAGCAGAAAACAGAGAGCACAGATGGCTGACAGCAGTTTGAAGCTTGCCTAGGAAAGAGCAGTGTTTTTGGAGTGTTCAGCAGATCCATGTTTCTGGGCAAGGGCGGGATGCGTGCACTGTGCTGGCAAGCTTTCTCCCTGCGAGACACGCTGGAAAAGCTTTTCGCTATGATGCAGTCTGCTTGAGACGCAGACTTCGGCTCTCCGCAGCTGTCCGCAAGGAAAGCGGCGGTTGCCGGCTTCTTTCTGCCGAAACCGCGCTTTGCAGCCTACAAGTGCGGTTCACGTCAGCGGTGCACCTAGTAGCCGCTTCTTCGCCTCCGGCAGCCGGGGAGAGCGGTTGGCTTCTGAGAGGCGAAGAACGAAACCGGCTTGTGTGCGCAGCCTTGGCACTGCTAGAGGACGGTGGTTGCAGCTGCCAGCCCTTTCAATTCACCGCTGGCATGCTTCTGGCAGGTGCTCCAGGACGACTTTTCTGCGTTTTGACTTGGTCCTGATGCAGACGAATCTGGAGAATTCTTGTTCGTACCCTGCGTTTACGAGTTGCAGAGATCTCGATGGCAGCTGCAGCGAAGAAGGACTGTGCTGAATTGCTCGGGAAGCAAGGACATAGACAGCGCCTTGTGTTTGGGAGTGAGCAGCTGCTGGTTTTTTGCAGTTGACTGCGCTGTGCACTGAATGTCAGGTGGAGCTGTGCACTCTTCTAGAATGAGCAGGACAGCAGAAAACAGAGAGCACAGATGGCTGAGAGCAGTTTGAAGCTTGCCTAGGAAAGAGTAGTGTTTTTCGAGTGTTCAGCAAATCCATGTTTCTGGGCAAGGGCGGGATGCGTGCACTGTGCTGGCAAGCTTTCTCCCTGCGAGACACGCTGGAAAAGCTTTTCGCTATGATGCAGTCCGCTTGAGACGCAGACTTCGGCTCTCCGCAGCTGTCCGCAAGGAAAGCGGCGGTTGCCGGCTTCTTTCTGCCGAAACCGCGCTTTGCAGCCTACAAGTGTGGTTCACGTCAGCGGTGCACCTAGTAGCCGCTTCTTCGCCTCCGGCAGCCGGGGAGAGCGGTTGGCTTCTGAGAGGCGAAGAACGAAACCGGCTTGTGTGCGCAGCCTTGGCACTGCTAGAAGACGGTGGCTGCAGCTGCCAGCCATTTCAATTCACCGCTGGCATGCTTCTGGCAGGTTTTCCAGGACGACTTTCCTGGGTTTTGACTTGGTCCTGATGCAGACGAATCTGGAGAATTCTTGTTCGTGCCCTGAGCTTCCGAGTTGCAGAGAACTCGATGGCAGCTGCAGAAAAGAAGGGCTGTGCTGAATTGCTCGGGAAGCAAGGACATAGACAGCGCCTTGTGTTTGGGAGTGAGCAGCTGCTGGTTTTTTGCAGTTGACTTCGCTGTGCACTGAATGTCAGGTGGAGCTGTGCACTCTTCTACAACGAGCAGGGCAGCAGAAAACAGAGAGCACAGATGGCTGACAGCAGTTTGAAGCTTGCCTAGGAAAGAGCAGTGTTTTTGGAGTGTTCAGCAGATCCATGTTTCTGGGCAAGGGCGGGATGCGTGCACTGTGCTGGCAAGCTTTCTCCCTGCGAGACACGCTGGAAAAGCTTTTCGCTATGATGCAGTCCGCTTGAGACGCAGACTCCGGCTCTCCGCAGCTGTCCGCAGGAAAGCGGTGGTTGCCGGCGTCTTTCTGCCGAAGCCGCGCTTTGCAGCCTACAAGTGCGGTTCACGTCAGCGGTGCACCTAGTAGCCGCTTCTTCGCCTCCGGCAGCCGGGGAGAGCGGTTGGCTTCTGAGAGGCGAAGAACGAAACCGGCTTGTGTGCGCAGCCTTGGCACTGCTAGAAGACGGTGGCTGCAGCTGCCAGCCATTTCAATTCACCGCTGGCATGCTTCTGGCAGGTTTTCCAGGACGACTTTCCTGGGTTTTTACTTGGTCCTGATGCAGACGAATCTGGAGAATTCTTGTTCGTACCCTGAGTTTACGAGTTGCAGAGAACTCGATGGCAGCTGCAGAAAAGAAGGGCTGTGCTGAATTGCTCGGGAAGCAAGGACATAGACAGCGCCTTGTGTTTGGGAGTGAGCAGCTGCTGGTTTTTTGCAGTTGACTTCGCTGTGCACTGAATGTCAGGTGGAGCTGTGCACTCTTCTACAACGAGCAGGGCAGCAGAAAACAGAGAGCACGGACGTCTGACAGCAGTTTGAAACTTGCCTAGGAAAGAGCAGTGTTTTTGGAGTGTTCAGCAAATCCATGTTTCTGGGCAAGGGCGGGATGCGTGCACTGTGCTGGCAAGCTTTCTCCCTGCGAGACACGCTGGAAAAGATTTTCGCCATGATGCAATCCGCTTGAGACGCAGACTCCGGCTCTCCGCAGCTGTCCGCAGGAAAGCGGCGGTTGCCGGCGTCTCTCTGCCAAAGCCGCGCTTTGAAGCCTACAAGTGCGCTTCACGTCAGCAGTGCACCTAGTAGCCGCTTCTTCACCTCCGGCAGCCGGGGAGAGCGGTTGGCTTCTGAGAGGCGAAGAACGAAACCGGCTCGTGTGCGCAGCCTTGGCACTGCTAGAGGACGGTGGTTGCAGCTGCCAGCCCTTTCAATTCACCGCTGGCATGCTTCTGGCAGGTGCTCCAGGACGACTTTCCTGCGTTTTGACTTGGTCCTGATGCAGACGAATCTGGAGAATTCTTGTTCGTGCCCTGAGCTTCCGAGACGCAGAGAAGAAGGGCTGCGCTGAGTTGCTCGGGAAGCAAGGACATAGACAGCGCCTTGTGTTTGGGAGTGAGCAGCTGCTGGTTTTTTGCAGTTGACTTCGCTGTGCACTGAATGTCAGGTGGAGCTGTGCACTCTTCTACAACGAGCAGGACAGCAGAAGACAGAGAGCACAGATGGCTGAGAGCAGTTTGAAGCTTGCCTAGGAAAGAGTAGTGTTTTTCGAGTGTTCAGCAAATCCATGTTTCTGGGCAAGGGCGGGATGCGTGCACTGTGCTGGCAAGCTTTCTCCCTGTGAGACACGCTGGAAAAGCTTTTCGCTATGATGCAGTCCGCTTGAGACGCAGACTTCGGCTCTCCGCAGCTGTCCGCAAGGAAAGCGGCGGTTGCCGGCTTCTTTCTGCCGAAACCGCGCTTTGCAGCCTACAAGTGCGGTTCACGTCAGCGGTGCACCTAGTAGCCGCTTCTTCGCCTCCGGCAGCCGGGGAGAGCGGTTGGCTTCTGAGAGGCGAAGAACGAAACCGGCTTGTGTGCGCAGCCTTGGCACTGCTAGAGGACGGTGGTTGCAGCTGCCAGCCCTTTCAATTCACCGCTGGCATGCTTCTGGCAGGTGCTCCAGGACGACTTTCCTGCGTTTTGACTTGGTCCTGATGCAGACGAATCTGGAGAATTCTTGTTCGTACCCTGCGTTTACAAGTTGCAGAGATCTCGATGGCAGCTGCAGAGAAGAAGGGCTGTGCTGAATTGCTCGGGAAGCAAGGACATAGACAGCGCCTTGTGTTTGGGAGTGAGCAGCTGCTGGTTTTTTGCAGTTGACTTCGCTGTGCACTGAATGTCAGGTGGAGCTGTGCACTCCTCTACAACGAGCAGGGCAGCAGAAAACAGAGAGCAAGGACATCTGACAGCAGTTTGAAGCTTGCCTAGGAAAGAGTAGTGTTTTTGGAGTGTTCAGCAAATATATGTTTCTGGGCAAGGGCGGGATGCGTGCACTGTGCTGGCAAGCTTTCTTCCTGCGAGAAACGCTGGAAAAGCTTTTCGCCATGATGCAGTCCGCTTGGGACGCAGACTCCGGCTCTCCGCAGCTGTCCGCAGGAAAGCGGTGGTTGCCGGCGTCTTTCTGCCGAAGCCGCGCTTTGCAGCCTACAAGTGCGGTTCACGTCAGCGGTGCACCTAGTAGCCGCTTCTTCGCCTCCGGCAGCCGGGGAGAGCGGTTGGCTTCTGAGAGGCGCAGAACGAAACCGGCTCGTGTGCGCAGCCTTGGCACTGCTAGAGGACGGTGGTTGCAGCTGCCAGCCCTGTCAATTCACCGCTGGCATGCTTCTGGCAGGTGCTCCAGGACGACTTTTCTGCGTTTTGACTTGGTCCTGATGCAGACGAATCTGGAGAATTCTTGTTCGTACCCTGCGTTTACGAGTTGCAGAGATCTCGATGGCAGCTGCAGCGAAGAAGGGCTGTGCTGAATTGCTCGGGAAGCAAGGACATAGACAGCGCCTTGTGTTTGGGAGTGAGCAGCTGCTGGTTTTTTGCAGTTGACTGCGCTGTGCACTGAATGTCAGGTGGAGCTGTGCACTCTTCTACAACGAGCAGGGCAGCAGAAAACAGAGAGCACAGATGGCTGACAGCAGTTTGAAGCTTGCCTAGGAAAGAGCAGTGTTTTTGGAGTGTTCAGCAGATCCATGTTTCTGGGCAAGGGCGGGATGCGTGCACTGTGCTGGCAAGCTTTCTCCCTGCGAGACACGCTGGAAAAGCTTTTCGCTATGATGCAGTCCGCTTGAGACGCAGACTCCGGCTCTCCGCAGCTGTCCGCAGGAAAGCGGTGGTTGCCGGCGTCTTTCTGCCGAAGCCGCGCTTTGCAGCCTGCAAGTGCGGTTCACGTCAGCGGTGCACCTAGTAGCCGCTTCTTCGCCTCCGGCAGCCGGGGAGAGCGGTTGGCTTCTGAGAGGCGAAGAACGAAACCGGCTTGTGTGCGCAGCCTTGGCACTGCTAGAAGACGGTGGCTGCAGCTGCCAGCCATTTCAATTCACCGCTGGCATGCTTCTGGCAGGTTTTCCAGGACGACTTTCCTGGGTTTTGACTTGGTCCTGATGCAGACGAATCTGGAGAATTCTTGTTCGTGCCCTGAGCTTCCGAGTTGCAGAGAACTCGATGGCAGCTGCAGAAAAGAAGGGCTGTGCTGAATTGCTCGGGAAGCAAGGACATAGACAGCGCCTTGTGTTTGGGAGTGAGCAGCTGCTGGTTTTTTGCAGTTGACTTCGCTGTGCACTGAATGTCAGGTGGAGCTGTGCACTCTTCTACAACGAGCAGGGCAGCAGAAAACAGAGAGCACAGATGGCTGACAGCAGTTTGAAGCTTGCCTAGGAAAGAGCAGTGTTTTTGGAGTGTTCAGCAGATCCATGTTTCTGGGCAAGGGCGGGATGCGTGCACTGTGCTGGCAAGCTTTCTCCCTGCGAGACACGCTGGAAAAGCTTTTCGCTATGATGCAGTCCGCTTGAGACGCAGACTCCGGCTCTCCGCAGCTGTCCGCAGGAAAGCGGTGGTTGCCGGCGTCTTTCTGCCGAAGCCGCGCTTTGCAGCCTACAAGTGCGGTTCACGTCAGCGGTGCACCTAGTAGCCGCTTCTTCGCCTCCGGCAGCCGGGGAGAGCGGTTGGCTTCTGAGAGGCGAAGAACGAAACCGGCTTGTGTGCGCAGCCTTGGCACTGCTAGAGGACGGTGGTTGCAGCTGCCAGCCCTTTCAATTCACCGCTGGCATGCTTCTGGCAGGTGCTCCAGGACGACTTCCTGCGTTTTGACTTGGTCCTGATGCAGACGAATCTGGAGAATTCTTGTTCGTACCCTGCGTTTACGAGTTGCAGAGAACTCGATGGCAGCTGCAGAAAAGAAGGGCTGTGCTGAATTGCTCGGGAAGCAAGGACATAGACAGCGCCTTGTGTTTGGGAGTGAGCAGCTGCTGGTTTTTTGCAGTTGACTGCGCTGTGCACTGAATGTCAGGTGGAACTGTGCACTCTTCTACAACGAGCAGGACAGCAGAAAACAGAGAGCACAGATGGCTGAGAGCAGTTTGAAGCTTGCCTAGGAAAGAGTAGTGTTTTTCGAGTGTTCAGCAAATCCATGTTTCTGGGCAAGGGCGGGATGCGTGCACTGTGCTGGCAAGCTTTCTCCCTGCGAGACACGCTGGAAAAGCTTTTCGCTATGATGCAGTCCGCTTGAGACGCAGACTTCGGCTCTCCGCAGCTGTCCGCAAGGAAAGCGGCGGTTGCCGGCTTCTTTCTGCCGAAACCGCGCTTTGCAGCCTACAAGTGCGGTTCACGTCAGCGGTGCACCTAGTAGCCGCTTCTTCGCCTCCGGCAGCCGGGGAGAGCGGTTGGCTTCTGAGAGGCGAAGAACGAAACCGGCTTGTGTGCGCAGCCTTGGCACTGCTAGAGGACGGTGGTTGCAGCTGCCAGCCCTTTCAATTCACCGCTGGCATGCTTCTGGCAGGTGCTCCAGGACGACTTTCCTGCGTTTTGACTTGGTCCTGATGCAGACGAATCTGGAGAATTCTTGTTCGTGCCCTGAGCTTCCGAGATGCTGAGAAGAAGGGCTGCGCTGAGTTGCTCGGGAAGCAAGGACATAGACAGCGCGTTGTGTTTGGGAGTGAGCAGCTGCTGGTTTTTTGCAGTTGACTTCGCTGTGCACTGAATGTCAGGTGGAGCTGTGCACTCTTCTACAACGAGCAGGACAGCAGAAAACAGAGAGCACAGATGGCTGAGAGCAGTTTGAAGCTTGCCTAGGAAAGAGTAGTGTTTTTGGAGTGTTCAGCAAATCCATGTTTCTGGGCAAGGGCGGGATGCGTGCACTGTGCTGGCAAGCTTTCTCCCTGCGAGACACGCTGGAAAAGCTTTTCGCTATGATGCAGTCCGCTTGAGACGCAGACTTCGGCTCTCCGCAGCTGTCCGCAAGGAAAGCGGCGGTTGCCGGCTTCTTTCTGCCGAAACCGCGCTTTGCAGCCTACAAGTGCGGTTCACGTCAGCGGTGCACCTAGTAGCCGCTTCTTCGCCTCCGGCAGCCGGGGAGAGCGGTTGGCTTCTGAGAGGCGAAGAACGAAACCGGCTTGTGTGCGCAGCCTTGGCACTGCTAGAGGACGGTGGTTGCAGCTGCCAGCCCTTTCAATTCACCGCTGGCATGCTTCTGGCAGGTGCTCCAGGACGACTTTCCTGCGTTTTGACTTGGTCCTGATGCAGACGAATCTGGAGAATTCTTGTTCGTACCCTGCGTTTACAAGTTGCAGAGATCTCGATGGCAGCTGCAGAGAAGAAGGGCTGTGCTGAATTGCTCGGGAAGCAAGGACATAGACAGCGCCTTGTGTTTGGGAGTGAGCAGCTGCTGGTTTTTTGCAGTTGACTTCGCTGTGCACTGAATGTCAGGTGGAGCTGTGCACTCCTCTACAACGAGCAGGGCAGCAGAAAACAGAGAGCAAGGACATCTGACAGCAGTTTGAAGCTTGCCTAGGAAAGAGTAGTGTTTTTGGAGTGTTCAGCAAATATATGTTTCTGGGCAAGGGCGGGATGCGTGCACTGTGCTGGCAAGCTTTCTTCCTGCGAGAAACGCTGGAAAAGCTTTTCGCCATGATGCAGTCCGCTTGGGACGCAGACTCCGGCTCTCCGCAGCTGTCCGCAGGAAAGCGGTGGTTGCCGGCGTCTTTCTGCAGAAGCCGCGCTTTTCAGCCTACAAGTGCGGTTCACGTCAGTGGTGCACCTAGTAGCCGCTTCTTCGCCTCCGGCAGCCGGGGAGAGCGGTTGGCTTCTGAGAGGCGCAGAACGAAACCGGCTCGTGTGCGCAGCCTTGGCACTGCTAGAGGACGGTGGTTGCAGCTGCCAGCCCTGTCAATTCACCGCTGGCATGCTTCTGGCAGGTGCTCCAGGACGACTTTTCTGCGTTTTGACTTGGTCCTGATGCAGACGAATCTGGAGAATTCTTGTTCGTGCCCTGAGCTTCCGAGATGCAGAGAAGAAGGGCTGTGCTGAGTTGCTCGGGAAGCAAGGACATAGACAGCGCCTTGTGTTTGGGAGTGAGCAGCTGCTGGTTTTTTGCAGTTGACTTCGCTGTGCACTGAATGTCAGGTGGAGCTGTGCACTCTTCTACAACGAGCAGGGCAGCAGAAAACAGAGAGCACAGATGGCTGACAGCAGTTTGAAGCTTGCCTAGGAAAGAGCAGTGTTTTTGGAGTGTTCAGCAGATCCATGTTTCTGGGCAAGGGCGGGATGCGTGCACTGTGCTGGCAAGCTTTCTCCCTGCGAGACACGCTGGAAAAGCTTGTCGCTATGATGCAGTCCGCTTGAGACGCAGACTTCGGCTCTCCGCAGCTGTCCGCAGGGAAGCGGTGGTTGCCGGCGTCTTTCTGCCGAAACCGCGCTTTGCATCCTACAAGTGCGGTTCAAGTCAGCGGTGCACCTAGTAGCCGCTTCTTCGCCTCCGGCAGCCGGGGAGAGCGGTTGGCTTCTGAGAGGCGAAGAACGAAACTGGCTTGTGTGCGCAGCCTTGGCACTGCTAAAGGACGGTGGTTGCAGCTGCCAGCCCTTTCAATTCACCGCTGGCATGCTTCTGGCAGGTGCTCCAGGACGACTTTCCTGCGTTTTGACTTGGTCCTGATGCAGACGAATCTGGAGAATTCTTGTTCGTACCCTGCGTTTACAAGTTGCAGAGATCTCGATGGCAGCTGCAGAGAAGAAGGGCTGTGCTGAATTGCTCGGGAAGCAAGGACATAGACAGCGCCTTGTGTTTGGGAGTGAGCAGCTGCTGGTTTTTTGCAGTTGACTTCGCTGTGCACTGAATGTCAGGTGGAGCTGTGCACTCCTCTACAACGAGCAGGGCAGCAGAAAACAGAGAGCAAGGACATCTGACAGCAGTTTGAAGCTTGCCTAGGAAAGAGTAGTGTTTTTGGAGTGTTCAGCAAATATATGTTTCTGGGCAAGGGCGGGATGCGTGCACTGTGCTGGCAAGCTTTCTTCCTGCGAGAAACGCTGGAAAAGCTTTTCGCCATGATGCAGTCCGCTTGGGACGCAGACTCCGGCTCTCCGCAGCTGTCCGCAGGAAAGCGGTGGTTGCCGGCGTCTTTCTGCAGAAGCCGCGCTTTTCAGCCTACAAGTGCGGTTCACGTCAGCAGTGCACCTAGTAGCCGCTTCTTCGCCTCCGGCAGCCGGGGAGAGCGGTTGGCTTCTGAGAGGCGAAGAACGAAACCGGCTCGTGTGCGCAGCCTTGGCACTGCTAGAGGACGGTGGTTGCAGCTGCCAGCCCTTTCAATTCACCGCTGGCATGCTTCTGGCAGGTGCTCCAGGACGACTTTCCTGCGTTTTGACTTGGTCCTGATGCAGACGAATCTGGAGAATTCTTGTTCGTGCCCTGAGCTTCCGAGATGCAGAGAAGAAGGGCTGCGCTGAGTTGCTCGGGAAGCAAGGACATAGACAGCGCGTTGTGTTTGGGAGTGAGCAGCTGCTGGTTTTTTGCAGTTGACTTCGCTGTGCACTGAATGTCAGGTGGAGCTGTGCACTCTTCTACAACGAGCAGGACAGCAGAAAACAGAGAGCACAGATGGCTGAGAGCAGTTTGAAGCTTGCCTAGGAAAGAGTAGTGTTTTTCGAGTGTTCAGCAAATCCATGTTTCTGGGCAAGGGCGGGATGCGTGCACTGTGCTGGCAAGCTTTCTTCCTGCGAGAAACGCTGGAAAAGCTTTTCGCCATGATGCAGTCCGCTTGGGACGCAGACTCCGGCTCTCCGCAGCTGTCCGCAGGAAAGCGGTGGTTGCCGGCGTCTTTCTGCAGAAGCCGCGCTTTTCAGCCTACAAGTGCGGTTCACGTCAGCAGTGCACCTAGTAGCCGCTTCTTCGCCTCCGGCAGCCGGGGAGAGCGGTTGGCTTCTGAGAGGCGAAGAACGAAACCGGCTCGTGTGCGCAGCCTTGGCACTGCTAGAGGACGGTGGTTGCAGCTGCCAGCCCTTTCAATTCACCGCTGGCATGCTTCTGGCAGGTGCTCCAGGACGACTTTCCTGCGTTTTGACTTGGTCCTGATGCAGACGAATCTGGAGAATTCTTGTTCGTGCCCTGAGCTTCCGAGATGCAGAGAAGAAGGGCTGCGCTGAGTTGCTCGGGAAGCAAGGACATAGACAGCGCGTTGTGTTTGGGAGTGAGCAGCTGCTGGTTTTTTGCAGTTGACTTCGCTGTGCACTGAATGTCAGGTGGAGCTGTGCACTCTTCTACAACGAGCAGGACAGCAGAAAACAGAGAGCACAGATGGCTGAGAGCAGTTTGAAGCTTGCCTAGGAAAGAGTAGTGTTTTTCGAGTGTTCAGCAAATCCATGTTTCTGGGCAAGGGCGGGATGCGTGCACTGTGCTGGCAAGCTTTCTCCCTGCGAGACACGCTGGAAAAGCTTTTCGCTATGATGCAGTCCGCTTGAGACGCAGACTTCGGCTCTCCGCAGCTGTCCGCAAGGAAAGCGGCGGTTGCCGGCTTCTTTCTGCCGAAACCGCGCTTTGCAGCCTACAAGTGCGGTTCACGTCAGCGGTGCACCTAGTAGCCGCTTCTTCGCCTCCGGCAGCCGGGGAGAGCGGTTGGCTTCTGAGAGGCGAAGAACGAAACCGGCTTGTGTGCGCAGCCTTGGCACTGCTAGAGGACGGTGGTTGCAGCTGCCAGCCCTTTCAATTCACCGCTGGCATGCTTCTGGCAGGTGCTCCAGGACGACTTTCCTGCGTTTTGACTTGGTCCTGATGCAGACGAATCTGGAGAATTCTTGTTCGTACCCTGCGTTTACAAGTTGCAGAGATCTCGATGGCAGCTGCAGAGAAGAAGGGCTGTGCTGAATTGCTCGGGAAGCAAGGACATAGACAGCGCCTTGTGTTTGGGAGTGAGCAGCTGCTGGTTTTTTGCAGTTGACTTCGCTGTGCACTGAATGTCAGGTGGAGCTGTGCACTCCTCTACAACGAGCAGGGCAGCAGAAAACAGAGAGCAAGGACATCTGACAGCAGTTTGAAGCTTGCCTAGGAAAGAGTAGTGTTTTTGGAGTGTTCAGCAAATATATGTTTCTGGGCAAGGGCGGGATGCGTGCACTGTGCTGGCAAGCTTTCTTCCTGCGAGAAACGCTGGAAAAGCTTTTCGCCATGATGCAGTCCGCTTGGGACGCAGACTCCGGCTCTCCGCAGCTGTCCGCAGGAAAGCGGTGGTTGCCGGCGTCTTTCTGCAGAAGCCGCGCTTTTCAGCCTACAAGTGCGGTTCACGTCAGCGGTGCACCTAGTAGCCGCTTCTTCGCCTCCGGCAGCCGGGGAGAGCGGTTGGCTTCTGAGAGGCGCAGAACGAAACCGGCTCGTGTGCGCAGCCTTGGCACTGCTAGAGGACGGTGGTTGCAGCTGCCAGCCCTGTCAATTCACCGCTGGCATGCTTCTGGCAGGTGCTCCAGGACGACTTTTCTGCGTTTTGACTTGGTCCTGATGCAGACGAATCTGGAGAATTCTTGTTCGTGCCCTGAGCTTCCGAGATGCAGAGAAGAAGGGCTGTGCTGAGTTGCTCGGGAAGCAAGGACATAGACAGCGCCTTGTGTTTGGGAGTGAGCAGCTGCTGGTTTTTTGCAGTTGACTTCGCTGTGCACTGAATGTCAGGTGGAGCTGTGCACTCTTCTACAACGAGCAGGGCAGCAGAAAACAGAGAGCACAGATGTCTGACAGCAGTTTGAAGCTTGCCTAGGAAAGAGCAGTGTTTTTGGAGTGTTCAGCAGATCCATGTTTCTGGGCAAGGGCGGGATGCGTGCACTGTGCTGGCAAGCTTTCTCCCTGCGAGACACGCTGGAAAAGCTTGTCGCTATGATGCAGTCCGCTTGAGACGCAGACTTCGGCTCTCCGCAGCTGTCCGCAGGGAAGCGGTGGTTGCCGGCGTCTTTCTGCCGAAACCGCGCTTTGCATCCTACAAGTGCGGTTCACGTCAGCGGTGCACCTAGTAGCCGCTTCTTCGCCTCCGGCAGCCGGGGAGAGCGGTTGGCTTCTGAGAGGCGAAGAACGAAACTGGCTTGTGTGCGCAGCCTTGGCACTGCTAAAGGACGGTGGTTGCAGCTGCCAGCCCTTTCAATTCACCGCTGGCATGCTTCTGGCAGGTTTTCCAGGACGACTTTCCTGCGTTTTGACTTGGTCCTGATGCAGACGAATCTGGAGAATTCTTGTTCGTACCCTGAGTTTACGAGTTGCAGAGATCTCGATGGCAGCTGCAGAGAAGAAGGGCTGTGCTGAATTGCTCGGGAAGCAAGGACATAGACAGCGCCTTGTGTTTGGGAGTGAGCAGCTGCTGGTTTTTTGCAGTTGACTTCGCTGTGCACTGAATGTCAGGTGGAGCTGTGCACTCTTCTACAACGAGCAGGGCAGCAGAAAACAGAGAGCACGGACGTCTGACAGCAGTTTGAAGCTTGCCTAGGAAAGAGCAGTGTTTTTGGAGTGTTCAGCAAATATATGTTTCTGGGCAAGGGCGGGATGCGTGCACTGTGCTGGCAAGCTTTCTCCCTGCGAGAAACGCTGGAAAAGCTTTTCGCCATGATGCAGTCCGCTTGGGACGCAGACTCCGGCTCTCCGCAGCTGTCCGCAGGAAAGCGGTGGTTGCCGGCGTCTTTCTGCAGAAGCCGCGCTTTTCAGCCTACAAGTGCGGTTCACGTCAGCGGTGCACCTAGTAGCCGCTTCTTCGCCTCCGGCAGCCGGGGAGAGCGGTTGGCTTCTGAGAGGCGAAGAACGAAACTGGCTTGTGTGCGCAGCCTTGGCACTGCTAGAGGACGGTGGTTGCAGCTGCCAGCCCTTTCAATTCACCGCTGGCATGCTTCTGGCAGGTGCTCCAGGACGACTTTTCTGCGTTTTGACTTGGTCCTGATGCAGACGAATCTGGAGAATTCTTGTTCGTGCCCTGAGCTTCCGAGATGCAGAGAAGAAGGGCTGTGCTGAGTTGCTCGGGAAGCAAGGACATAGACAGCGCCTTGTGTTTGGGAGTGAGCAGCTGCTGGTTTTTTGCAGTTGACTTCGCTGTGCACTGAATGTCAGGTGGAGCTGTGCACTCTTCTACAACGAGCAGGGCAGCAGAAAACAGAGAGCACAGATGGCTGACAGCAGTTTGAAGCTTGCCTAGGAAAGAGCAGTGTTTTTGGAGTGTTCAGCAAATCCATGTTTCTGGGCAAGGGCGGGATGCGTGCACTGTGCTGGCAAGCTTTCTCCCTGCGAGACACGCTGGAAAAGATTTTCGCCATGATGCAGTCCGCTTGAGACGCAGACTCCGGCTCTCCGCAGCTGTCCGCAGGAAAGCGGCGGTTGCCGGCGTCTCTCTGCCGAAGCCGCGCTTTGAAGCCTACAAGTGCGGTTCACGTCAGCAGTGCACCTAGTAGCCGCTTCTTCGCCTCCGGCAGCCGGGGAGAGCGGTTGGCTTCTGAGAGGCGAAGAACGAAACCGGCTCGTGTGCGCAGCCTTGGCACTGCTAGAGGACGGTGGTTGCAGCTGCCAGCCCTTTCAATTCACCGCTGGCATGCTTCTGGCAGGTGCTCCAGGACGACTTTCCTGCGTTTTGACTTGGTCCTGATGCAGACGAATCTGGAGAATTCTTGTTCGTGCCCTGAGCTTCCGAGATGCAGAGAAGAAGGGCTGCGCTGAGTTGCTCGGGAAGCAAGGACATAGACAGCGCCTTGTGTTTGGGAGTGAGCAGCTGCTGGTTTTTTGCAGTTGACTTCGCTGTGCACTGAATGTCAGGTGGAGCTGTGCACTCTTCTACAACGAGCAGGACAGCAGAAAACAGAGAGCACAGATGGCTAAGAGCAGTTTGAAGCTTGCCTAGGAAAGAGTAGTGTTTTTCGAGTGTTCAGCAAATCCATGTTTCTGGGCAAGGGCGGGATGCGTGCACTGTGCTGGCAAGCTTTCTCCCTGCGAGACACGCTGGAAAAGATTTTCGCCATGATGCAGTCCGCTTGAGACACAGACTTCGGCTCTCCGCAGCTGTCCGCAAGGAAAGCGGCGGTTGCCGGCTTCTTTCTGCCGAAACCGCGCTTTGCAGCCTACAAGTGCGGTTCACGTCAGCGGTGCACCTAGTAGCCGCTTCTTCGCCTCCGGCAGCCGGGGAGAGCGGTTGGCTTCTGAGAGGCGAAGAACGAAACCGGCTTGTGTGCGCAGCCTTGGCACTGCTAGAGGACGGTGGTTGCAGCTGCCAGCCCTTTCAATTCACCGCTGGCATGCTTCTGGCAGGTGCTCCAGGACGACTTTCCTGCGTTTTGACTTGGTCCTGATGCAGACGAATCTGGAGAATTCTTGTTCGTACCCTGCGTTTACAAGTTGCAGAGATCTCGATGGCAGCTGCAAAGAAGAAGGGCTGTGCTGAATTGCTCGGGAAGCAAGGACATAGACAGCGCCTTGTGTTTGGGAGTGAGCAGCTGCTGGTTTTTTGCAGTTGACTTCGCTGTGCACTGAATGTCAGGTGGAGCTGTGCACTCCTCTACAACGAGCAGGGCAGCAGAAAACAGAGAGCAAGGACATCTGACAGCAGTTTGAAGCTTGCCTAGGAAAGAGTAGTGTTTTTGGAGTGTTCAGCAAATATATGTTTCTGGGCAAGGGCGGGATGCGTGCACTGTGCTGGCAAGCTTTCTTCCTGCGAGAAACGCTGGAAAAGCTTTTCGCCATGATGCAGTCCGCTTGGGACGCAGACTCCGGCTCTCCGCAGCTGTCCGCAGGAAAGCGGTTGTTGCCGGCGTCTTTCTGCAGAAGCCGCGCTTTTCAGCCTACAAGTGCGGTTCACGTCAGCGGTGCACCTAGTAGCCGCTTCTTCGCCTCCGGCAGCCGGGGAGAGCGGTTGGCTTCTGAGAGGCGCAGAACGAAACCGGCTCGTGTGCGCAGCCTTGGCACTGCTAGAGGACGGTGGTTGCAGCTGCCAGCCCTGTCAATTCACCGCTGGCATGCTTCTGGCAGGTGCTCCAGGACGACTTTTCTGCGTTTTGACTTGGTCCTGATGCAGACGAATCTGGAGAATTCTTGTTCGTGCCCTGAGCTTCCGAGATGCAGAGAAGAAGGGCTGTGCTGAGTTGCTCGGGAAGCAAGGACATAGACAGCGCCTTGTGTTTGGGAGTGAGCAGCTGCTGGTTTTTTGCAGTTGACTTCGCTGTGCACTGAATGTCAGGTGGAGCTGTGCACTCTTCTACAACGAGCAGGGCAGCAGAAAACAGAGAGCACAGATGGCTGACAGCAGTTTGAAGCTTGCCTAGGAAAGAGCAGTGTTTTTGGAGTGTTCAGCAAATCCATGTTTCTGGGCAAGGGCGGGATGCGTGCACTGTGCTGGCAAGCTTTCTCCCTGCGAGACACGCTGGAAAAGCTTGTCGCTATGATGCAGTCCGCTTGAGACGCAGACTTCGGCTCTCCGCAGCTGTCCGCAGGGAAGCGGTGGTTGCCGGCGTCTTTCTGCCGAAACCGCGCTTTGCATCCTACAAGTGTGGTTCACGTCAGCGGTGCACCTAGTAGCCGCTTCTCCGCCTCCGGCAGCCGGGGAGAGCGGTTGGCTTCTGAGAGGCGAAGAACGAAACTGGCTTGTGTGCGCAGCCTTGGCACTGCTAAAGGACGGTGGTTGCAGCTGCCAGCCCTTTCAATTCACCGCTGGCATGCTTCTGGCAGGTTTTCCAGGACGACTTTCCTGCGTTTTGACTTGGTCCTGATGCAGACGAATCTGGAGAATTCTTGTTCGTACCCTGAGTTTACGAGTTGCAGAGATCTCGATGGCAGCTGCAGAGAAGAAGGGCTGTGCTGAATTGCTCGGGAAGCAAGGACATAGACACCGCCTTGTGTTTGGGAGTGAGCAGCTGCTGGTTTTTTGCAGTTGACTTCGCTGTGCACTGAATGTCAGGTGGAGCTGTGCACTCTTCTACAACGAGCAGGGCAGCAGAAAACAGAGAGCACGGACGTCTGACAGCAGTTTGAAGCTTGCCTAGGAAAGAGCAGTGTTTTTGGAGTGTTCAGCAAATATATGTTTCTGGGCAAGGGCGGGATGCGTGCACTGTGCTGGCAAGCTTTCTCCCTGCGAGAAACGCTGGAAAAGCTTTTCGCCATGATGCAGTCCGCTTGGGACGCAGACTCCGGCTCTCCGCAGCTGTCCGCAGGAAAGCGGTGGTTGCCGGCGTCTTTCTGCAGAAGCCGCGCTTTTCAGCCTACAAGTGCGGTTCACGTCAGCGGTGCACCTAGTAGCCGCTTCTTCGCCTCCGGCAGCCGGGGAGAGCGGTTGGCTTCTGAGAGGCGAAGAACGAAACTGGCTTGTGTGCGCAGCCTTGGCACTGCTAGAGGACGGTGGTTGCAGCTGCCAGCCCTTTCAATTCACCGCTGGCATGCTTCTGGCAGGTGCTCCAGGACGACTTTTCTGCGTTTTGACTTGGTCCTGATGCAGACGAATCTGGAGAATTCTTGTTCGTGCCCTGAGCTTCCGAGATGCAGAGAAGAAGGGCTGTGCTGAGTTGCTCGGGAAGCAAGGACATAGACAGCGCCTTGTGTTTGGGAGTGAGCAGCTGCTGGTTTTTTGCAGTTGACTTCGCTGTGCACTGAATGTCAGGTGGAGCTGTGCACTCTTCTACAACGAGCAGGGCAGCAGAAAACAGAGAGCACAGATGGCTGACAGCAGTTTGAAGCTTGCCTAGGAAAGAGCAGTGTTTTTGGAGTGTTCAGCAAATCCATGTTTCTGGGCAAGGGCGGGATGCGTGCACTGTGCTGGCAAGCTTTCTCCCTGCGAGACACGCTGGAAAAGATTTTCGCCATGATGCAGTCCGCTTGAGACGCAGACTCCGGCTCTCCGCAGCTGTCCGCAGGAAAGCGGCGGTTGCCGGCGTCTCTCTGCCGAAGCCGCGCTTTGAAGCCTACAAGTGCGGTTGACGTCAGCAGTGCACCTAGTAGCCGCTTCTTCGCCTCCGGCAGCCGGGGAGAGCGGTTGGCTTCTGAGAGGCGAAGAACGAAACCGGCTCGTGTGCGCAGCCTTGGCACTGCTAGAGGACGGTGGTTGCAGCTGCCAGCCCTTTCAATTCACCGCTGGCATGCTTCTGGCAGGTGCTCCAGGACGACTTTCCTGCGTTTTGACTTGGTCCTGATGCAGACGAATCTGGAGAATTCTTGTTCGTGCCCTGAGCTTCCGAGATGCAGAGAAGAAGGGCTGCGCTGAGTTGCTCGGGAAGCAAGGACATAGACAGCGCCTTGTGTTTGGGAGTGAGCAGCTGCTGGTTTTTTGCAGTTGACTTCGCTGTGCACTGAATGTCAGGTGGAGCTGTGCACTCTTCTACAACGAGCAGGACAGCAGAAAACAGAGAGCACAGATGGCTAAGAGCAGTTTGAAGCTTGCCTAGGAAAGAGTAGTGTTTTTCGAGTGTTCAGCAAATCCATGTTTCTGGGCAAGGGCGGGATGCGTGCACTGTGCTGGCAAGCTTTCTCCCTGCGAGACACGCTGGAAAAGCTTTTCGCTATGATGCAGTCCGCTTGAGACGCAGACTTCGGCTCTCCGCAGCTGTCCGCAAGGAAAGCGGCGGTTGCCGGCTTCTTTCTGCCGAAACCGCGCTTTGCAGCCTACAAGTGCGGTTCACGTCAGCGGTGCACCTAGTAGCCGCTTCTTCGCCTCCGGCAGCCGGGGAGAGCGGTTGGCTTCTGAGAGGCGAAGAACGAAACCGGCTTGTGTGCGCAGCCTTGGCACTGCTAGAGGACGGTGGTTGCAGCTGCCAGCCCTTTCAATTCACCGCTGGCATGCTTCTGGCAGGTGCTCCAGGACGACTTTCCTGCGTTTTGACTTGGTCCTGATGCAGACGAATCTGGAGAATTCTTGTTCGTACCCTGCGTTTACAATTTGCAGAGATCTCGATGGCAGCTGCAGAGAAGAAGGGCTGTGCTGAATTGCTCGGGAAGCAAGGACATAGACAGCGCCTTGTGTTTGGGAGTGAGCAGCTGCTGGTTTTTTGCAGTTGACTTCGCTGTGCACTGAATGTCAGGTGGAGCTGTGCACTCCTCTACAACGAGCAGGGCAGCAGAAAACAGAGAGCAAGGACATCTGACAGCAGTTTGAAGCTTGCCTAGGAAAGAGTAGTGTTTTTGGAGTGTTCAGCAAATATATGTTTCTGGGCAAGGGCGGGATGCGTGCACTGTGCTGGCAAGCTTTCTTCCTGCGAGAAACGCTGGAAAAGCTTTTCGCCATGATGCAGTCCGCTTGGGACGCAGACTCCGGCTCTCCGCAGCTGTCCGCAGGAAAGCGGTGGTTGCCGGCGTCTTTCTGCAGAAGCCGAGCTTTGAAGCCTACAAGTGCGGTTCACGTCAGCGGTGCACCTAGTAGCCGCTTCTTCGCCTCCGGCAGCCGGGGAGAGCGGTTGGCTTCTGAGAGGCGCAGAACGAAACCGGCTCGTGTGCGCAGCCTTGGCACTGCTAGAGGACGGTGGTTGCAGCTGCCAGCCCTGTCAATTCACCGCTGGCATGCTTCTGGCAGGTGCTCCAGGACGACTTTTCTGCGTTTTGACTTGGTCCTGATGCAGACGAATCTGGAGAATTCTTGTTCGTGCCCTGAGCTTCCGAGATGCAGAGAAGAAGGGCTGTGCTGAGTTGCTCGGGAAGCAAGGACATAGACAGAGCCTTGTGTTTGGGAGTGAGCAGCTGCTGGTTTTTTGCAGTTGACTTCGCTGTGCACTGAATGTCAGGTGGAGCTGTGCACTCTTCTACAACGAGCAGGGCAGCAGAAAACAGAGAGCACAGATGGCTGACAGCAGTTTGAAGCTTGCCTAGGAAAGAGCAGTGTTTTTGGAGTGTTCAGCAGATCCATGTTTCTGGGCAAGGGCGGGATGCGTGCACTGTGCTGGCAAGCTTTCTCCCTGTGAGACACGCTGGAAAAGCTTTTCGCTATGATGCAGTCCGCTTGAGACGCAGACTTCGGCTCTCCGCAGCTGTCCGCAGGGAAGCGGTGGTTGCCGGCGTCTTTCTGCCGAAACCGCGCTTTGCATCCTACAAGTGCGGTTCACGTCAGCGGTGCACCTAGTAGCCGCTTCTTCGCCTCCGGCAGCCGGGGAGAGCGGTTGGCTTCTGAGAGGCGAAGAACGAAACTGGCTTGTGTGCGCAGCCTTGGCACTGCTAAAGGACGGTGGTTGCAGCTGCCAGCCCTTTCAATTCACCGCTGGCATGCTTCTGGCAGGTGCTCCAGGACGACTTTTCTGCGTTTTGACCTGGTCCTGATGCAGACGAATCTGGAGAATTCTTGTTCGTGCCCTGAGCTTCCGAGATGCAGAGAAGAAGGGCTGTGCTGAGTTGCTCGGGAAGCAAGGACATAGACAGCGCCTTGTGTTTGGGAGTGAGCAGCTGCTGGTTTTTTGCAGTTGACTGCGCTGTGCACTGAATGTCAGGTGGAGCTGTGCACTCTTCTACAACGAGCAGGGCAGCAGAAAACAGAGAGCACAGATGGCTGACAGCAGTTTGAAGCTTGCCTAGGAAAGAGCAGTGTTTTTGGAGTGTTCAGCAGATCCATGTTTCTGGGCAAGGGCGGGATGCGTGCACTGTGCTGGCAAGCTTTCTCCCTGCGAGACACGCTGGAAAAGCTTGTCGCTATGATGCAGTCAGCTAGAGACGCAGACTTCGGCTCTCCGCAGCTGTCCGCAGGGAAGCGGTGGTTGCCGGCGTCTTTCTGCCGAAGCCGCGCTTTGCAGCCTACAAGTGCGGTTCACGTCAGCGGTGCACCTAGTAGCCGCTTCTTCGCCTCCGGCAGCCGGGGAGAGCGGTTGGCTTCTGAGAGGCGAAGAACGAAACTGGCTTGTGTGCGCAGCCTTGGCACTGCTAGAGGACGGTGGTTGCAGCTGCCAGCCCTTTCAATTCACCGCTGGCATGCTTCTGGCAGGTGCTCCAGGACGACTTTTCTGCGTTTTGACTTGGTCCTGATGCAGACGAATCTGGAGAATTCTTGTTCGTGCCCTGAGCTTCCGAGATGCAGAGAAGAAGGGCTGTGCTGAGTTGCTCGGGAAGCAAGGACATAGACAGCGCCTTGTGTTTGGGAGTGAGCAGCTGCTGGTTTTTTGCAGTTGACTTCGCTGTGCACTGAATGTCAGGTGGAGCTGTGCACTCCTCTACAACGAGCAGGGCAGCAGAAAAGAGAGAGCACAGATGTCTGACAGCAGTTTGAAGCTTGCCTAGGAAAGAGTAGTGTTTTTGGAGTGTTCAGCAAATATATGTTTCTGGGCAAGGGCGGGATGCGTGCACTGTGCTGGCAAGCTTTCTTCCTGCGAGAAACGCTGGAAAAGCTTTTCGCCATGATGCAGTCCGCTTGGGACGCAGACTCCGGCTCTCCGCAGCTGTCCGCAGGAAAGCGGTGGTTGCCGGCGTCTTTCTGCAGAAGCCGCGCTTTGCAGCCTACAAGTGCGGTTCACGTCAGCGGTGCACCTAGTAGCCGCTTCTTCGCCTCCGGCAGCCGGGGAGAGCGGTTGGCTTCTGAGAGGCGCAGAACGAAACCGGCTCGTGTGCGCAGCCTTGGCACTGCTAGAGGACGGTGGTTGCAGCTGCCAGCCCTTTCAATTCACCGCTGGCATGCTTCTGGCAGGTGCTCCAGGACGACTTTCCTGCGTTTTGACTTGGTCCTGATGCAGACGAATCTGGAGAATTCTTGTTCGTGCCCTGAGCTTCCGAGATGCAGAGAAGAAGGGCTGTGCTGAGTTGCTCGGGAAGCAAGGACATAGACAGCGCCTTGTGTTTGGGAGTGAGCAGCTGCTGGTTTTTTGCAGTTGACTTCGCTGTGCACTGAATGTCAGGTGGAGCTGTGCACTCTTCTACAACGAGCAGGGCAGCAGAAAACAGAGAGCACAGATGGCTGACAGCAGTTTGAAGCTTGCCTAGGAAAGAGCAGTGTTTTTGGAGTGTTCAGCAGATCCATGTTTCTGGGCAAGGGCGGGATGCGTGCACTGTGCTGGCAAGCTTTCTCCCTGCGAGACACGCTGGAAAAGCTTGTCGCTATGATGCAGTCAGCTAGAGACGCAGACTTCGGCTCTTCGCAGCTGTCCGCAGGAAAGCGGTGGTTGCCGGCGTCTTTCTGCCGAAGCCGCGCTTTGCAGCCTACAAGTGCGGTTCACGTCAGCGGTGCACCTAGTAGCCGCTTCTTCGCCTCCGGCAGCCGGGGAGAGCGGTTGGCTTCTGAGAGGCGAAGAACGAAACTGGCTTGTGTGCGCAGCCTTGGCACTGCTAGAGGACGGTGGTTGCAGCTGCCAGCCCTTTCAATTCACCGCTGGCATGCTTCTGGCAGGTGCTCCAGGACGACTTTCCTGCGTTTTGACTTGGTCCTGATGCAGACGAATCTGGAGAATTCTTGTTCGTACCCTGCGTTTACGAGTTGCAGAGAACTTGATGGCAGCTGCAGAAAAGAAGGGCTGTGCTGAATTGCTCGGGAAGCGAGGACATAGACTGCGCCTTGTGTTTGGGAGTGAGCAGCTGCTGGTTTTTGCAGTTGACTTCGCTGTGCACTGAATGTCAGGTGGAGCTGTGCACTCTTCTACAACGAGCAGGGCAGCAGAAAACAGAGAGCACAGATGGCTGACAGCAGTTTGACGCTTGCCTAGGAAAGAGCAGTGTTTTTGGAGTGTTCAGCAGATCCATGTTTCTGGGCAAGGGCGGGATGCGTGCACTGTGCTGGCAAGCTTTCTCCCTGCGAGACACGCTGGAAAAGCTTTTCGCTATGATGCAGTCCGCTTGAGACGCAGACTTCGCCTCTCGTCAGCTGTCCGCAAGGAAAGCGGCGGTTGCCGGCTTCTTTCTGCCGAAACCGCGCTTTGCAGCCTACAAGTGCGGTTCACGTCAGCGGTGCACCTAGTAGCCGCTTCTTCGCCTCCGGCAGCCGGGGAGAGCGGTTGGCTTCTGAGAGGCGAAGAACGAAACCGGCTTGTGTGCGCAGCCTTGGCACTGCTAGAGGACGGTGGTTGCAGCTGCCAGCCCTTTCAATTCACCGCTGGCATGCTTCTGGCAGGTGCTCCAGGACGACTTTTCTGCGTTTTGACTTGGTCCTGATGCAGACGAATCTGGAGAATTCTTGTTCGTACCCTGCGTTTACGAGTTGCAGAGATCTCGATGGCAGCTGCAGCGAAGAAGGACTGTGCTGAATTGCTCGGGAAGCAAGGACATAGACAGCGCCTTGTGTTTGGGAGTGAGCAGCTGCTGGTTTTTTGCAGTTGACTGCGCTGTGCACTGAATGTCAGGTGGAGCTGTGCACTCTTCTACAACGAGCAGGGCAGCAGAAAACAGAGAGCACAGATGTCTGACAGCAGTTTGAAGCTTGCCTAGGAAAGAGCAGTGTTTTTGGAGTGTTCAGCAGATCCATGTTTCTGGGCAAGGGCGGGATGCGTGCACTGTGCTGGCAAGCTTTCTCCCTGCGAGACACGCTGGAAAAGCTTTTCGCTATGATGCAGTCCGCTTGAGACGCAGACTCCGGCTCTCCGCAGCTGTCCGCAGGAAAGCGGTGGTTGCCGGCGTCTTTCTGCCGAAGCCGCGCTTTGCAGCCTACAAGTGCGGTTCACGTCAGCGGTGCACCTAGTAGCCGCTTCTTCGCCTCCGGCAGCCGGGGAGAGCGGTTGGCTTCTGAGAGGCGAAGAACGAAACCGGCTTGTGTGCGCAGCCTTGGCACTGCTAGAGGACGGTGGTTGCAGCTGCCAGCCCTTTCAATTCACCGCTGGCATGCTTCTGGCAGGTGCTCCAGGACGACATTCCTGCGTTTTGACTTGGTCCTGATGCAGACGAATCTGGAGAATTCTTGTTCGTACCCTGCGTTTACGAGTTGCAGAGATCTCGATGGCAGCTGCAGAGAAGAAGGGCTGTGCTGAATTGCTCGGGAAGCAAGGACATAGACAGCGCCTTGTGTTTGGGAGTGAGCAGCTGCTGGTTTTTTGCAGTTGACTTCGCTGTGCACTGAATGTCAGGTGGAGCTGTGCACTCTTCTACAACGAGCAGGGCGGCAGAAAACAGAGAGCACAGACGTCCGACAGCAGTTTGAAGCTTGCCTAGGAAAGAGCAGTGTTTTTGGAGTGTTCAGCAGATCCATGTTTCTGGGCAAGGGCGGGATGCGTGCACTGTGCTGGCAAGCTTTCTCCCTGCGAGACACGCTGGAAAAGCTTGTCGCTATGATGCAGTCAGCTAGAGACGCAGACTTCGGCTCTCCGCAGCTGTCCGCATGAAAGCGGTGGTTGCCGGCGTCTTTCTGCCGAAGCCGCGCTTTGCAGCCTACAAGTGCGGTTCACGTCAGCGGTGCACCTAGTAGCCGCTTCTTCGCCTCCGGCAGCCGGGGAGAGCGGTTGGCTTCCGAGAGGCGAAGAACGAAACTGGCTTGTGTGCGCAGCCTTGGCACTGCTAAAGGACGGTGGTTGCAACTGCCAGCCCTTTCAATTCACCGCTGGCATGCTTCTGGCAGGTGCTCCAGGACGACTTTCCTGCGTTTTGACTTGGTCCTGATGCAGACGAATCTGGAGAATTCTTGTTCGTGCCCTGAGCTTCCGAGATGCAGAGAAGAAGGGCTGCGCTGAGTTGCTCGGGAAGCAAGGACATAGACAGCGCCTTGTGTTTGGGAGTGAGCAGCTGCTGGTTTTTTGCAGTTGACTTCGCTGTGCACTGAATGTCAGGTGGAGCTGTGCACTCCTCTACAACGAGCAGGGCAGCAGAAAAGAGAGAGCACAGATGTCTGACAGCAGTTTGAAGCTTGCCTAGGAAAGAGTAGTGTTTTTGGAGTGTTCAGCAAATATATGTTTCTGGGCAAGGGCGGGATGCGTGCACTGTGCTGGCAAGCTTTCTTCCTGCGAGACACGCTGGAAAAGCTTTTCGCCATGATGCAGTCCGCTTGGGACGCAGACTCCGGCTCTCCGCAGCTGTCCGCAGGAAAGCGGTGGTTGCCGGCGTCTTTCTGCAGAAGCCGCGCTTTTCAGCCTACAAGTGCGGTTCACGTCAGCGGTGCACCTAGTAGCCGCTTCTTCGCCTCCGGCAGCCGGGGAGAGCGGTTGGCTTCTGAGAGGCGCAGAACGAAACCGGCTCGTGTGCGCAGCCTTGGCACTGCTAGAGGACGGTGGTTGCAGCTGCCAGCCCTTTCAATTCACCGCTGGCATGCTTCTGGCAGGTGCTCCAGGACGACTTTCCTGCGTTTTGACTTGGTCCTGATGCAGACGAATCTGGAGAATTCTTGTTCGTACCCTGAGTTTACGAGTTGCAGCGATCTCGATGGCAGCTGCAGAGAAGAAGGGCTGTGCTGAATTGCTCGGGAAGCAAGGACATAGACAGCGCCTTGTGTTTGGGAGTGAGCAGCTGCTGGTTTTTTGCAGTTGACTTCGCTGTGCACTGAATGTCAGGTGGAGCTGTGCACTCTTCTACAACGAGCAGGGCAGCAGAAAACAGAGAGCACAGATGGCTGACAGCAGTTTGAAGCTTGCCTAGGAAAGAGCAGTGTTTTTGGAGTGTTCAGCAGATCCATGTTTCTGGGCAAGGGCGGGATGCGTGCACTGTGCTGGCAAGCTTTCTCCCTGCGAGACACGCTGGAAAAGCTTGTCGCTATGATGCAGTCAGCTAGAGACGCAGACTTCGGCTCTTCGCAGCTGTCCGCAGGAAAGCGGTGGTTGCCGGCGTCTTTCTGCCGAAGCCGCGCTTTGCAGCCTACAAGTGCGGTTCACGTCAGCGGTGCACCTAGTAGCCGCTTCTTCGCCTCCGGCAGCCGGGGAGAGCGGTTGGCTTCTGAGAGGCGAAGAACGAAACTGGCTTGTGTGCGCAGCCTTGGCACTGCTAGAGGACGGTGGTTGCAGCTGCCAGACCTTTCAATTCACCGCTGGCATGCTTCTGGCAGGTGCTCCAGGACGACTTTCCTGCGTTTTGACTTGGTCCTGATGCAGACGAATCTGGAGAATTCTTGTTCGTACCCTGAGTTTACGAGTTGCAGCGATCTCGATGGCAGCTGCAGAGAAGAAGGGCTGTGCTGAATTGCTCGGGAAGCAAGGACATAGACAGCGCCTTGTGTTTGGGAGTGAGCAGCTGCTGGTTTTTTGCAGTTGACTTCGCTGTGCACTGAATGTCAGGTGGAGCTGTGCACTCTTCTACAACGAGCAGGGCAGCAGAAAACAGAGAGCACAGATGGCTGACAGCAGTTTGAAGCTTGCCTAGGAAAGAGCAGTGTTTTTGGAGTGTTCAGCAGATCCATGTTTCTGGGCAAGGGCGGGATGCGTGCACTGTGCTGGCAAGCTTTCTCCCTGCGAGACACGCTGGAAAAGCTTGTCGCTATGATGCAGTCAGCTAGAGACGCAGACTTCGGCTCTCCGCAGCTGTCCGCATGAAAGCGGTGGTTGCCGGCGTCTTTCTGCCGAAGCCGCGCTTTGCAGCCTACAAGTGCGGTTCACGTCAGCGGTGCACCTAGTAGCCGCTTCTTCGCCTCCGGCAGCCGGGGAGAGCGGTTGGCTTCTGAGAGGCGAAGAACGAAACTGGCTTGTGTGCGCAGCCTTGGCACTGCTAGAGGACGGTGGTTGCAGCTGCCAGCCCTTTCAATTCACCGCTGGCATGCTTCTGGCAGGTGCTCCAGGACGACTTTCCTGCGTTTTGACTTGGTCCTGATGCAGACGAATCTGGAGAATTCTTGTTCGTGCCCTGAGCTTCCGAGATGCAGAGAAGAAGGGCTGCGCTGAGTTGCTCGGGAAGCAAGGACATAGACAGCGCCTTGTGTTTGGGAGTGAGCAGCTGCTGGTTTTTTGCAGTTGACTTCGCTGTGCACTGAATGTCAGGTGGAGCTGTGCACTCTTCTACAACGAGCAGGGCAGCAGAAAACAGAGAGCACGGACATCTGACAGCAGTTTGAAGCTTGCCTAGGAAAGAGTAGTGTTTTTGGAGTGTTCAGCAAATATATGTTTCTGGGCAAGGGCGGGATGCGTGCACTGTGCTGGCAAGCTTTCTTCCTGCGAGAAACGCTGGAAAAGCTTTTCGCTATGATGCAGTCAGCTAGAGACGCAGACTTCGGCTCTCCGCAGCTGTCCGCAGGAAAGCGGTGGTTGCCGGCGTCTTTCTGCAGAAGCCGTTCTTTTCAGCCTACAAGTGCGGTTCACGTCAGCGGTGCACCTAGTAGCCGCTTCTTCGCCTCCGGCAGCCGGGGAGAGCGGTTGGCTTCCGAGAGGCGCAGAACGAAACCGGCTCGTGTGCGCAGCCTTGGCACTGCTAGAGGACGGTGGTTGCAGCTGCCAGCCCTTTCAATTCACCGCTGGCATGCTTCTGGCAGGTGCTCCAGGACGACTTTCCTGCGTTTTGACTTGGTCCTGATGCAGACGAATCTGGAGAATTCTTGTTCGTGCCCTGAGCTTCCGAGATGCAGAGAAGAAGGGCTGTGCTGAGTTGCTCGGGAAACAAGGACATAGACAGCGCCTTGTGTTTGGGAGTGAGCAGCTGCTGGTTTTTTGCAGTTGACTTCGCTGTGCACTGAATGTCAGGTGGAGCTGTGCACTCTTCTACAACGAGCAGGGCAGCAGAAAACAGAGAGCACAGATGGCTGAGAGCAGTTTGAAGCTTGCCTAGGAAAGAGCAGTGTTTTTGGAGTGTTCAGCAAATCCATGTTTCTGGGCAAGGGCGGGATGCGTGCACTGTGCTGGCAAGCTTTCTCCCTGCGAGACACGCTGGAAAAGCTTGTCGCTATGATGCAGTCAGCTAGAGACGCAGACTTCGGCTCTCCGCAGCTGTCCGCAGGGAAGCGGTGGTTGCCGGCGTCTTTCTGCCGAAGCCGCGCTTTGCAGCCTACAAGTGCGGTTCACGTCAGCGGTGCACCTAGTAGCCGCTTCTTCGCCTCCGGCAGCCGGGGAGAGCGGTTGGCTTCTGAGAGGCGAAGAACGAAACTGGCTTGTGTGCGCAGCCTTGGCACTGCTAGAGGACGGTGGTTGCAGCTGCCAGCCCTTTCAATTCACCGCTGGCATGCTTCTAGCAGGTGCTCCAGGACGACTTCCTGCGTTTTGACTTGGTCCTGATGCAGACGAATCTGGAGAATTCTTGTTCGTACCCTGCGTTTACAAGTTGCAAAGATCTCGATGGCAGCTGCAGAGAAGAAGGGCTGTGCTGAATTGCTCGGGAAGCAAGGACATAGACAGCGCCTTGTGTTTGGGAGTGAGCAGCTGCTGGTTTTTTGCAGTTGACTTCGCTGTGCACTGAATGTCAGGTGGAGCTGTGCACTCTTCTACAACGAGCAGGGCAGCAGAAAACAGAGAGCACGGACGTCTGACAGCAGTTTGAAGCTTGCCTAGGAAAGAGCAGTGTTTTTGGAGTGTTCAGCAAATATATGTTTCTGGGCAAGGGCGGGATGTGTGCACTGTGCTGGCAAGCTTTCTCCCTGCGAGAAACGCTGGAAAAGCTTTTCGCCATGATGCAGTCCGCTTGGGACGCAGACTCCGGCTCTCCGCAGCTGTCCGCAGGAAAGCGGTGGTTGCCGGCGTCTTTCTGCAGAAGCCGCGCTTTTCAGCCTACAAGTGCGGTTCACGTCAGCGGTGCACCTAGTAGCCGCTTCTTCGCCTCCGGCAGCCGGGGAGAGCGGTTGGCTTCTGAGAGGCGCAGAACGAAACCGGCTCGTGTGCGCAGCCTTGGCACTGCTAGAGGACGGTGGTTGCAGCTGCCAGCCCTTTCAATTCACCGCTGGCATGCTTCTGGCAGGTGCTCCAGGACGACTTTCCTGCGTTTTGACTTGGTCCTGATGCAGACGAATCTGGAGAATTCTTGTTCGTACCCTGAGTTTACGAGTTGCAGAGATCTCGATGGCAGCTGCAGAGAAGAAGGGCTGCGCTGAATTGCTCGGGAAGCAAGGACATAGACAGCGCCTTGTGTTTGGGAGTGAGCAGCTGCTGGTTTTTTGCAGTTGACTTCGCTGTGCACTGAATGTCAGGTGGAGCTGTGCACTCTTCTACAACGAGCAGGGCAGCAGAAAACAGAGAGCACAGATGGCTGAGAGCAGTTTGAAGCTTGCCTAGGAAAGAGCAGTGTTTTTGGAGTGTTCAGCAGATCCATGTTTCTGGGCAAGGGCGGGATGCGTGCACTGTGCTGGCAAGCTTTCTCCCTGCGAGACACGCTGGAAAAGCTTGTCGCTATGATGCAGTCCGCTTGAGACGCAGACTTCGGCTCTCCGCAGCTGTCCGCAGGGAAGCGGTGGTTGCCGGCGTCTTTCTGCCGAAGCCGCGCTTTGCAGCCTACAAGTGCGGTTCACGTCAGCGGTGCACCTAGTAGCCTCTTCTTCGCCTCCGTCAGCCGGGGAGAGCGGTTGGCTTCTGAGAGGCGAAGAACGAAACTGGCTTGTGTGCGCAGCCTTGGCACTGCTAGAGGACGGTGGTTGCAGCTGCCAGCCCTTTCAATTCACCGCTGGCATGCTTCTAGCAGGTGCTCCAGGACGACTTTCCTGCGTTTTGACTTGGTCCTGATGCAGACGAATCTGGAGAATTCTTGTTCGTACCCTGCGTTTACAAGTTGCAAAGATCTCGATGGCAGCTGCAGAGAAGAAGGGCTGTGCTGAATTGCTCGGGAAGCAAGGACATAGACAGCGCCTTGTGTTTGGGAGTGAGCAGCTGCTGGTTTTTTGCAGTTGACTTCGCTGTGCACTGAATGTCAGGTGGAGCTGTCCACTCCTCTACAACGAGCAGGGCAGCAGAAAACAGAGAGCACGGACATCTGACAGCAGTTTGAAGCTTGCCTAGGAAAGAGTAGTGTTTTTGGAGTGTTCAGCAAATATATGTTTCTGGGCAAGGGCGGGATGCGTGCACTGTGCTGGCAAGCTTTCTTCCTGCGAGAAACGCTGGAAAAGCTTTTCGCCATGATGCAGTCCGCTTGGGACGCAGACTCCGGCTCTCCGCAGCTGTCCGCAGGAAAGCGGTGGTTGCCGGCGTCTTTCTGCGGAAGCCGCGCTTTTCAGCCTACAAGTGCGGTTCACGTCAGCGGTGCACCTAGTAGCCGCTTCTTCGCCTCCGGCAGCCGGGGAGAGCGGTTGGCTTCTGAGAGGCGAAGAACGAAACTGGCTTGTGTGCGCAGCCTTGGCACTGCTAGAGGACGGTGGTTGCAGCTGCCAGCCCTTTCAATTCACCGCTGGCATGCTTCTGGCAGGTGCTCCAGGACGACTTTCCTGCGTTTTGACTTGGTCCTGATGCAGACGAATCTGGAGAATTCTTGTTCGTGCCCTGAGCTTCCGAGATGCAGAGAAGAAGGGCTGCGCTGAGTTGCTCGGGAAGCAAGGACATAGACAGCGCGTTGTGTTTGGGAGTGAGCAGCTGCTGGTTTTTTGCAGTTGACTTCGCTGTGCACTGAATGTCAGGTGGAGCTGTGCACTCTTCTACAACGAGCAGGGCAGCAGAAAACAGAGAGCACGGACGTCTGACAGCAGTTTGAAACTTGCCTAGGAAAGAGCAGTGTTTTTGGAGTGTTCAGCAAATCCATGTTTCTGGGCAAGGGCGGGATGCGTGCACTGTGCTGGCAAGCTTTCTCCCTGCGAGACACGCTGGAAAAGATTTTCGCCATGATGCAGTCCGCTTGAGACGCAGACTCCGGCTCTCCGCAGCTGTCCGCAGGAAAGCGGCGGTTGCCGGCGTCTCTCTGCCGAAGCCGCGCTTTGAAGCCTACAAGTGCGGTTCACGTCAGCAGTGCACCTAGTAGCCGCTTCTTCGCCTCCGGCAGCCGGGGAGAGCGGTTGGCTTCTGAGAGGCGAAGAACGAAACCGGCTCGTGTGCGCAGCCTTGGCACTGCTAGAGGACGGTGGTTGCAGCTGCCAGCCCTTTCAATTCACCGCTGGCATGCTTCTGGCAGGTGCTCCAGGACGACTTTCCTGCGTTTTGACTTGGTCCTGATGCAGACGAATCTGGAGAATTCTTGTTCGTGCCCTGAGCTTCCGAGATGCAGAGAAGAAGGGCTGTGCTGAGTTGCTCGGGAAGCAAGGACATAGACAGCGCCTTGTGTTTGGGAGTGAGCAGCTGCTGGTTTTTTGCAGTTGACTTCGCTGTGCACTGAATGTCAGGTGGAGCTGTGCATTCCTCTACAACGAGCAGGACAGCAGAAAACAGAGAGCACAGATGGCTGAGAGCAGTTTGAAGCTTGCCTAGGAAAGAGCAGTGTTTTTGGAGTGTTCAGCAGATCCATGTTTCTGGGCAAGGGCGGGATGCGTGCACTGTGCTGGCAAGCTTTCTCCCTGCGAGACACGCTGGAAAAGCTTGTCGCTATGATGCAGTCCGCTTGAGACGCAGACTTCGGCTCTCCGCAGCTGTCCGCAGGAAAGCGGTGGTTGCCGGCGTCTTTCTGCAGAAGCCGCGCTTTTCAGCCTACAAGTGCGGTTCACGTCAGCGGTGCACCTAGTAGCCGCTTCTTCGCCTCCGGCAGCCGGGGAGAGCGGTTGGCTTCTGAGAGGCGAAGAACGAAACTGGCTTGTGTGCGCAGCCTTGGCACTGCTAGAGGACGGTGGTTGCAGCTGCCAGCCCTTTCAATTCACCGCTGGCATGCTTCTGGCAGGTTTTCCAGGACGACTTTCCTGCGTTTTGACTTGGTCCTGATGCAGACGAATCTGGAGAATTCTTGTTCATACCCTGCGTTTACGAGTTGCAGAGATCTCGATGGCAGCTGCAGAGAAGAAGGGCTGTGCTGAATTGCTCGGGAAGCAAGGACATAGACAGCGCCTTGTGTTTGGGAGTGAGCAGCTGCTGGTTTTTTGCAGTTGACTTCGCTGTGCACTGAATGTCAGGTGGAGCTGTGCACTCTTCTACAACGAGCAGGGCGGCAGAAAACAGAGAGCACAGACGTCCGACAGCAGTTTGAAGCTTGCCTAGGAAAGAGCAGTGTTTTTGGAGTGTTCAGCAGATCCATGTTTCTGGGCAAGGGCGGGATGCGTGCACTGTGCTGGCAAGCTTTCTCCCTGCGAGACACGCTGGAAAAGCTTGTCGCTATGATGCAGTCAGCTAGAGACGCAGACTTCGGCTCTCCGCAGCTGTCCGCATGAAAGCGGTGGTTGCCGGCGTCTTTCTGCCGAAGCCGCGCTTTGCAGCCTACAAGTGCGGTTCACGTCAGCGGTGCACCTAGTAGCCGCTTCTTCGCCTCCGGCAGCCGGGGAGAGCGGTTGGCTTCCGAGAGGCGAAGAACGAAACTGGCTTGTGTGCGCAGCCTTGGCACTGCTAAAGGACGGTGGTTGCAGCTGCCAGCCCTTTCAATTCACCGCTGGCATGCTTCTGGCAGGTGCTCCAGGACGACTTTCCTGCGTTTTGACTTGGTCCTGATGCAGACGAATCTGGAGAATTCTTGTTCGTACCCTGCATTTACAAGTTGCAGAGATCTCGATGGCAGCTGCAGAGAAGAAGGGCTGTGCTGAATTGCTCGGGAAGCAAGGACATAGACAGCGCCTTGTGTTTGGGAGTGAGCAGCTGCTGGTTTTTTGCAGTTGACTTCGCTGTGCACTGAATGTCAGGTGGAGCTGTGCACTCCTCTACAACGAGCAGGGCAGCAGAAAACAGAGAGCAAGGACATCTGACAGCAGTTTGAAGCTTGCCTAGGAAAGAGTAGTGTTTTTGGAGTGTTCAGCAAATATATGTTTCTGGGCAAGGGCGGGATGCGTGCACTGTGCTGGCAAGCTTTCTTCCTGCGAGAAACGCTGGAAAAGCTTTTCGCCATGATGCAGTCCGCTTGGGACGCAGACTCCGGCTCTCCGCAGCTGTCCGCAGGAAAGCGGTGGTTGCCGGCGTCTTTCTGCCGAAACCGCGCTTTGCATCCTACAAGTGCGGTTCACGTCAGCGGTGCACCTAGTAGCCGCTTCTTCGCCTCCGGCAGCCGGGGAGAGCGGTTGGCTTCTGAGAGGCGAAGAACGAAACTGGCTTGTGTGCGCAGCCTTGGCACTGCTAAAGGACGGTGGTTGCAGCTGCCAGCCCTTTCAATTCACCGCTGGCATGCTTCTGGCAGGTTTTCCAGGACGACTTTCCTGCGTTTTGACTTGGTCCTGATGCAGACGAATCTGGAGAATTCTTGTTCGTACCCTGAGTTTACGAGTTGCAGAGATCTCGATGGCAGCTGCAGAGAAGAAGGGCTGTGCTGAGTTGCTCGGGAAGCAAGGACATAGACAGCGCCTTGTGTTTGGGAGTGAGCAGCTGCTGGTTTTTTGCAGTTGACTTCGCTGTGCACTGAATGTCAGGTGGAGCTGTGCACTCTTCTACAACGAGCAGGGCAGCAGAAAACAGAGAGCACGGACGTCTGACAGCAGTTTGAAACTTGCCTAGGAAAGAGCAGTGTTTTTGGAGTGTTCAGAAAATCCATGTTTCTGGGCAAGGGCGGGATGCGTGCACTGTGCTGGCAAGCTTTCTCCCTGCGAGACACGCTGGAAAAGATTTTCGCCATGATGCAGTCCGCTTGAGACGCAGACTCCGGCTCTCCGCAGCTGTCCGCAGGAAAGCGGCGGTTGCCGGCGTCTCTCTGCCGAAGCCGCGCTTTGAAGCCTACAAGTGCGGTTCACGTCAGCAGTGCACCTAGTAGCCGCTTCTTCGCCTCCGGCAGCCGGGGAGAGCGGTTGGCTTCTGAGAGGCGAAGAACGAAACCGGCTCGTGTGCGCAGCCTTGGCACTGCTAGAGGACGGTGGTTGCAGCTGCCAGCCCTTTCAATTCACCGCTGGCATGCTTCTGGCAGGTGCTCCAGGACGACTTTCCTGCGTTTTGACTTGGTCCTGATGCAGACGAATCTGGAGAATTCTTGTTCGTGCCCTGAGCTTCCGAGATGCAGAGAAGAAGGGCTGCGCTGAGTTGCTCGGGAAGCAAGGACATAGACAGCGCCTTGTGTTTGGGAGTGAGCAGCTGCTGGTTTTTTGCAGTTGACTTCGCTGTGCACTGAATGTCAGGTGGAGCTGTGCACTCTTCTACAACGAGCAGGACAGCAGAAAACAGAGAGCACAGATGGCTGAGAGCAGTTTGAAGCTTGCCTAGGAAAGAGTAGTGTTTTTCGAGTGTTCAGCAAATCCATGTTTCTGGGCAAGGGCGGGATGCGTGCACTGTGCTGGCAAGCTTTCTCCCTGCGAGACACGCTGGAAAAGCTTTTCGCTATGATGCAGTCCGCTTGAGACGCAGACTTCGGCTCTCCGCAGCTGTCCGCAAGGAAAGCGGCGGTTGCCGGCTTCTTTCTGCCGAAACCGCGCTTTGCAGCCTACAAGTGCGGTTCACGTCAGCGGTGCACCTAGTAGCCGCTTCTTCGCCTCCGGCAGCCGGGGAGAGCGGTTGGCTTCTGAGAGGCGAAGAACGAAACCGGCTTGTGTGCGCAGCCTTGGCACTGCTAGAGGACGGTGGTTGCAGCTGCCAGCCCTTTCAATTCACCGCTGGCATGCTTCTGGCAGGTGCTCCAGGACGACTTTCCTGCGTTTTGACTTGGTCCTGATGCAGACGAATCTGGAGAATTCTTGTTCGTACCCTGCGTTTACAAGTTGCAGAGATCTCGATGGCAGCTGCAGAGAAGAAGGGCTGTGCTGAATTGCTCGGGAAGCAAGGACATAGACAGCGCCTTGTGTTTGGGAGTGAGCAGCTGCTGGTTTTTTGCAGTTGACTTCGCTGTGCACTGAATGTCAGGTGGAGCTGTGCACTCCTCTACAACGAGCAGGGCAGCAGAAAACAGAGAGCAAGGACATCTGACAGCAGTTTGAAGCTTGCCTAGGAAAGAGTAGTGTTTTTGGAGTGTTCAGCAAATATATGTTTCTGGGCAAGGGCGGGATGCGTGCACTGTGCTGGCAAGCATTCTTCCTGCGAGAAACGCTGGAAAAGCTTTTCGCCATGATGCAGTCCGCTTGGGATGCAGACTCCGGCTCTCCGCAGCTGTCCGCAGGAAAGCGGTGGTTGCCGGCGTCTTTCTGCCGAAACCGCGCTTTGCATCCTACAAGTGCGGTTCACGTCAGCGGTGCACCTAGTAGCCGCTTCTTCGCCTCCGGCAGCCGGGGAGAGCGGTTGGCTTCTGAGAGGCGAAGAACGAAACTGGCTTGTGTGCGCAGCCTTGGCACTGCTAAAGGACGGTGGTTGCAGCTGCCAGCCCTTTCAATTCACCGCTGGCATGCTTCTGGCAGGTTTTCCAGGACGACTTTCCTGCGTTTTGACTTGGTCCTGATGCAGACGAATCTGGAGAATTCTTGTTCGTACCCTGAGTTTATGAGTTGCAGAGATCTCGATGGCAGCTGCAGAGAAGAAGGGCTGTGCTGAGTTGCTCGGGAAGCAAGGACATAGACAGCGCCTTGTGTTTGGGAGTGAGCAGCTGCTGGTTTTTTGCAGTTGACTTCGCTGTGCACTGAATGTCAGGTGGAGCTGTGCACTCTTCTACAACGAGCAGGGCAGCAGAAAACAGAGAGCACGGACGTCTGACAGCAGTTTGAAGCTTGCCTAGGAAAGAGCAGTGTTTTTGGAGTGTTCAGCAAATATATGTTTCTGGGCAAGGGCGGGATGCGTGCACTGTGCTGGCAAGCTTTCTCCCTGCGAGAAACGCTGGAAAAGCTTTTCGCCATGATGCAGTCCGCTTGGGACGCAGACTCCGGCTCTCCGCAGCTGTCCGCATGAAAGCGGTGGTTGCCGGCGTCTTTCTGCCGAAGCCGCGCTTTGCAGCCTACAAGTGCGGTTCACGTCAGCGGTGCACCTAGTAGCCGCTTCTTCGCCTCCGGCAGCCGGGGAGAGCGGTTGGCTTCCGAGAGGCGAAGAACGAAACTGGCTTGTGTGCTCAGCCTTGGCACTGCTAAAGGACGGTGGTTGCAGCTGCCAGCCCTTTCAATTCACCGCTGGCATGCTTCTGGCAGGTGCTCCAGGACGACTTTCCTGCGTTTTGACTTGGTCCTGATGCAGACGAATCTGGAGAATTCTTGTTCGTGCCCTGAGCTTCCGAGATGCAGAGAAGAAGGGCTGCGCTGAGTTGCTCGGGAAGCAAGGACATAGACAGCGCCTTGTGTTTGGGAGTGAGCAGCTGCTGGTTTTTTGCAGTTGACTTCGCTGTGCACTGAATGTCAGGTGGAGCTGTGCACTCTTCTACAACGAGCAGGACAGCAGAAAACAGAGAGCACAGATGGCTGAGAGCAGTTTGAAGCTTGCCTAGGAAAGAGTAGTGTTTTTGGAGTGTTCAGCAAATCCATGTTTCTGGGCAAGGGCGGGATGCGTGCACTGTGCTGGCAAGCTTTCTCCCTGCGAGACACGCTGGAAAAGCTTGTCGCTATGATGCAGTCCGCTTGAGACGCAGACTTCGGCTCTCCGCAGCTGTCCGCAAGGAAAGCGGCGGTTGCCGGCTTCTTTCTGCCGAAACCGCGCTTTGCAGCCTACAAGTGCGGTTCACGTCAGCGGTGCACCTAGTAGCCGCTTCTTCGCCTCCGGCAGCCGGGGAGAGCGGTTGGCTTCTGAGAGGCGAAGAACGAAACCGGCTTGTGTGCGCAGCCTTGGCACTGCTAGAAGACGGTGGCTGCAGCTGCCAGCCATTTCAATTCACCGCTGGCATGCTTCTGGCAGGTTTTCCAGGACGACTTTCCTGCGTTTTGACTTGGTCCTGATGCAGACGAATCTGGAGAATTCTTGTTCGTACCCTGAGTTTACGAGTTGCAGAGAACTCGATGGCAGCTGCAGAAAAGAAGGGCTGTGCTGAATTGCTCGGGAAGCAAGGACATAGACAGCGCCTTGTGTTTGGGAGTGAGCAGCTGCTGGTTTTTTGCAGTTGACTTCGCTGTGCACTGAATGTCAGGTGGAGCTGTGCACTCTTCTACAACGAGCAGGGCAGCAGAAAACAGAGAGCACGGACGTCTGACAGCAGTTTGAAACTTGCCTAGGAAAGAGCAGTGTTTTTGGAGTGTTCAGCAAATCCATGTTTCTGGGCAAGGGCGGGATGCGTGCACTGTGCTGGAAAGCTTTCTCCCTGCGAGACACGCTGGAAAAGATTTTCGCCATGATGCAGTCCGCTTGAGACGCAGACTCCGGCTCTCCGCAGCTGTCCGCAGGAAAGCGGCGGTTGCCGGCGTCTCTCTGCCGAAGCCGCGCTTTGAAGCCTACAAGTGCGGTTCACGTCAGCAGTGCACCTAGTAGCCGCTTCTTCGCCTCCGGCAGCCGGGGAGAGCGGTTGGCTTCTGAGAGGCGAAGAACGAAACCGGCTCGTGTGCGCAGCCTTGGCACTGCTAGAGGACGGTGGTTGCAGCTGCCAGCCCTTTCAATTCACCGCTGGCATGCTTCTGGCAGGTGCTCCAGGACGACTTTCCTGCGTTTTGACTTGGTCCTGATGCAGACGAATCTGGAGAATTCTTGTTCGTGCCCTGAGCTTCCGAGATGCAGAGAAGAAGGGCTGTGCTGAGTTGCTCGGGAAGCAAGGACATAGACAGCGCCTTGTGTTTGGGAGTGAGCAGCTGCTGGTTTTTTGCAGTTGACTTCGCTGTGCACTGAATGTCAGGTGGAGCTGTGCACTCTTCTACAACGAGCAGGGCAGCAGAAAACAGAGAGCACAGATGGCTGACAGCACTTTGAAGCTTGCCTAGGAAAGAGCAGTGTTTTTGGAGTGTTCAGCAAATCCATGTTTCTGGGCAAGGGCGGGATGCGTGCACTGTGCTGGCAAGCTTTCTCCCTGCGAGACACGCTGGAAAAGATTTTCGCCATGATGCAGTCCGCTTGAGACGCAGACTTCGGCTCTCCGCAGCTGTCCGCAAGGAAAGCGGCGGTTGCCGGCTTCTTTCTGCCGAAACCGCGCTTTGCAGCCTACAAGTGCGGTTCACGTCAGCGGTGCACCTAGTAGCCGCTTCTTCGCCTCCGGCAGCCGGGGAGAGCGGTTGGCTTCTGAGAGGCGAAGAACGAAACCGGCTTGTGTGCGCAGCCTTGGCACTGCTAGAGGACGGTGGTTGCAGCTGCCAGCCCTTTCAATTCACCGCTGGCATGCTTCTGGCAGGTGCTCCAGGACGACTTTCCTTCGTTTTGACTTGGTCCTGATGCAGACGAATCTGGAGAATTCTTGTTCGTACCCTGCGTTTACAAGTTGCAGAGATCTCGATGGCAGCTGCAAAGAAGAAGGGCTGTGCTGAATTGCTCGGGAAGCAAGGACATAGACAGCGCCTTGTGTTTGGGAGTGAGCAGCTGCTGGTTTTTTGCAGTTGACTTCGCTGTGCACTGAATGTCAGGTGGAGCTGTGCACTCCTCTACAACGAGCAGGGCAGCAGAAAACAGAGAGCAAGGACATCTGACAGCAGTTTGAAGCTTGCCTAGGAAAGAGTAGTGTTTTTGGAGTGTTCAGCAAATATATGTTTCTGGGCAAGGGCGGGATGCGTGCACTGTGCTGGCAAGCTTTCTTCCTGCGAGAAACGCTGGAAAAGCTTTTCGCCATGATGCAGTCCGCTTGGGACGCAGACTCCGGCTCTCCGCAGCTGTCCGCAGGAAAGCGGTGGTTGCCGGCGTCTTTCTGCAGAAGCCGCGCTTTTCAGCCTACAAGTGCGGTTCACGTCAGCGGTGCACCTAGTAGCCGCTTCTTCGCCTCCGGCAGCCGGGGAGAGCGGTTGGCTTCTGAGAGGCGCAGAACGAAACCGGCTCGTGTGCGCAGCCTTGGCACTGCTAGAGGACGGTGGTTGCAGCTGCCAGCCCTGTCAATTCACCGCTGGCATGCTTCTGGCAGGTGCTCCAGGACGACTTTTCTGCGTTTTGACTTGGTCCTGATGCAGACGAATCTGGAGAATTCTTGTTCGTGCCCTGAGCTTCCGAGATGCAGAGAAGAAGGGCTGTGCTGAGTTGCTCGGGAAGCAAGGACATAGACAGCGCCTTGTGTTTGGGAGTGAGCAGCTGCTGGTTTTTTGCAGTTGACTTCGCTGTGCACTGAATGTCAGGTGGAGCTGTGCACTCTTCTACAACGAGCAGGGCAGCAGAAAACAGAGAGCACAGATGGCTGACAGCAGTTTGAAGCTTGCCTAGGAAAGAGCAGTGTTTTTGGAGTGTTCAGCAGATCCATGTTTCTGGGCAAGGGCGGGATGCGTGCACTGTGCTGGCAAGCTTTCTCCCTGCGAGACACGCTGGAAAAGCTTGTCGCTATGATGCAGTCCGCTTGAGACGCAGACTTCGGCTCTCCGCAGCTGTCCGCAGGGAAGCGGTGGTTGCCGGCGTCTTTCTGCCGAAACCGCGCTTTGCATCCTACAAGTGCGGTTCACGTCAGCGGTGCACCTAGTAGCCGCTTCTTCGCCTCCGGCAGCCGGGGAGAGCGGTTGGCTTCTGAGAGGCGAAGAACGAAACTGGC
The DNA here is from genome assembly GCF_048771995.1 of Taeniopygia guttata. Lineage (NCBI taxonomy): Eukaryota > Metazoa > Chordata > Aves > Passeriformes > Estrildidae > Taeniopygia > Taeniopygia guttata. Next base: position 5,198,076 of record NC_133056.1, read on the forward strand.
TTGTGTGCGCAGCCTTGGCACTGCTAAAGGACGGTGGTTGCAGCTGCCAGCCCTTTCAATTCACCGCTGGCATGCTTCTGGCAGGTTTTCCAGGACGACTTTCCTGCGTTTTGACTTGGTCCTGATGCAGACGAATCTGGAGAATTCTTGTTCGTACCCTGAGTTTACGAGTTGCAGAGATCTCGATGGCAGCTGCAGAGAAGAAGGGCTGTGCTGAATTGCTCGGGAAGCAAGGACATAGACAGCGCCTTGTGTTTGGGAGTGAGCAGCTGCTGGTTTTTTGCAGTTGACTTCGCTGTGCACTGAATGTCAGGTGGAGCTGTGCACTCTTCTACAACGAGCAGGGCAGCAGAAAACAGAGAGCACAGATGGCTGACAGCAGTTTGAAGCTTGCCTAGGAAAGAGCAGTGTTTTTGGAGTGTTCAGCAAATCCATGTTTCTGGGCAAGGGCGGGATGCGTGCACTGTGCTGGCAAGCTTTCTCCCTGCGAGACACGCTGGAAAAGCTTTTCGCTATGATGCAGTCCGCTTGAGACGCAGACTTCGGCTCTCCGCAGCTGTCCGCAAGGAAAGCGGCGGTTGCCGGCTTCTTTCTGCCGAAACCGCGCTTTGCAGCCTACAAGTGCGGTTCACGTCAGCGGTGCACCTAGTAGCCGCTTCTTCGCCTCCGGCAGCCGGGGAGAGCGGTTGGCTTCTGAGAGGCGAAGAACGAAACCGGCTTGTGTGCGCAGCCTTGGCACTGCTAGAGGACGGTGGTTGCAGCTGCCAGCCCTTTCAATTCACCGCTGGCATGCTTCTGGCAGGTGCTCCAGGACGACTTTCCTGCGTTTTGACTTGGTCCTGATGCAGACGAATCTGGAGAATTCTTGTTCGTACCCTGCGTTTACAAGTTGCAGAGATCTCGATGGCAGCTGCAGAGAAGAAGGGCTGTGCTGAATTGCTCGGGAAGCAAGGACATAGACAGCGCCTTGTGTTTGGGAGTGAGCAGCTGCTGGTTTTTTGCAGTTGACTTCGCTGTGCACTGAATGTCAGGTGGAGCTGTGCACTCCTCTACAACGAGCAGGGCAGCAGAAAACAGAGAGCAAGGACATCTGACAGCAGTTTGAAGCTTGCCTAGGAAAGAGTAGTGTTTTTGGAGTGTTCAGCAAATATATGTTTCTGGGCAAGGGCGGGATGCGTGCACTGTGCTGGCAAGCTTTCTTCCTGCGAGAAACGCTGGAAAAGCTTTTCGCCATGATGCAGTCCGCTTGGGACGCAGACTCCGGCTCTCCGCAGCTGTCCGCAGGAAAGCGGTGGTTGCCGGCGTCTTTCTGCAGAAGCCGCGCTTTTCAGCCTACAAGTGCGGTTCACGTCAGCGGTGCACCTAGTAGCCGCTTCTTCGCCTCCGGCAGCCGGGGAGAGCGGTTGGCTTCTGAGAGGCGCAGAACGAAACCGGCTCGTGTGCGCAGCCTTGGCACTGCTAGAGGACGGTGGTTGCAGCTGCCAGCCCTGTCAATTCACCGCTGGCATGCTTCTGGCAGGTGCTCCAGGACGACTTTTCTGCGTTTTGACTTGGTCCTGATGCAGACGAATCTGGAGAATTCTTGTTCGTGCCCTGAGCTTCCGAGATGCAGAGAAGAAGGGCTGTGCTGAGTTGCTCGGGAAGCAAGGACATAGACAGCGCCTTGTGTTTGGGAGTGAGCAGCTGCTGGTTTTTTGCAGTTGACTTCGCTGTGCACTGAATGTCAGGTGGAGCTGTGCACTCTTCTACAACGAGCAGGGCAGCAGAAAACAGAGAGCACAGATGGCTGACAGCAGTTTGAAGCTTGCCTAGGAAAGAGCAGTGTTTTTGGAGTGTTCAGCAGATCCATGTTTCTGGGCAAGGGCGGGATGCGTGCACTGTGCTGGCAAGCTTTCTCCCTGCGAGACACGCTGGAAAAGCTTGTCGCTATGATGCAGTCCGCTTGAGACGCAGACTTCGGCTCTCCGCAGCTGTCCGCAGGGAAGCGGTGGTTGCCGGCGTCTTTCTGCCGAAACCGCGCTTTGCATCCTACAAGTGCGGTTCACGTCAGCGGTGCACCTAGTAGCCGCTTCTTCGCCTCCGGCAGCCGGGGAGAGCGGTTGGCTTCTGAGAGGCGAAGAACGAAACTGGCTTGTGTGCGCAGCCTTGGCACTGCTAGAGGACGGTGGTTGCAGCAGCCAGCCCTGTCAATTCACCGCTGGCATGCTTCTGGCAGGTGCTCCAGGACGACTTTCCTGCGTTTTGACTTGGTCCTGATGCAGACGAATCTGGAGAATTCTTGTTCGTACCCTGAGTTTACGAGTTGCAGAGATCTCGATGGCAGCTGCAGAGAAGAAGGGCTGTGCTGAGTTGCTCGGGAAGCAAGGACATAGACAGCGCCTTGTGTTTGGGAGTGAGCAGCTGCTGGTTTTTTGCAGTTGACTTCGCTGTGCACTGAATGTCAGGTGGAGCTGTGCACTCTTCTACAACGAGCAGGGCAGCAGAAAACAGAGAGCACGGACGTCTGACAGCAGTTTGAAGCTTGCCTAGGAAAGAGCAGTGTTTTTGGAGTGTTCAGCAAATATATGTTTCTGGGCAAGGGCGGGATGCGTGCACTGTGCTGGCAAGCTTTCTCCCTGCGAGAAACGCTGGAAAAGCTTTTCGCCATGATGCAGTCCGCTTGGGACGCAGACTCCGGCTCTCCGCAGCTGTCCGCAGGAAAGCGGTGGTTGCCGGCGTCTTTCTGCAGAAGCCGCGCTTTTCAGCCTACAAGTGCGGTTCACGTCAGCGGTGCACCTAGTAGCCGCTTCTTCGCCTCCGGCAGCCGGGGAGAGCGGTTGGCTTCTGAGAGGCGAAGAACGAAACTGGCTTGTGTGCGCAGCCTTGGCACTGCTAGAGGACGGTTGTTGCAGCTGCCAGCCCTTTCAATTCACCGCTGGCATGCTTCTGGCAGGTGCTCCAGGACGACTTTTCTGCGTTTTGACTTGGTCCTGATGCAGACGAATCTGGAGAATTCTTGTTCGTGCCCTGAGCTTCCGAGATGCAGAGAAGAAGGGCTGTGCTGAGTTGCTCGGGAAGCAAGGACATAGACAGCGCCTTGTGTTTGGGAGTGAGCAGCTGCTGGTTTTTTGCAGTTGACTTCGCTGTGCACTGAATGTCAGGTGGAGCTGTGCACTCTTCTACAACGAGCAGGGCAGCAGAAAACAGAGAGCACACATGGCTGACAGCAGTTTGAAGCTTGCCTAGGAAAGAGTAGTGTTTTTCGAGTGTTCAGCAAATCCATGTTTCTGGGCAAGGGCGGGATGCGTGCACTGTGCTGGCAAGCTTTCTCCCTGCGAGACACGCTGGAAAAGATTTTCGCCATGATGCAGTCCGCTTGAGACGCAGACTTCGGCTCTCCGCAGCTGTCCGCAAGGAAAGCGGCGGTTGCCGGCTTCTTTCTGCCGAAACCGCGCTTTGCAGCCTACAAGTGCGGTTCACGTCAGCGGTGCACCTAGTAGCCGCTTCTTCGCCTCCGGCAGCCGGGGAGAGCGGTTGGCTTCTGAGAGGCGAAGAACGAAACCGGCTTGTGTGCGCAGCCTTGGCACTGCTAGAGGACGGTGGTTGCAGCTGCCAGCCCTTTCAATTCACCGCTGGCATGCTTCTGGCAGGTGCTCCAGGACGACTTTCCTGCGTTTTGACTTGGTCCTGATGCAGACGAATCTGGAGAATTCTTGTTCGTACCCTGCGTTTACAAGTTGCAGAGATCTCGATGGCAGCTGCAGAGAAGAAGGGCTGTGCTGAATTGCTCGGGAAGCAAGGACATAGACAGCGCCTTGTGTTTGGGAGTGAGCAGCTGCTGGTTTTTTGCAGTTGACTTCGCTGTGCACTGAATGTCAGGTGGAGCTGTGCACTCCTCTACAACGAGCAGGGCAGCAGAAAACAGAGAGCAAGGACATCTGACAGCAGTTTGAAGCTTGCCTAGGAAAGAGTAGTGTTTTTGGAGTGTTCAGCAAATATATGTTTCTGGGCAAGGGCGGGATGCGTGCACTGTGCTGGCAAGCTTTCTTCCTGCGAGAAACGCTGGAAAAGCTTTTCGCCATGATGCAGTCCGCTTGGGACGCAGACTCCGGCTCTCCGCAGCTGTCCGCAGGAAAGCGGTGGTTGCCGGCGTCTTTCTGCAGAAGCCGCGCTTTTCAGCCTACAAGTGCGGTTCACGTCAGCGGTGCACCTAGTAGCCGCTTCTTCGCCTCCGGCAGCCGGGGAGAGCGGTTGGCTTCTGAGAGGCGCAGAACGAAACCGGCTCGTGTGCGCAGCATTGGCACTGCTAGAGGACGGTGGTTGCAGCTGCCAGCCCTGTCAATTCACCGCTGGCATGCTTCTGGCAGGTGCTCCAGGACGACTTTTCTGCGTTTTGACTTGGTCCTGATGCAGACGAATCTGGAGAATTCTTGTTCGTGCCCTGAGCTTCCGAGATGCAGAGAAGAAGGGCTGTGCTGAGTTGCTCGGGAAGCAAGGACATAGACAGCGCCTTGTGTTTGGGAGTGAGCAGCTGCTGGTTTTTTGCAGTTGACTTCGCTGTGCACTGAATGTCAGGTGGAGCTGTGCACTCTTCTACAACGAGCAGGGCAGCAGAAAACAGAGAGCACAGATGGCTGACAGCAGTTTGAAGCTTGCCTAGGAAAGAGCAGTGTTTTTGGAGTGTTCAGCAAATCCATGTTTCTGGGCAAGGGCGGGATGCGTGCACTGTGCTGGCAAGCTTTCTCCCTGCGAGACACGCTGGAAAAGCTTGTCGCTATGATGCAGTCCGCTTGAGACGCAGACTTCGGCTCTCCGCAGCTGTCCGCAGGGAAGCGGTGGTTGCCGGCGTCTTTCTGCCGAAACCGCGCTTTGCATCCTACAAGTGCGGTTCACGTCAGCGGTGCACCTAGTAGCCGCTTCTTCGCCTCCGGCAGCCGGGGAGAGCGGTTGGCTTCTGAGAGGCGAAGAACGAAACTGGCTTGTGTGCGCAGCCTTGGCACTGCTAAAGGACGGTGGTTGCAGCTGCCAGCCCTTTCAATTCACCGCTGGCATGCTTCTGGCACGTGCTCCAGGACGACTTTCCTGCGTTTTGACTTGGTCCTGATGCAGACGAATCTGGAGAATTCTTGTTCGTACCCTGAGTTTACGAGTTGCAGAGATCTCGATGGCAGCTGCAGAGAAGAAGGGCTGTGCTGAATTGCTCGGGAAGCAAGGACATAGACAGCGCCTTGTGTTTGGGAGTGAGCAGCTGCTGGTTTTTTGCAGTTGACTTCGCTGTGCACTGAATGTCAGGTGGAGCTGTGCACTCTTCTACAACGAGCAGGGCAGCAGAAAACAGAGAGCACGGACGTCTGACAGCAGTTTGAAGCTTGCCTAGGAAAGAGCAGTGTTTTTGGAGTGTTCAGCAAATATATGTTTCTGGGCAAGGGCGGGATGCGTGCACTGTGCTGGCAAGCTTTCTCCCTGCGAGAAACGCTGGAAAAGCTTTTCGCCATGATGCAGTCCGCTTGAGACGCAGACTTCGGCTCTCCGCAGCTGTCCGCAGGAAAGCGGTGGTTGCCGGCGTCTTTCTGCAGAAGCCGCGCTTTTCAGCCTACAAGTGCGGTTCACGTCAGCGGTGCACCTAGTAGCCGCTTCTTCGCCTCCGGCAGCCGGGGAGAGCGGTTGGCTTCTGAGAGGCGAAGAACGAAACTGGCTTGTGTGCGCAGCCTTGGCACTGCTAGAGGACGGTGGTTGCAGCTGCCAGCCCTTTCAATTCACCGCTGGCATGCTTCTGGCAGGTGCTCCAGGACGACTTTTCTGCGTTTTGACTTGGTCCTGATGCAGACGAATCTGGAGAATTCTTGTTCGTGCCCTGAGCTTCCGAGATGCAGAGAAGAAGGGCTGTGCTGAGTTGCTCGGGAAGCAAGGACATAGACAGCGCCTTGTGTTTGGGAGTGAGCAGCTGCTGGTTTTTTGCAGTTGACTTCGCTGTGCACTGAATGTCAGGTGGAGCTGTGCACTCTTCTACAACGAGCAGGGCAGCAGAAAACAGAGAGCACAGATGGCTGACAGCAGTTTGAAGCTTGCCTAGGAAAGAGCAGTGTTTTTGGAGTGTTCAGCAAATCCATGTTTCTGGGCAAGGGCGGGATGCGTGCACTGTGCTGGCAAGCTTTCTCCCTGCGAGACACGCTGGAAAAGATTTTCGCCATGATGCAGTCCGCTTGAGACGCAGACTTCGGCTCTCCGCAGCTGTCCGCAAGGAAAGCGGCGGTTGCCGGCTTCTTTCTGCCGAAACCGCGCTTTGCAGCCTACAAGTGCGGTTCACGTCAGCGGTGCACCTAGTAGCCGCTTCTTCGCCTCCGGCAGCCGGGGAGAGCGGTTGGCTTCTGAGAGGCGAAGAACGAAACCGGCTTGTTGTGCGCAGCCTTGGCACTGCTAGAGGACGGTGGTTGCAGCTGCCAGCCCTTTCAATTCACCGCTGGCATGCTTCTGGCAGGTGCTCCAGGACGACTTTCCTGCGTTTTGACTTGGTCCTGATGCAGACGAATCTGGAGAATTCTTGTTCGTACCCTGCGTTTACAAGTTGCAGAGATCTCGATGGCAGCTGCAGAGAAGAAGGGCTGTGCTGAATTGCTCGGGAAGCAAGGACATAGACAGCGCCTTGTGTTTGGGAGTGAGCAGCTGCTGGTTTTTTGCAGTTGACTTCGCTGTGCACTGAATGTCAGGTGGAGCTGTGCACTCCTCTACAACGAGCAGGGCAGCAGAAAACAGAGAGCAAGGACATCTGACAGCAGTTTGAAGCTTGCCTAGGAAAGAGTAGTGTTTTTGGAGTGTTCAGCAAATATATGTTTCTGGGCAAGGGCGGGATGCGTGCACTGTGCTGGCAAGCTTTCTTCCTGCGAGAAACGCTGGAAAAGCTTTTCGCCATGATGCAGTCCGCTTGGGACGCAGACTTCGGCTCTCCGCAGCTGTCCGCAAGGAAAGCGGCGGTTGCCGGCTTCTTTCTGCCGAAACCGCGCTTTGCAGCCTACAAGTGCGGTTCACGTCAGCGGTGCACCTAGTAGCCGCTTCTTCGCCTCCGGCAGCCGGGGAGAGCGGTTGGCTTCTGAGAGGCGAAGAACGAAACCGGCTTGTGTGCGCAGCCTTGGCACTGCTAGAGGACGGTGGTTGCAGCTGCCAGCCCTTTCAATTCACCGCTGGCATGCTTCTGGCAGGTGCTCCAGGACGACTTTCCTGCGTTTTGACTTGGTCCTGATGCAGACGAATCTGGAGAATTCTTGTTCGTACCCTGCGTTTACAAGTTGCAGAGATCTCGATGGCAGCTGCAGAGAAGAAGGGCTGTGCTGAATTGCTCGGGAAGCAAGGACATAGACAGCGCCTTGTGTTTGGGAGTGAGCAGCTGCTGGTTTTTTGCAGTTGACTTCGCTGTGCACTGAATGTCAGGTGGAGCTGTACACTCTTCTACAACGAGCAGGGCAGCAGAAAACAGAGAGCACGGACGTCTGACAGCAGTTTGAAGCTTGCCTAGGAAAGAGCAGTGTTTTTGGAGTGTTCAGCAAATATATGTTTCTGGGCAAGGGCGGGATGCGTGCACTGTGCTGGCAAGCTTTCTCCCTGCGAGAAACGCTGGAAAAGCTTTTCGCCATGATGCAGTCCGCTTGGGACGCAGACTCCGGCTCTCCGCAGCTGTCCGCAGGAAAGCGGTGGTTGCCGGCGTCTTTCTGCAGAAGCCGCGCTTTTCAGCCTACAAGTGCGGTTCACGTCAGCGGTGCACCTAGTAGCCGCTTCTTCGCCTCCGGCAGCCGGGGAGAGCGGTTGGCTTCTGAGAGGCGAAGAACGAAACTGGCTTGTGTGCGCAGCCTTGGCACTGCTAGAGGACGGTGGTTGCAGCTGCCAGCCCTTTCAATTCACCGCTGGCATGCTTCTGGCAGGTGCTCCAGGACGACTTTTCTGCGTTTTGACTTGGTCCTGATGCAGACGAATCTGGAGAATTCTTGTTCGTGCCCTGAGCTTCCGAGATGCAGAGAAGAAGGGCTGTGCTGAGTTGCTCGGGAAGCAAGGACATAGACAGCGCCTTGTGTTTGGGAGTGAGCAGCTGCTGGTTTTTTGCAGTTGACTTCGCTGTGCACTGAATGTCAGGTGGAGCTGTGCACTCTTCTACAACGAGCAGGGCAGCAGAAAACAGAGAGCACAGATGGCTGACAGCAGTTTGAAGCTTGCCTAGGAAAGAGCAGTGTTTTTGGAGTGTTCAGCAAATCCATGTTTCTGGGCAAGGGCGGGATGCGTGCACTGTGCTGGCAAGCTTTCTCCCTGCGAGACACGCTGGAAAAGATTTTCGCCATGATGCAGTCCGCTTGAGACGCAGACTCCGGCTCTCCGCAGCTGTCCGCAGGAAAGCGGCGGTTGCCGGCGTCTCTCTGCCGAAGCCGCGCTTTGAAGCCTACAAGTGCGGTTCACGTCAGCAGTGCACCTAGTAGCCGCTTCTTCGCCTCCGGCAGCCGGGGAGAGCGGTTGGCTTCTGAGAGGCGAAGAACGAAACCGGCTCGTGTGCGCAGCCTTGGCACTGCTAGAGGACGGTGGTTGCAGCTGCCAGCCCTTTCAATTCACCGCTGGCATGCTTCTGGCAGGTGCTCCAGGACGACTTTCCTGCGTTTTGACTTGGTCCTGATGCAGACGAATCTGGAGAATTCTTGTTCGTGCCCTGAGCTTCCGAGATGCAGAGAAGAAGGGCTGCGCTGAGTTGCTCGGGAAGCAAGGACATAGACAGCGCCTTGTGTTTGGGAGTGAGCAGCTGCTGGTTTTTTGCAGTTGACTTCGCTGTGCACTGAATGTCAGGTGGAGCTGTGCACTCTTCTACAACGAGCAGGACAGCAGAAAACAGAGAGCACAGATGGCTGAGAGCAGTTTGAAGCTTGCCTAGGAAAGAGTAGTGTTTTTCGAGTGTTCAGCAAATCCATGTTTCTGGGCAAGGGCGGGATGCGTGCACTGTGCTGGCAAGCTTTCTCCCTGCGAGACACGCTGGAAAAGCTTTTCGCTATGATGCAGTCCGCTTGAGACGCAGACTTCGGCTCTCCGCAGCTGTCCGCAAGGAAAGCGGCGGTTGCCGGCTTCTTTCTGCCGAAACCGCGCTTTGCAGCCTACAAGTGCGGTTCACGTCAGCGGTGCACCTAGTAGCCGCTTCTTCGCCTCCGGCAGCCGGGGAGAGCGGTTGGCTTCTGAGAGGCGAAGAACGAAACCGGCTTGTGTGCGCAGCCTTGGCACTGCTAGAGGACGGTGGTTGCAGCTGCCAGCCCTTTCAATTCACCGCTGGCATGCTTCTGGCAGGTGCTCCAGGACGACTTTCCTGCGTTTTGACTTGGTCCTGATGCAGACGAATCTGGAGAATTCTTGTTCGTACCCTGCGTTTACAAGTTGCAGAGATCTCGATGGCAGCTGCAGAGAAGAAGGGCTGTGCTGAATTGCTCGGGAAGCAAGGACATAGACAGCGCCTTGTGTTTGGGAGTGAGCAGCTGCTGGTTTTTTGCAGTTGACTTCGCTGTGCACTGAATGTCAGGTGGAGCTGTGCACTCCTCTACAACGAGCAGGGCAGCAGAAAACAGAGAGCAAGGACATCTGACAGCAGTTTGAAGCTTGCCTAGGAAAGAGTAGTGTTTTTGGAGTGTTCAGCAAATATATGTTTCTGGGCAAGGGCGGGATGCGTGCACTGTGCTGGCAAGCTTTCTTCCTGCGAGAAACGCTGGAAAAGCTTTTCGCCATGATGCAGTCCGCTTGGGACGCAGACTCCGGCTCTCCGCAGCTGTCCGCAGGAAAGCGGTGGTTGCTGGCGTCTTTCTGCAGAAGCCGCGCTTTTCAGCCTACAAGTGCGGTTCACGTCAGCGGTGCACCTAGTAGCCGCTTCTTCGCCTCCGGCAGCCGGGGAGAGCGGTTGGCTTCTGAGAGGCGCAGAACGAAACCGGCTCGTGTGCGCAGCCTTGGCACTGCTAGAGGACGGTGGTTGCAGCAGCCAGCCCTGTCAATTCACCGCTGGCATGCTTCTGGCAGGTGCTCCAGGACGACTTTTCTGCGTTTTGACTTGGTCCTGATGCAGACGAATCTGGAGAATTCTTGTTCGTGCCCTGAGCTTCCGAGATGCAGAGAAGAAGGGCTGTGCTGAGTTGCTCGGGAAGCAAGGACATAGACAGCGCCTTGTGTTTGGGAGTGAGCAGCTGCTGGTTTTTTGCAGTTGACTTCGCTGTGCACTGAATGTCAGGTGGAGCTGTGCACTCTTCTACAACGAGCAGGGCAGCAGAAAACAGAGAGCACAGATGTCTGACAGCAGTTTGAAGCTTGCCTAGGAAAGAGCAGTGTTTTTGGAGTGTTCAGCAGATCCATGTTTCTGGGCAAGGGCGGGATGCGTGCACTGTGCTGGCAAGCTTTCTCCCTGCGAGACACGCTGGAAAAGCTTGTCGCTATGATGCAGTCCGCTTGAGACGCAGACTTCGGCTCTCCGCAGCTGTCCGCAGGGAAGCGGTGGTTGCCGGCGTCTTTCTGCCGAAACCGCGCTTTGCATCCTACAAGTGCGGTTCACGTCAGCGGTGCACCTAGTAGCCGCTTCTTCGCCTCCGGCAGCCGGGGAGAGCGGTTGGCTTCTGAGAGGCGAAGAACGAAACTGGCTTGTGTGCGCAGCCTTGGCACTGCTAAAGGACGGTGGTTGCAGCTGCCAGCCCTTTCAATTCACCGCTGGCATGCTTCTGGCAGGTTTTCCAGGACGACTTTCCTGCGTTTTGACTTGGTCCTGATGCAGACGAATCTGGAGAATTCTTGTTCGTACCCTGAGTTTACGAGTTGCAGAGATCTCGATGGCAGCTGCAGAGAAGAAGGGCTGTGCTGAGTTGCTCGGGAAGCAAGGACATAGACAGCGCCTTGTGTTTGGGAGTGAGCAGCTGCTGGTTTTTTGCAGTTGACTTCGCTGTGCACTGAATGTCAGGTGGAGCTGTGCACTCTTCTACAACGAGCAGGGCAGCAGAAAACAGAGAGCACGGACGTCTGACAGCAGTTTGAAGCTTGCCTAGGAAAGAGCAGTGTTTTTGGAGTGTTCAGCAAATATATGTTTCTGGGCAAGGGCGGGATGCGTGCACTGTGCTGGCAAGCTTTCTCCCTGCGAGACACGCTGGAAAAGCTTTTCGCCATGATGCAGTCCGCTTGGGACGCAGACTCCGGCTCTCCGCAGCTGTCCGCAGGAAAGCGGTGGTTGCCGGCGTCTTTCTGCAGAAGCCGCGCTTTTCAGCCTACAAGTGCGGTTCACGTCAGCGGTGCACCTAGTAGCCGCTTCTTCGCCTCCGGCAGCCGGGGAGAGCGGTTGGCTTCTGAGAGGCGCAGAACGAAACCGGCTCGTGTGCGCAGCCTTGGCACTGCTAGAGGACGGTGGTTGCAGCAGCCAGCCCTGTCAATTCACCGCTGGCATGCTTCTGGCAGGTGCTCCAGGACGACTTTTCTGCGTTTTGACTTGGTCCTGATGCAGACGAATCTGGAGAATTCTTGTTCGTGCCCTGAGCTTCCGAGATGCAGAGAAGAAGGGCTGTGCTGAGTTGCTCGGGAAGCAAGGACATAGACAGCGCCTTGTGTTTGGGAGTGAGCAGCTGCTGGTTTTTTGCAGTTGACTTCGCTGTGCACTGAATGTCAGGTGGAGCTGTGCACTCTTCTACAACGAGCAGGGCAGCAGAAAACAGAGAGCACAGATGTCTGACAGCAGTTTGAAGCTTGCCTAGGAAAGAGCAGTGTTTTTGGAGTGTTCAGCAGATCCATGTTTCTGGGCAAGGGCGGGATGCGTGCACTGTGCTGGCAAGCTTTCTCCCTGCGAGACACGCTGGAAAAGCTTGTCGCTATGATGCAGTCCGCTTGAGACGCAGACTTCGGCTCTCCGCAGCTGTCCGCAGGGAAGCGGTGGTTGCCGGCGTCTTTCTGCCGAAACCGCGCTTTGCATCCTACAAGTGCGGTTCACGTCAGCGGTGCACCTAGTAGCCGCTTCTTCGCCTCCGGCAGCCGGGGAGAGCGGTTGGCTTCTGAGAGGCGAAGAACGAAACTGGCTTGTGTGCGCAGCCTTGGCACTGCTAAAGGACGGTGGTTGCAGCTGCCAGCCCTTTCAATTCACCGCTGGCATGCTTCTGGCAGGTTTTCCAGGACGACTTTCCTGCGTTTTGACTTGGTCCTGATGCAGACGAATCTGGAGAATTCTTGTTCGTACCCTGAGTTTACGAGTTGCAGAGATCTCGATGGCAGCTGCAGAGAAGAAGGGCTGTGCTGAGTTGCTCGGGAAGCAAGGACATAGACAGCGCCTTGTGTTTGGGAGTGAGCAGCTGCTGGTTTTTTGCAGTTGACTTCGCTGTGCACTGAATGTCAGGTGGAGCTGTGCACTCTTCTACAACGAGCAGGGCAGCAGAAAACAGAGAGCACGGACGTCTGACAGCAGTTTGAAGCTTGCCTAGGAAAGAGCAGTGTTTTTGGAGTGTTCAGCAAATATATGTTTCTGGGCAAGGGCGGGATGCGTGCACTGTGCTGGCAAGCTTTCTCCCTGCGAGACACGCTGGAAAAGCTTTTCGCCATGATGCAGTCCGCTTGGGACGCAGACTCCGGCTCTCCGCAGCTGTCCGCAGGAAAGCGGTGGTTGCCGGCGTCTTTCTGCAGAAGCCGCGCTTTTCAGCCTACAAGTGCGGTTCACGTCAGCGGTGCACCTAGTAGCCGCTTCTTCGCCTCCGGCAGCCGGGGAGAGCGGTTGGCTTCTGAGAGGCGAAGAACGAAACTGGCTTGTGTGCGCAGCCTTGGCACTGCTAGAGGACGGTGGTTGCAGCTGCCAGCCCTTTCAATTCACCGCTGGCATGCTTCTGGCAGGTGCTCCAGGACGACTTTTCTGCGTTTTGACTTGGTCCTGATGCAGACGAATCTGGAGAATTCTTGTTCGTGCCCTGAGCTTCCGAGATGCAGAGAAGAAGGGCTGTGCTGAGTTGCTCGGGAAGCAAGGACATAGACAGCGCCTTGTGTTTGGGAGTGAGCAGCTGCTGGTTTTTTGCAGTTGACTTCGCTGTGCACTGAATGTCAGGTGGAGCTGTGCACTCTTCTACAACGAGCAGGGCAGCAGAAAACAGAGAGCACAGATGGCTGACAGCAGTTTGAAGCTTGCCTAGGAAAGAGCAGTGTTTTTGGAGTGTTCAGCAAATCCATGTTTCTGGGCAAGGGCGGGATGCGTGCACTGTGCTGGCAAGCTTTCTCCCTGCGAGACACGCTGGAAAAGATTTTCGCCATGATGCAGTCCGCTTGAGACGCAGACTTCGGCTCTCCGCAGCTGTCCGCAAGGAAAGCGGCGGTTGCCGGCTTCTTTCTGCCGAAACCGCGCTTTGCAGCCTACAAGTGCGGTTCACGTCAGCGGTGCACCTAGTAGCCGCTTCTTCGCCTCCGGCAGCCGGGGAGAGCGGTTGGCTTCTGAGAGTCGAAGAACGAAACCGGCTTGTGTGCGCAGCCTTGGCACTGCTAGAGGACGGTGGTTGCAGCTGCCAGCCCTTTCAATTCACCGCTGGCATGCTTCTGGCAGGTGCTCCAGGACGACTTTCCTGTGTTTTGACTTGGTCCTGATGCAGACGAATCTGGAGAATTCTTGTTCGTACCCTGCGTTTACAAGTTGCAGAGATCTCGATGGCAGCTGCAAAGAAGAAGGGCTGTGCTGAATTGCTCGGGAAGCAAGGACATAGACAGCGCCTTGTGTTTGGGAGTGAGCAGCTGCTGGCTTTTTGCAGTTGACTTCGCTGTGCACTGAATGTCAGGTGGAGCTGTGCACTCCTCTACAACGAGCAGGGCAGCAGAAAACAGAGAGCAAGGACATCTGACAGCAGTTTGAAGCTTGCCTAGGAAAGAGTAGTGTTTTTGGAGTGTTCAGCAAATATATGTTTCTGGGCAAGGGCGGGATGCGTGCACTGTGCTGGCAAGCTTTCTTCCTGCGAGAAACGCTGGAAAAGCTTTTCGCCATGATGCAGTCCGCTTGGGACGCAGACTCCGGCTCTCCGCAGCTGTCCGCAGGAAAGCGGTGGTTGCCGGCGTCTTTCTGCAGAAGCCGCGCTTTTCAGCCTACAAGTGCGGTTCACGTCAGCGGTGCACCTAGTAGCCGCTTCTTCGCCTCCGGCAGCCGGGGAGAGCGGTTGGCTTCTGAGAGGCGCAGAACGAAACCGGCTCGTGTGCGCAGCCTTGGCACTGCTAGAGGACGGTGGTTGCAGCAGCCAGCCCTGTCAATTCACCGCTGGCATGCTTCTGGCAGGTGCTCCAGGACGACTTTTCTGCGTTTTGACTTGGTCCTGATGCAGACGAATCTGGAGAATTCTTGTTCGTGCCCTGAGCTTCCGAGATGCAGAGAAGAAGGGCTGTGCTGAGTTGCTCGGGAAGCAAGGACATAGACAGCGCCTTGTGTTTGGGAGTGAGCAGCTGCTGGTTTTTTGCAGTTGACTTCGCTGTGCACTGAATGTCAGGTGGAGCTGTGCACTCTTCTACAACGAGCAGGGCAGCAGAAAACAGAGAGCACGGACGTCTGACAGCAGTTTGAAGCTTGCCTAGGAAAGAGCAGTGTTTTTGGAGTGTTCAGCAAATATATGTTTCTGGGCAAGGGCGGGATGCGTGCACTGTGCTGGCAAGCTTTCTCCCTGCGAGAAACGCTGGAAAAGCTTTTCGCCATGATGCAGTCCGCTTGGGACGCAGACTCCGGCTCTCCGCAGCTGTCCGCAGGAAAGCGGTGGTTGCCGGCGTCTTTCTGCAGAAGCCGCGCTTTTCAGCCTACAAGTGCGGTTCACGTCAGCGGTGCACCTAGTAGCCGCTTCTTCGCCTCCGGCAGCCGGGGAGAGCGGTTGGCTTCTGAGAGGCGAAGAACGAAACTGGCTTGTGTGCGCAGCCTTGGCACTGCTAGAGGACGGTGGTTGCAGCTGCCAGCCCTTTCAATTCACCGCTGGCATGCTTCTGGCAGGTGCTCCAGGACGACTTTTCTGCGTTTTGACTTGGTCCTGATGCAGACGAATCTGGAGAATTCTTGTTCGTGCCCTGAGCTTCCGAGATGCAGAGAAGAAGGGCTGTGCTGAGTTGCTCGGGAAGCAAGGACATAGACAGCGCCTTGTGTTTGGGAGTGAGCAGCTGCTGGTTTTTTGCAGTTGACTTCGCTGTGCACTGAATGTCAGGTGGAGCTGTGCACTCTTCTACAACGAGCAGGGCAGCAGAAAACAGAGAGCACAGATGGCTGACAGCAGTTTGAAGCTTGCCTAGGAAAGAGCAGTGTTTTTGGAGTGTTCAGCAAATCCATGTTTCTGGGCAAGGGCGGGATGCGTGCACTGTGCTGGCAAGCTTTCTCCCTGCGAGACACGCTGGAAAAGATTTTCGCCATGATGCAGTCCGCTTGAGACGCAGACTTCGGCTCTCCGCAGCTGTCCGCAAGGAAAGCGGCGGTTGCCGGCTTCTTTCTGCCGAAACCGCGCTTTGCAGCCTACAAGTGCGGTTCACGTCAGCGGTGCACCTAGTAGCCGCTTCTTCGCCTCCGGCAGCCGGGGAGAGCGGTTGGCTTCTGAGAGGCGAAGAACGAAACCGGCTTGTGTGCGCAGCCTTGGCACTGCTAGAGGACGGTGGTTGCAGCTGCCAGCCCTTTCAATTCACCGCTGGCATGCTTCTGGCAGGTGCTCCAGGACGACTTTCCTGCGTTTTGACTTGGTCCTGATGCAGACGAATCTGGAGAATTCTTGTTCGTACCCTGCGTTTACAAGTTGCAGAGATCTCGATGGCAGCTGCAAAGAAGAAGGGCTGTGCTGAATTGCTCGGGAAGCAAGGACATAGACAGCGCCTTGTGTTTGGGAGTGAGCAGCTGCTGGTTTTTTGCAGTTGACTTCGCTGTGCACTGAATGTCAGGTGGAGCTGTGCACTCCTCTACAACGAGCAGGGCAGCAGAAAACAGAGAGCAAGGACATCTGACAGCAGTTTGAAGCTTGCCTAGGAAAGAGTAGTGTTTTTGGAGTGTTCAGCAAATATATGTTTCTGGGCAAGGGCGGGATGCGTGCACTGTGCTGGCAAGCTTTCTTCCTGCGAGAAACGCTGGAAAAGCTTTTCGCCATGATGCAGTCCGCTTGGGACGCAGACTCCGGCTCTCCGCAGCTGTCCGCAGGAAAGCGGTGGTTGCCGGCGTCTTTCTGCAGAAGCCGCGCTTTTCAGCCTACAAGTGCGGTTCACGTCAGCGGTGCACCTAGTAGCCGCTTCTTCGCCTCCGGCAGCCGGGGAGAGCGGTTGGCTTCTGAGAGGCGCAGAACGAAACCGGCTCGTGTGCGCAGCCTTGGCACTGCTAGAGGACGGTGGTTGCAGCTGCCAGCCCTGTCAATTCACCGCTGGCATGCTTCTGGCAGGTGCTCCAGGACGACTTTCCTGCGTTTTGACTTGGTCCTGATGCAGACGAATCTGGAGAATTCTTGTTCGTGCCCTGAGCTTCCGAGATGCAGAGAAGAAGGGCTGTGCTGAGTTGCTCGGGAAGCAAGGACATAGACAGCGCCTTGTGTTTGGGAGTGAGCAGCTGCTGGTTTTTTGCAGTTGACTTCGCTGTGCACTGAATGTCAGGTGGAGCTGTGCACTCTTCTACAACGAGCAGGGCAGCAGAAAACAGAGAGCACAGATGGCTGACAGCAGTTTGAAGCTTGCCTAGGAAAGAGCAGTGTTTTTGGAGTGTTCAGCAAATCCATGTTTCTGGGCAAGGGCGGGATGCGTGCACTGTGCTGGCAAGCTTTCTCCCTGCGAGACACGCTGGAAAAGATTTTCGCCATGATGCAGTCCGCTTGAGACGCAGACTTCGGCTCTCCGCAGCTGTCCGCAAGGAAAGCGGCGGTTGCCGGCTTCTTTCTGCCGAAACCGCGCTTTGCAGCCTACAAGTGCGGTTCACGTCAGCGGTGCACCTAGTAGCCGCTTCTTCGCCTCCGGCAGCCGGGGAGAGCGGTTGGCTTCTGAGAGGCGAAGAACGAAACCGGCTTGTGTGCGCAGCCTTGGCACTGCTAGAGGACGGTGGTTGCAGCTGCCAGCCCTTTCAATTCACCGCTGGCATGCTTCTGGCAGGTTTCCAGGACGACTTTCCTGCGTTTTGACTTGGTCCTGATGCAGACGAATCTGGAGAATTCTTGTTCGTACCCTGCGTTTACAAGTTGCAGAGATCTCGATGGCAGCTGCAAAGAAGAAGGGCTGTGCTGAATTGCTCGGGAAGCAAGGACATAGACAGCGCCTTGTGTTTGGGAGTGAGCAGCTGCTGGTTTTTTGCAGTTGACTTCGCTGTGCACTGAATGTCAGGTGGAGCTGTGCACTCCTCTACAACGAGCAGGGCAGCAGAAAACAGAGAGCACGGACGTCTGACAGCAGTTTGAAGCTTGCCTAGGAAAGAGCAGTGTTTTTGGAGTGTTCAGCAAATATATGTTTCTGGGCAAGGGCGGGATGCGTGCACTGTGCTGGCAAGCTTTCTCCCTGCGAGAAACGCTGGAAAAGCTTTTCGCCATGATGCAGTCCGCTTGGGACGCAGACTCCGGCTCTCCGCAGCTGTCCGCAGGAAAGCGGTGGTTGCCGGCGTCTTTCTGCAGAAGCCGCGCTTTTCAGCCTACAAGTGCGGTTCACGTCAGCGGTGCACCTAGTAGCCGCTTCTTCGCCTCCGGCAGCCGGGGAGAGCGGTTGGCTTCTGAGAGGCGCAGAACGAAACCGGCTCGTGTGCGCAGCCTTGGCACTGCTAGAGGACGGTGGTTGCAGCAGCCAGCCCTGTCAATTCACCGCTGGCATGCTTCTGGCAGGTGCTCCAGGACGACTTTTCTGCGTTTTGACTTGGTCCTGATGCAGACGAATCTGGAGAATTCTTGTTCGTGCCCTGAGCTTCCGAGATGCAGAGAAGAAGGGCTGTGCTGAGTTGCTCGGGAAGCAAGGACATAGACAGCGCCTTGTGTTTGGGAGTGAGCAGCTGCTGGTTTTTTGCAGTTGACTTCGCTGTGCACTGAATGTCAGGTGGAGCTGTGCACTCTTCTACAACGAGCAGGGCAGCAGAAAACAGAGAGCACAGATGTCTGACAGCAGTTTGAAGCTTGCCTAGGAAAGAGCAGTGTTTTTGGAGTGTTCAGCAGATCCATGTTTCTGGGCAAGGGCGGGATGCGTGCACTGTGCTGGCAAGCTTTCTCCCTGCGAGACACGCTGGAAAAGCTTGTCGCTATGATGCAGTCCGCTTGAGACGCAGACTTCGGCTCTCCGCAGCTGTCCGCAGGGAAGCGGTGGTTGCCGGCGTCTTTCTGCCGAAACCGCGCTTTGCATCCTACAAGTGCGGTTCACGTCAGCGGTGCACCTAGTAGCCGCTTCTTCGCCTCCGGCAGCCGGGGAGAGCGGTTGGCTTCTGAGAGGCGAAGAACGAAACTGGCTTGTGTGCGCAGCCTTGGCACTGCTAAAGGACGGTGGTTGCAGCTGCCAGCCCTTTCAATTCACCGCTGGCATGCTTCTGGCAGGTTTTCCAGGACGACTTTCCTGCGTTTTGACTTGGTCCTGATGCAGACGAATCTGGAGAATTCTTGTTCGTACCCTGAGTTTACGAGTTGCAGAGATCTCGATGGCAGCTGCAGAGAAGAAGGGCTGTGCTGAGTTGCTCGGGAAGCAAGGACATAGACAGCGCCTTGTGTTTGGGAGTGAGCAGCTGCTGGTTTTTTGCAGTTGACTTCGCTGTGCACTGAATGTCAGGTGGAGCTGTGCACTCTTCTACAACGAGCAGGGCAGCAGAAAACAGAGAGCACGGACGTCTGACAGCAGTTTGAAGCTTGCCTAGGAAAGAGCAGTGTTTTTGGAGTGTTCAGCAAATATATGTTTCTGGGCAAGGGCGGGATGCGTGCACTGTGCTGGCAAGCTTTCTCCCTGCGAGACACGCTGGAAAAGCTTTTCGCCATGATGCAGTCCGCTTGGGACGCAGACTCCGGCTCTCCGCAGCTGTCCGCAGGAAAGCGGTGGTTGCCGGCGTCTTTCTGCAGAAGCCGCGCTTTTCAGCCTACAAGTGCGGTTCACGTCAGCGGTGCACCTAGTAGCCGCTTCTTCGCCTCCGGCAGCCGGGGAGAGCGGTTGGCTTCTGAGAGGCGAAGAACGAAACTGGCTTGTGTGCGCAGCCTTGGCACTGCTAGAGGACGGTGGTTGCAGCTGCCAGCCCTTTCAATTCACCGCTGGCATGCTTCTGGCAGGTGCTCCAGGACGACTTTTCTGCGTTTTGACTTGGTCCTGATGCAGACGAATCTGGAGAATTCTTGTTCGTGCCCTGAGCTTCCGAGATGCAGAGAAGAAGGGCTGTGCTGAGTTGCTCGGGAAGCAAGGACATAGACAGCGCCTTGTGTTTGGGAGTGAGCAGCTGCTGGTTTTTTGCAGTTGACTTCGCTGTGCACTGAATGTCAGGTGGAGCTGTGCACTCTTCTACAACGAGCAGGGCAGCAGAAAACAGAGAGCACAGATGGCTGACAGCAGTTTGAAGCTTGCCTAGGAAAGAGCAGTGTTTTTGGAGTGTTCAGCAAATCCATGTTTCTGGGCAAGGGCGGGATGCGTGCACTGTGCTGGCAAGCTTTCTCCCTGCGAGACACGCTGGAAAAGATTTTCGCCATGATGCAGTCCGCTTGAGACGCAGACTTCGGCTCTCCGCAGCTGTCCGCAAGGAAAGCGGCGGTTGCCGGCTTCTTTCTGCCGAAACCGCGCTTTGCAGCCTACAAGTGCGGTTCACGTCAGCGGTGCACCTAGTAGCCGCTTCTTCGCCTCCGGCAGCCGGGGAGAGCGGTTGGCTTCTGAGAGTCGAAGAACGAAACCGGCTTGTGTGCGCAGCCTTGGCACTGCTAGAGGACGGTGGTTGCAGCTGCCAGCCCTTTCAATTCACCGCTGGCATGCTTCTGGCAGGTGCTCCAGGACGACTTTCCTGTGTTTTGACTTGGTCCTGATGCAGACGAATCTGGAGAATTCTTGTTCGTACCCTGCGTTTACAAGTTGCAGAGATCTCGATGGCAGCTGCAAAGAAGAAGGGCTGTGCTGAATTGCTCGGGAAGCAAGGACATAGACAGCGCCTTGTGTTTGGGAGTGAGCAGCTGCTGGCTTTTTGCAGTTGACTTCGCTGTGCACTGAATGTCAG
The DNA here is from genome assembly GCF_048771995.1 of Taeniopygia guttata. Lineage (NCBI taxonomy): Eukaryota > Metazoa > Chordata > Aves > Passeriformes > Estrildidae > Taeniopygia > Taeniopygia guttata. The sequence continues at coordinate 5,218,180 of NC_133056.1, forward strand.
GTGGAGCTGTGCACTCCTCTACAACGAGCAGGGCAGCAGAAAACAGAGAGCAAGGACATCTGACAGCAGTTTGAAGCTTGCCTAGGAAAGAGTAGTGTTTTTGGAGTGTTCAGCAAATATATGTTTCTGGGCAAGGGCGGGATGCGTGCACTGTGCTGGCAAGCTTTCTTCCTGCGAGAAACGCTGGAAAAGCTTTTCGCCATGATGCAGTCCGCTTGGGACGCAGACTCCGGCTCTCCGCAGCTGTCCGCAGGAAAGCGGTGGTTGCCGGCGTCTTTCTGCAGAAGCCGCGCTTTTCAGCCTACAAGTGCGGTTCACGTCAGCGGTGCACCTAGTAGCCGCTTCTTCGCCTCCGGCAGCCGGGGAGAGCGGTTGGCTTCTGAGAGGCGCAGAACGAAACCGGCTCGTGTGCGCAGCCTTGGCACTGCTAGAGGACGGTGGTTGCAGCAGCCAGCCCTGTCAATTCACCGCTGGCATGCTTCTGGCAGGTGCTCCAGGACGACTTTTCTGCGTTTTGACTTGGTCCTGATGCAGACGAATCTGGAGAATTCTTGTTCGTGCCCTGAGCTTCCGAGATGCAGAGAAGAAGGGCTGTGCTGAGTTGCTCGGGAAGCAAGGACATAGACAGCGCCTTGTGTTTGGGAGTGAGCAGCTGCTGGTTTTTTGCAGTTGACTTCGCTGTGCACTGAATGTCAGGTGGAGCTGTGCACTCTTCTACAACGAGCAGGGCAGCAGAAAACAGAGAGCACGGACGTCTGACAGCAGTTTGAAGCTTGCCTAGGAAAGAGCAGTGTTTTTGGAGTGTTCAGCAAATATATGTTTCTGGGCAAGGGCGGGATGCGTGCACTGTGCTGGCAAGCTTTCTCCCTGCGAGAAACGCTGGAAAAGCTTTTCGCCATGATGCAGTCCGCTTGGGACGCAGACTCCGGCTCTCCGCAGCTGTCCGCAGGAAAGCGGTGGTTGCCGGCGTCTTTCTGCAGAAGCCGCGCTTTTCAGCCTACAAGTGCGGTTCACGTCAGCGGTGCACCTAGTAGCCGCTTCTTCGCCTCCGGCAGCCGGGGAGAGCGGTTGGCTTCTGAGAGGCGAAGAACGAAACTGGCTTGTGTGCGCAGCCTTGGCACTGCTAGAGGACGGTGGTTGCAGCTGCCAGCCCTTTCAATTCACCGCTGGCATGCTTCTGGCAGGTGCTCCAGGACGACTTTTCTGCGTTTTGACTTGGTCCTGATGCAGACGAATCTGGAGAATTCTTGTTCGTGCCCTGAGCTTCCGAGATGCAGAGAAGAAGGGCTGTGCTGAGTTGCTCGGGAAGCAAGGACATAGACAGCGCCTTGTGTTTGGGAGTGAGCAGCTGCTGGTTTTTTGCAGTTGACTTCGCTGTGCACTGAATGTCAGGTGGAGCTGTGCACTCTTCTACAACGAGCAGGGCAGCAGAAAACAGAGAGCACAGATGGCTGACAGCAGTTTGAAGCTTGCCTAGGAAAGAGCAGTGTTTTTGGAGTGTTCAGCAAATCCATGTTTCTGGGCAAGGGCGGGATGCGTGCACTGTGCTGGCAAGCTTTCTCCCTGCGAGACACGCTGGAAAAGATTTTCGCCATGATGCAGTCCGCTTGAGACGCAGACTTCGGCTCTCCGCAGCTGTCCGCAAGGAAAGCGGCGGTTGCCGGCTTCTTTCTGCCGAAACCGCGCTTTGCAGCCTACAAGTGCGGTTCACGTCAGCGGTGCACCTAGTAGCCGCTTCTTCGCCTCCGGCAGCCGGGGAGAGCGGTTGGCTTCTGAGAGGCGAAGAACGAAACCGGCTTGTGTGCGCAGCCTTGGCACTGCTAGAGGACGGTGGTTGCAGCTGCCAGCCCTTTCAATTCACCGCTGGCATGCTTCTGGCAGGTGCTCCAGGACGACTTTCCTGCGTTTTGACTTGGTCCTGATGCAGACGAATCTGGAGAATTCTTGTTCGTACCCTGCGTTTACAAGTTGCAGAGATCTCGATGGCAGCTGCAAAGAAGAAGGGCTGTGCTGAATTGCTCGGGAAGCAAGGACATAGACAGCGCCTTGTGTTTGGGAGTGAGCAGCTGCTGGTTTTTTGCAGTTGACTTCGCTGTGCACTGAATGTCAGGTGGAGCTGTGCACTCCTCTACAACGAGCAGGGCAGCAGAAAACAGAGAGCAAGGACATCTGACAGCAGTTTGAAGCTTGCCTAGGAAAGAGTAGTGTTTTTGGAGTGTTCAGCAAATATATGTTTCTGGGCAAGGGCGGGATGCGTGCACTGTGCTGGCAAGCTTTCTTCCTGCGAGAAACGCTGGAAAAGCTTTTCGCCATGATGCAGTCCGCTTGGGACGCAGACTCCGGCTCTCCGCAGCTGTCCGCAGGAAAGCGGTGGTTGCCGGCGTCTTTCTGCAGAAGCCGCGCTTTTCAGCCTACAAGTGCGGTTCACGTCAGCGGTGCACCTAGTAGCCGCTTCTTCGCCTCCGGCAGCCGGGGAGAGCGGTTGGCTTCTGAGAGGCGCAGAACGAAACCGGCTCGTGTGCGCAGCCTTGGCACTGCTAGAGGACGGTGGTTGCAGCTGCCAGCCCTGTCAATTCACCGCTGGCATGCTTCTGGCAGGTGCTCCAGGACGACTTTCCTGCGTTTTGACTTGGTCCTGATGCAGACGAATCTGGAGAATTCTTGTTCGTGCCCTGAGCTTCCGAGATGCAGAGAAGAAGGGCTGTGCTGAGTTGCTCGGGAAGCAAGGACATAGACAGCGCCTTGTGTTTGGGAGTGAGCAGCTGCTGGTTTTTTGCAGTTGACTTCGCTGTGCACTGAATGTCAGGTGGAGCTGTGCACTCTTCTACAACGAGCAGGGCAGCAGAAAACAGAGAGCACAGATGGCTGACAGCAGTTTGAAGCTTGCCTAGGAAAGAGCAGTGTTTTTGGAGTGTTCAGCAAATCCATGTTTCTGGGCAAGGGCGGGATGCGTGCACTGTGCTGGCAAGCTTTCTCCCTGCGAGACACGCTGGAAAAGATTTTCGCCATGATGCAGTCCGCTTGAGACGCAGACTTCGGCTCTCCGCAGCTGTCCGCAAGGAAAGCGGCGGTTGCCGGCTTCTTTCTGCCGAAACCGCGCTTTGCAGCCTACAAGTGCGGTTCACGTCAGCGGTGCACCTAGTAGCCGCTTCTTCGCCTCCGGCAGCCGGGGAGAGCGGTTGGCTTCTGAGAGGCGAAGAACGAAACCGGCTTGTGTGCGCAGCCTTGGCACTGCTAGAGGACGGTGGTTGCAGCTGCCAGCCCTTTCAATTCACCGCTGGCATGCTTCTGGCAGGTTTCCAGGACGACTTTCCTGCGTTTTGACTTGGTCCTGATGCAGACGAATCTGGAGAATTCTTGTTCGTACCCTGCGTTTACAAGTTGCAGAGATCTCGATGGCAGCTGCAAAGAAGAAGGGCTGTGCTGAATTGCTCGGGAAGCAAGGACATAGACAGCGCCTTGTGTTTGGGAGTGAGCAGCTGCTGGTTTTTTGCAGTTGACTTCGCTGTGCACTGAATGTCAGGTGGAGCTGTGCACTCCTCTACAACGAGCAGGGCAGCAGAAAACAGAGAGCACGGACGTCTGACAGCAGTTTGAAGCTTGCCTAGGAAAGAGCAGTGTTTTTGGAGTGTTCAGCAAATATATGTTTCTGGGCAAGGGCGGGATGCGTGCACTGTGCTGGCAAGCTTTCTCCCTGCGAGAAACGCTGGAAAAGCTTTTCGCCATGATGCAGTCCGCTTGGGACGCAGACTCCGGCTCTCCGCAGCTGTCCGCAGGAAAGCGGTGGTTGCCGGCGTCTTTCTGCAGAAGCCGCGCTTTTCAGCCTACAAGTGCGGTTCACGTCAGCGGTGCACCTAGTAGCAGCTTCTTCGCCTCCGGCAGCCGGGGAGAGCGGTTGGCTTCTGAGAGGCGAAGAACGAAACTGGCTTGTGTGCGCAGCCTTGGCACTGCTAGAGGACGGTGGTTGCAGCTGCCAGCCCTTTCAATTCACCGCTGGCATGCTTCTGGCAGGTGCTCCAGGACGACTTTTCTGCGTTTTGACTTGGTCCTGATGCAGACGAATCTGGAGAATTCTTGTTCGTGCCCTGAGCTTCCGAGATGCAGAGAAGAAGGGCTGTGCTGAATTGCTCGGGAAGCAAGGACATAGACAGCGCCTTGTGTTTGGGAGTGAGCAGCTGCTGGTTTTTTGCAGTTGACTTCGCTGTGCACTGAATGTCAGGTGGAGCTGTGCACTCTTCTACAACGAGCAGGGCAGCAGAAAACAGAGAGCACAGATGGCTGACAGCAGTTTGAAGCTTGCCTAGGAAAGAGCAGTGTTTTTGGAGTGTTCAGCAAATCCATGTTTCTGGGCAAGGGCGGGATGCGTGCACTGTGCTGGCAAGCTTTCTCCCTGCGAGACACGCTGGAAAAGATTTTCGCCATGATGCAGTCCGCTTGAGACGCAGACTCCGGCTCTCCGCAGCTGTCCGCAGGAAAGCGGCGGTTGCCGGCGTCTCTCTGCCGAAGCCGCGCTTTGAAGCCTACAAGTGCGGTTCACGTCAGCAGTGCACCTAGTAGCCGCTTCTTCGCCTCCGGCAGCCGGGGAGAGCGGTTGGCTTCTGAGAGGCGAAGAACGAAACCGGCTCGTGTGCGCAGCCTTGGCACTGCTAGAGGACGGTGGTTGCAGCTGCCAGCCCTTTCAATTCACCGCTGGCATGCTTCTGGCAGGTGCTCCAGGACGACTTTCCTGCGTTTTGACTTGGTCCTGATGCAGACGAATCTGGAGAATTCTTGTTCGTACCCTGCGTTTACAAGTTGCAGAGATCTCGATGGCAGCTGCAGAGAAGAAGGGCTGTGCTGAATTGCTCGGGAAGCAAGGACATAGACAGCGCCTTGTGTTTGGGAGTGAGCAGCTGCTGGTTTTTTGCAGTTGACTTCGCTGTGCACTGAATGTCAGGTGGAGCTGTGCACTCCTCTACAACGAGCAGGGCAGCAGAAAACAGAGAGCAAGGACATCTGACAGCAGTTTGAAGCTTGCCTAGGAAAGAGTAGTGTTTTTGGAGTGTTCAGCAAATATATGTTTCTGGGCAAGGGCGGGATGCGTGCACTGTGCTGGCAAGCTTTCTTCCTGCGAGAAACGCTGGAAAAGCTTTACGCCATGATGCAGTCCGCTTGGGACGCAGACTCCGGCTCTCCGCAGCTGTCCGCAGGAAAGCGGTGGTTGCCGGCGTCTTTCTGCAGAAGCCGCGCTTTTCAGCCTACAAGTGCGGTTCACGTCAGCGGTGCACCTAGTAGCCGCTTCTTCGCCTCCGGCAGCCGGGGAGAGCGGTTGGCTTCTGAGAGGCGCAGAACGAAACCGGCTCGTGTGCGCAGCCTTGGCACTGCTAGAGGACGGTGGTTGCAGCTGCCAGCCCTGTCAATTCACCGCTGGCATGCTTCTGGCAGGTGCTCCAGGACGACTTTTCTGCGTTTTGACTTGGTCCTGATGCAGACGAATCTGGAGAATTCTTGTTCGTGCCCTGAGCTTCCGAGATGCAGAGAAGAAGGGCTGTGCTGAGTTGCTCGGGAAGCAAGGACATAGACAGCGCCTTGTGTTTGGGAGTGAGCAGCTGCTGGTTTTTTGCAGTTGACTTCGCTGTGCACTGAATGTCAGGTGGAGCTGTGCACTCTTCTACAACGAGCAGGGCAGCAGAAAACAGAGAGCACAGATGGCTGACAGCAGTTTGAAGCTTGCCTAGGAAAGAGCAGTGTTTTTGGAGTGTTCAGCAAATCCATGTTTCTGGGCAAGGGCGGGATGCGTGCACTGTGCTGGCAAGCTTTCTCCCTGCGAGACACGCTGGAAAAGATTTTCGCCATGATGCAGTCCGCTTGAGACGCAGATTTCGGCTCTCCGCAGCTGTCCGCAAGGAAAGCGGCGGTTGCCGGCTTCTTTCTGCCGAAACCGCGCTTTGCAGCCTACAAGTGCGGTTCACGTCAGCGGTGCACCTAGTAGCCGCTTCTTCGCCTCCGGCAGCCGGGGAGAGCGGTTGGCTTCTGAGAGGCGAAGAACGAAACCGGCTTGTGTGCTCAGCCTTGGCACTGCTAGAGGACGGTGGTTGCAGCTGCCAGCCCTTTCAATTCACCGCTGGCATGCTTCTGGCAGGTGCTCCAGGACGACTTTCCTGCGTTTTGACTTGGTCCTGATGCAGACGAATCTGGAGAATTCTTGTTCGTACCCTGCGTTTACAAGTTCCAGAGATCTCGATGGCAGCTGCAAAGAAGAAGGGCTGTGCTGAATTGCTCGGGAAGCAAGGACATAGACAGCGCCTTGTGTTTGGGAGTGAGCAGCTGCTGGTTTTTTGCAGTTGACTTCGCTGTGCACTGAATGTCAGGTGGAGCTGTGCACTCCTCTACAACGAGCAGGGCAGCAGAAAACAGAGAGCACGGACGTCTGACAGCAGTTTGAAGCTTGCCTAGGAAAGAGCAGTGTTTTTGGAGTGTTCAGCAAATATATGTTTCTGGGCAAGGGCGGGATGCGTGCACTGTGCTGGCAAGCTTTCTCCCTGCGAGACACGCTGGAAAAGATTTTCGCCATGATGCAGTCCGCTTGGGACGCAGACTCCGGCTCTCCGCAGCTGTCCGCAGGAAAGCGGTGGTTGCCGGCGTCTTTCTGCAGAAGCCGCGCTTTTCAGCCTACAAGTGCGGTTCACGTCAGCGGTGCACCTAGTAGCCGCTTCTTCGCCTCCGGCAGCCAGGGAGAGCGGTTGGCTTCTGAGAGGCGAAGAACGAAACTGGCTTGTGTGCGCAGCCTTGGCACTGCTAGAGGACGGTGGTTGCAGCTGCCAGCCCTTTCAATTCACCGCTGGCATGCTTCTGGCAGGTGCTCCAGGACGACTTTTCTGCGTTTTGACTTGGTCCTGATGCAGACGAATCTGGAGAATTCTTGTTCGTGCCCTGAGCTTCCGAGATGCAGAGAAGAAGGGCTGCGCTGAGTTGCTCGGGAAGCAAGGACATAGACAGCGCCTTGTGTTTGGGAGTGAGCAGCTGCTGGTTTTTTGCAGTTGACTTCGCTGTGCACTGAATGTCAGGTGGAGCTGTGCACTCTTCTACAACGAGCAGGGCAGCAGAAAACAGAGAGCACAGATGGCTGACAGCAGTTTGAAGCTTGCCTAGGAAAGAGCAGTGTTTTTGGAGTGTTCAGCAAATCCATGTTTCTGGGCAAGGGCGGGATGCGTGCACTGTGCTGGCAAGCTTTCTCCCTGCGAGACACGCTGGAAAAGATTTTCGCCATGATGCAGTCCGCTTGAGACGCAGACTCCGGCTCTCCGCAGCTGTCCGCAGGAAAGCGGCGGTTGCCGGCGTCTCTCTGCCGAAGCCGCGCTTTGAAGCCTACAAGTGCGGTTCACGTCAGCAGTGCACCTAGTAGCCGCTTCTTCGCCTCCGGCAGCCGGGGAGAGCGGTTGGCTTCTGAGAGGCGAAGAACGAAACCGGCTCGTGTGCGCAGCCTTGGCACTGCTAGAGGACGGTGGTTGCAGCTGCCAGCCCTTTCAATTCACCGCTGGCATGCTTCTGGCAGGTGCTCCAGGACGACTTTTCTGCGTTTTGACTTGGTCCTGATGCAGACGAATCTGGAGAATTCTTGTTCGTGCCCTGAGCTTCCGAGATGCAGAGAAGAAGGGCTGTGCTGAGTTGCTCGGGAAGCAAGGACATAGACAGCGCCTTGTGTTTGGGAGTGAGCAGCTGCTGGTTTTTTGCAGTTGACTTCGCTGTGCACTGAATGTCAGGTGGAGCTGTGCACTCTTCTACAACGAGCAGGGCAGCAGAAAACAGAGAGCACAGATGTCTGACAGCAGTTTGAAGCTTGCCTAGGAAAGAGCAGTGTTTTTGGAGTGTTCAGCAAATCCCTGTTTCTGGGCAAGGGCGGGATGCGTGCACTGTGCTGGCAAGCTTTCTCCCTGCGAGACACGCTGGAAAAGATTTTCGCCATGATGCAGTCCGCTTGAGACGCAGACTTCGGCTCTCCGCAGCTGTCCGCAAGGAAAGCGGCGGTTGCCGGCTTCTTTCTGCCGAAACCGCGCTTTGCAGCCTACAAGTGCGGTTCACGTCAGCGGTGCACCTAGTAGCCGCTTCTTCGCCTCCGGCAGCCGGGGAGAGCGGTTGGCTTCTGAGAGGCGAAGAACGAAACCGGCTTGTGTGCGCAGCCTTGGCACTGCTAGAGGACGGTGGTTGCAGCTGCCAGCCCTTTCAATTCACCGCTGGCATGCTTCTGGCAGGTTTTCCAGGACGACTTTCCTGCGTTTTGACTTGGTCCTGATGCAGACGAATCTGGAGAATTCTTGTTCGTACCCTGAGTTTACGAGTTGCAGAGATCTCGATGGCAGCTGCAGAGAAGAAGGGCTGTGCTGAGTTGCTCGGGAAGCAAGGACATAGACAGCGCCTTGTGTTTGGGAGTGAGCAGCTGCTGGTTTTTTGCAGTTGACTTCGCTGTGCACTGAATGTCAGGTGGAGCTGTGCACTCTTCTACAACGAGCAGGGCAGCAGAAAACAGAGAGCACGGACGTCTGACAGCAGTTTGAAGCTTGCCTAGGAAAGAGCAGTGTTTTTGGAGTGTTCAGCAAATATATGTTTCTGGGCAAGGGCGGGATGCGTGCACTGTGCTGGCAAGCTTTCTCCCTGCGAGACACGCTGGAAAAGCTTTTCGCCATGATGCAGTCCGCTTGGGACGCAGACTCCGGCTCTCCGCAGCTGTCCGCAGGAAAGCGGTGGTTGCCGGCGTCTTTCTGCAGAAGCCGCGCTTTTCAGCCTACAAGTGCGGTTCACGTCAGCGGTGCACCTAGTAGCCGCTTCTTCGCCTCCGGCAGCCGGGGAGAGCGGTTGGCTTCTGAGAGGCGAAGAACGAAACTGGCTTGTGTGCGCAGCCTTGGCACTGCTAGAGGACGGTGGTTGCAGCTGCCAGCCCTTTCAATTCACCGCTGGCATGCTTCTGGCAGGTGCTCCAGGACGACTTTTCTGCGTTTTGACTTGGTCCTGATGCAGACGAATCTGGAGAATTCTTGTTCGTGCCCTGAGCTTCCGAGATGCAGAGAAGAAGGGCTGTGCTGAGTTGCTCGGGAAGCAAGGACATAGACAGCGCCTTGTGTTTGGGAGTGAGCAGCTGCTGGTTTTTTGCAGTTGACTTCGCTGTGCACTGAATGTCAGGTGGAGCTGTGCACTCTTCTACAACGAGCAGGGCAGCAGAAAACAGAGAGCACAGATGGCTGACAGCAGTTTGAAGCTTGCCTAGGAAAGAGCAGTGTTTTTGGAGTGTTCAGCAAATCCATGTTTCTGGGCAAGGGCGGGATGCGTGCACTGTGCTGGCAAGCTTTCTCCCTGCGAGACACGCTGGAAAAGATTTTCGCCATGATGCAGTCCGCTTGAGACGCAGACTTCGGCTCTCCGCAGCTGTCCGCAAGGAAAGCGGCGGTTGCCGGCTTCTTTCTGCCGAAACCGCGCTTTGCAGCCTACAAGTGCGGTTCACGTCAGCGGTGCACCTAGTAGCCGCTTCTTCGCCTCCGGCAGCCGGGGAGAGCGGTTGGCTTCTGAGAGGCGAAGAACGAAACCGGCTTGTGTGCGCAGCCTTGGCACTGCTAGAGGACGGTGGTTGCAGCTGCCAGCCCTTTCAATTCACCGCTGGCATGCTTCTGGCAGGTGCTCCAGGACGACTTTTCTGCGTTTTGACTTGGTCCTGATGCAGACGAATCTGGAGAATTCTTGTTCGTGCCCTGAGCTTCCGAGATGCAGAGAAGAAGGGCTGTGCTGAGTTGCTCGGGAAGCAAGGACATAGACAGCGCCTTGTGTTTGGGAGTGAGCAGCTGCTGGTTTTTTGCAGTTGACTTCGCTGTGCACTGAATGTCAGGTGGAGCTGTGCACTCTTCTACAACGAGCAGGGCAGCAGAAAACAGAGAGCACAGATGGCTGACAGCAGTTTGAAGCTTGCCTAGGAAAGAGCAGTGTTTTTGGAGTGTTCAGCAGATCCATGTTTCTGGGCAAGGGCGGGATGCGTGCACTGTGCTGGCAAGCTTTCTCCCTGCGAGACACGCTGGAAAAGCTTGTCGCTATGATGCAGTCAGCTAGAGACGCAGACTTCGGCTCTCCGCAGCTGTCCGCAGAGAAGCGGTGGTTGCCGGCGTCTTTCTGCCGAAGCCGCGCTTTGCAGCCTACAAGTGCGGTTCACGTCAGCGGTGCACCTAGTAGCCGCTTCTTCGCCTCCGGCAGCCGGGGAGAGCGGTTGGCTTCTGAGAGGCGAAGAACGAAACTGGCTTGTGTGCGCAGCCTTGGCACTGCTAGAGGACGGTGGTTGCAGCTGCCAGCCCTTTCAATTCACCGCTGGCATGCTTCTGGCAGGTGCTCCAGGACGACTTTCCTGCGTTTTGACTTGGTCCTGATGCAGACGAATCTGGAGAATTCTTGTTCGTACCCTGAGTTTACGAGTTGCAGCGATCTCGATGCCAGCTGCAGAGAAGAAGGGCTGTGCTGAATTGCTCGGGAAGCAAGGACATAGACAGCGCCTTGTGTTTGGGAGTGAGCAGCTGCTGGTTTTTTGCAGTTGACTTCGCTGTGCACTGAATGTCAGGTGGAGCTGTGCACTCTTCTACAATGAGCAGGGCAGCAGAAAACAGAGAGCACGGACATCTGACAGCAGTTTGAAGCTTGCCTAGGAAAGAGTAGTGTTTTTGGAGTGTTCAGCAAATATATGTTTCTGGGCAAGGGCGGGATGCGTGCACTGTGCTGGCAAGCTTTCTTCCTGCGAGAAACGCTGGAAAAGCTTTTCGCTATGATGCAGTCCGCTTGGGACGCAGACTCGGGCTCTCCGCAGCTGTCCGCAGGAAACCGGTGGTTGCCGGCGTCTTTCTGCAGAAGCCGCGCTTTTCAGCCTACAAGTGCGGTTCACGTCAGCGGTGCACTTAGTAGCCGCTTCTTCGCCTCCGGCAGCCGGGGAGAGCGGTTGGCTTCTGAGAGGCGCAGAACGAAACCGGCTCGTGTGCGCAGCCTTGGCACTGCTAGAGGACGGTGGTTGCAGCTGCCAGCCCTTTCAATTCACCGCTGGCATGCTTCTGGCAGGTGCTCCAGGACGACTTTCCTGCGTTTTGACTTGGTCCTGATGCAGACGAATCTGGAGAATTCTTGTTCGTGCCCTGAGCTTCCGAGATGCAGAGAAGAAGGGCTGTGCTGATTTGCTCGGGAAACAAGGACATAGACAGCGCCTTGTGTTTGGGAGTGAGCAGCTGCTGGTTTTTTGCAGTTGACTTCGCTGTGCACTGAATGTCAGGTGGAGCTGTGCACTCTTCTACAACGAGCAGGGCAGCAGAAAACAGAGAGCACAGATGGCTGACAGCAGTTTGAAGCTTGCCTAGGAAAGAGCAGTGTTTTTGGAGTGTTCAGCAGATCCATGTTTCTGGGCAAGGGCGGGATGCGTGCACTGTGCAGGCAAGCTTTCTCCCTGCGAGACACGCTGGAAAAGCTTGTCGCTATGATGCAGTCAGCTAGAGACGCAGACTTCGGCTCTCCGCAGCTGTCCGCAGGGAAGCGGTGGTTGCCGGCGTCTTTCTGCCGAAGCCGCGCTTTGCAGCCTACAAGTGCGGTTCACGTCAGCGGTGCACCTAGTAGCCGCTTCTTCGCCTCCGGCAGCCGGGGAGAGCGGTTGGCTTCTGAGAGGCGAAGAACGAAACTGGCTTGTGTGCGCAGCCTTGGCACTGCTAGAGGACGGTGGTTGCAGCTGCCAGCCCTTTCAATTCACCGCTGGCATGCTTCTAGCAGGTGCTCCAGGACGACTTCCTGCGTTTTGACTTGGTCCTGATGCAGACGAATCTGGAGAATTCTTGTTCGTACCCTGCGTTTACAAGTTGCAAAGATCTCGATGGCAGCTGCAGAGAAGAAGGGCTGTGCTGAATTGCTCGGGAAGCAAGGACATAGACAGCGCCTTGTGTTTGGGAGTGAGCAGCTGCTGGTTTTTTGCAGTTGACTTCGCTGTGCACTGAATGTCAGGTGGAGCTGTGCACTCCTCTACAACGAGCAGGGCAGCAGAAAACAGAGAGCACAGATGGCTGACAGCAGTTTGAAGCTTGCCTAGGAAAGAGCAGTGTTTTTGGAGTGTTCAGCAAATACATGTTTCTGGGCAAGGGCGGGATGCGTGCACTGTGCTGGCAAGCTTTCTTCCTGCGAGAAACGCTGGAAAAGCTTTTCGCCATGATGCAGTCCGCTTGGGACGCAGACTCCGGCTCTCCGCAGCTGTCCGCAGGAAAGCGGTGGTTGCCGGCGTCTTTCTGCAGAAGCCGCGCTTTTCAGCCTACAAGTGCGGTTCACGTCAGCGGTGCACCTAGTAGCCGCTTCTTCGCCTCCGGCAGCCGGGGAGAGCGGTTGGCTTCTGAGAGGCGCAGAACGAAACCGGCTCGTGTGCGCAGCCTTGGCACTGCTAGAGGACGGTGGTTGCAGCTGCCAGCCCTTTCAATTCACCGCTGGCATGCTTCTGGCAGGTGCTCCAGGACGACTTTCCTGCGTTTTGACTTGGTCCTGATGCAGACGAATCTGGAGAATTCTTGTTCGTGCCCTGAGCTTCCGAGATGCAGAGAAGAAGGGCTGTGCTGATTTGCTCGGGAAACAAGGACATAGACAGCGCCTTGTGTTTGGGAGTGAGCAGCTGCTGGTTTTTTGCAGTTGACTTCGCTGTGCACTGAATGTCAGGTGGAGCTGTGCACTCTTCTACAACGAGCAGGGCAGCAGAAAACAGAGAGCACAGATGGCTGACAGCACTTTGAAGCTTGCCTAGGAAAGAGCAGTGTTTTTGGAGTGTTCAGCAGATCCATGTTTCTGGGCAAGGGCGGGATGCGTGCACTGTGCTGGCAAGCTTTCTCCCTGCGAGACACGCTGGAAAAGCTTGTCGCTATGATGCAGTCAGCTAGAGACGCAGACTTCGGCTCTCCGCAGCTGTCCGCAGGAAAGCGGTGGTTGCCGGCGTCTTTCTGCCGAAGCCGCGCTTTGCAGCCTACAAGTGCGGTTCAGGTCAGCGGTGCACCTAGTAGCTGCTTCTTCGCCTCCGGCAGCCGGGGAGAGCGGTTGGCTTCTGAGAGGCGAAGAACGAAACTGGCTTGTGTGCGCAGCCTTGGCACTGCTAGAGGACGGTGGTTGCAGCTGCCAGCCCTTTCAATTCACCGCTGGCATGCTTCTAGCAGGTGCTCCAGGACGACTTCCTGCGTTTTGACTTGGTCCTGATGCAGACGAATCTGGAGAATTCTTGTTCGTACCCTGCGTTTACAAGTTGCAAAGATCTCGATGGCAGCTGCAGAGAAGAAGGGCTGTGCTGAATTGCTCGGGAAGCAAGGACATAGACAGCGCCTTGTGTTTGGGAGTGAGCAGCTGCTGGTTTTTTGCAGTTGACTTCGCTGTGCACTGAATGTCAGGTGGAGCTGTGCACTCCTCTACAACGAGCAGGGCAGCAGAAAACAGAGAGCACGGACATCTGACAGCAGTTTGAAGCTTGCCTAGGAAAGAGTAGTGTTTTTGGAGTGTTCAGCAAATACATGTTTCTGGGCAAGGGCGGGATGCGTGCACTGTGCTGGCAAGCTTTCTTCCTGCGAGAAACGCTGGAAAAGCTTTTCGCTATGATGCAGTCCGCTTGGGACGCAGACTCCGGCTCTCCGCAGCTGTCCGCAGGAAACCGGTGGTTGCCGGCGTCTTTCTGCAGAAGCCGCGCTTTGCAGCCTACAAGTGCGGTTCACGTCAGCGGTGCACCTAGTAGCCGCTTCTTCGCCTCCGGCAGCCGGGGAGAGCGGTTGGCTTCTGAGAGGCGCAGAACGAAACCGGCTCGTGTGCGCAGCCTTGGCACTGCTAGAGGACGGTGGTTGCAGCTGCCAGCCCTTTCAATTCACCGCTGGCATGCTTCTGGCAGGTGCTCCAGGACGACTTTCCTGCGTTTTGACTTGGTCCTGATGCAGACGAATCTGGAGAATTCTTGTTCGTACCCTGAGTTTACGAGTTGCAGAGATCTCGATGGCAGCTGCAGAGAAGAAGGCCTGCGCTGAATTGCTCGGGAAGCAAGGACATAGACAGCGCCTTGTGTTTGGGAGTGAGCAGCTGCTGGTTTTTTGCAGTTGACTTCGCTGTGCACTGAATGTCAGGTGGAGCTGTGCACTCTTCTACAACGAGCAGGGCAGCAGAAAACAGAGAGCACAGATGGCTGACAGCAGTTTGAAGCTTGCCTAGGAAAGAGCAGTGTTTTTGGAGTGTTCAGCAGATCCATGTTTCTGGGCAAGGGCAGGATGCGTGCACTGTGCTGGCAAGCTTTCTCCCTGCGAGACACGCTGGAAAAGCTTGTCGCTATGATGCAGTCAGCTAGAGACGCAGACTTCGGCTCTCCGCAGCTGTCCGCAGGGAAGCGGTGGTTGCCGGCGTCTTTCTGCCGAAGCCGCGCTTTGCAGCCTACAAGTGCGGTTCACGTCAGCGGTGCACCTAGTAGCCGCTTCTTCGCCTCCGGCAGCCGGGGAGAGCGGTTGGCTTCTGAGAGGCGAAGAACGAAACTGGCTTGTGTGCGCAGCCTTGGCACTGCTAGAGGACGGTGGTTGCAGCTGCCAGCCCTTTCAATTCACCGCTGGCATGCTTCTGGCAGGTGCTCCAGGACGACTTTCCTGCGTTTTGACTTGGTCCTGATGCAGACGAATCTGGAGAATTCTTGTTGGTGCCCTGAGCTTCCGAGATGCAGAGAAGAAGGGCTGCGCTGAGTCGCTCGGGAAGCAAGGACATAGACAGCGCCTTGTGTTTGGGAGTGAGCAGCTGCTGGTTTTTTGCAGTTGACTTCGCTGTGCACTGAATGTCAGGTGGAGCTGTGCACTCTTCTACAACGAGCAGGACAGCAGAAAACAGAGAGCACAGATGGCTGAGAGCAGTTTGAAGCTTGCCTAGGAAAGAGCAGTGTTTTTCGAGTGTTCAGCAAATCCATGTTTCTGGGCAAGGGCGGGATGCGTGCACTGTGCTGGCAAGCTTTCTCCCTGCGAGACACGCTGGAAAAGCTTTTCGCTATGATGCAGTCCGCTAGAGACGCAGACTTCGGCTCTCCGCAGCTGTCCGCAGGAAAGCGGTGGTTGCCGGCGTCTTTCTGCAGAAGCCGCGCTTTGCAGCCTACAAGTGCGGTTCACGTCAGCGGTGCACCTAGTAGCCGCTTCTTCGCCTCCGGCAGCCGGGGAGAGCGGTTGGCTTCTGAGAGGCGAAGAACGAAACCGGCTCGTGTGCGCAGCCTTGTAACTGCTAGAAGACGGTGGCTGCAGCTGCCAGCCATTTCAATTCACCCCTGCGATGCTTCTGGCAGGTGCTCCAGGACGACTTTCCTGCGTTTTGACTTGGTCCTGATGCAGACGAATCTGGAGAATTCTTGTTCGTACCCTGCGTTTACGAGTTGAAGAGATCTCGATGGCAGCTGCAGAAAAGAAGGGCTGTGCTGAATTGCTCGGGAAGCAAGGACATAGACAGCGCCTTGTGTTTGGGAGTGAGCAGCTGCTGGTTTTTTGCAGTTGACTTCGCTGTGCACTGAATGTCAGGTGGAGCTGTGCACTCTTCTACAACGAGCAGGGCAGCAGAAAACAGAGAGCACGGACGTCTGACAGCAGTTTGAAGCTTGCCTAGGAAAGAGCAGTGTTTTTGGAGTGTTCAGCAAATATATGTTTCTGGGCAAGGGCGGGATGCGTGCACTGTGCTGGCAAGCTTTCTTCCTGCGAGAAACGCTGGAAAAGCTTTTCGCCATGATGCAGTCCGCTTGGGACACAGACTCCGGCTCTCCGCAGCTGTCCGCAGGAAAGCGGTGGTTGCCGGCGTCTTTCTGCAGAAGCCGCGCTTTTCAGCCTACAAGTGCGGTTCACGTCAGCGGTGCACCTAGTAGCCGCTTCTTCGCCTCCGGCAGCCGGGGAGAGCGGTTGGCTTCTGAGAGGCGAAGAACGAAACCGGCTCGTGTGCGCAGCCTTGGCACTGCTAGAGGACGGTGGTTGCAGCTGCCAGCCCTTTCAATTCACCGCTGGCATGCTTCTGGCAGGTGCTCCAGGACGACTTTTCTGCGTTTTGACTTGGTCCTGATGCAGACGAATCTGGAGAATTCTTGTTCGTGCCCTGAGCTTCCGAGATGCAGAGAAGAAGGGCTGTGCTGAGTTGCTCGGGAAGCAAGAACATAGACAGCGCCTTGTGTTTGGGAGTGAGCAGCTGCTGGTTTTTTGCAGTTGACTTCGCTGTGCACTGAATGTCAGGTGGAGCTGTGCACTCTTCTACAACGAGCAGGGCAGCAGAAAACAGAGAGCACAGATGGCTGACAGCAGTTTGAAGCTTGCCTAGGAAAGAGCAGTGTTTTTGGAGTGTTCAGCAGATCCATGTTTCTGGGCAAGGGCGGGATGCGTGCACTGTGCTGGCAAGATTTCTCCCTGCGAGACACGCTGGAAAAGCTTGTCGCTATGATGCAGTCAGCTAGAGACGCAGACTTCGGCTCTCCGCAGCTGTCCGCAGGGAAGCGGTGGTTGCCGGCGTCTTTCTGCCGAAGCCGCGCTTTGCAGCCTACAAGTGCGGTTCACGTCAGCGGTGCACCTAGTAGCCGCTTCTTCGCCTCCGGCAGCCGGGGAGAGCGGTTGGCTTCTGAGAGGCGAAGAACGAAACTGGCTTGTGTGCGCAGCCTTGGCACTGCTAAAGGACGGTGGTTGCAGCTGCCAGCCCTTTCAATTCACCGCTGGCATGCTTCTGGCAGGTTTTCCAGGACGACTTTCCTGCGTTTTGACTTGGTCCTGATGCAGACGAATCTGGAGAATTCTTGTTCGTACCCTGAGTTTACGAGTTGCAGAGATCTCGATGGCAGCTGCAGAGAAGAAGGGCTGTGCTGAATTGCTCGGGAAGCAAGGACATAGACAGCGCCTTGTGTTTGGGAGTGAGCAGCTGCTGGTTTTTTGCAGTTGACTTCGCTGTGCACTGAATGTCAGGTGGAGCTGTGCACTCTTCTACAACGAGCAGGGCAGCAGAAAACAGAGAGCACGGACGTCTGACAGCAGTTTGAAGCTTGCCTAGGAAAGAGCAGTGTTTTTGGAGTGTTCAGCAAATATATGTTTCTGGGCAAGGGCGGGATGCGTGCACTGTGCTGGCAAGCTTTCTCCCTGCGAGAAACGCTGGAAAAGCTTTTCGCCATGATGCAGTCCGCTTGGGACGCAGACTCCGGCTCTCCGCAGCTGTCCGCAGGAAAGCGGTGGTTGCCGGCGTCTTTCTGCAGAAGCCGCGCTTTGCAGCCTACAAGTGCGGTTCACGTCAGCGGTGCACCTAGTAGCCGCTTCTTCGCCTCCGGCAGCCGGGGAGAGCGGTTGGCTTCTGAGAGGCGAAGAACGAAACTGGCTTGTGTGCGCAGCCTTGGCACTGCTAGAGGACGGTGGTTGCAGCTGCCAGCCCTTTCAATTCACCGCTGGCATGCTTCTGGCAGGTGCTCCAGGACGACTTTTCTGCGTTTTGACTTGGTCCTGATGCAGACGAATCTGGAGAATTCTTGTTCGTGCCCTGAGCTTCCGAGATGCAGAGAAGAAGGGCTGTGCTGAGTTGCTCGGGAAGCAAGGACATAGACAGCGCCTTGTGTTTGGGAGTGAGCAGCTGCTGGTTTTTTGCAGTTGACTTCGCTGTGCACTGAATGTCAGGTGGAGCTGTGCACTCTTCTACAACGAGCAGGGCAGCAGAAAACAGAGAGCACAGATGGCTGACAGCAGTTTGAAGCTTGCCTAGGAAAGAGCAGTGTTTTTGGAGTGTTCAGCAAATCCATGTTTCTGGGCAAGGGCGGGATGCGTGCACTGTGCTGGCAAGCTTTCTCCCTGCGAGACACGCTGGAAAAGATTTTCGCCATGATGCAGTCCGCTTGAGACGCAGACTTCGGCTCTCCGCAGCTGTCCGCAGGAAAGCGGCGGTTGCCGGCGTCTCTCTGCCGAAGCCGCGCTTTGAAGCCTACAAGTGCGGTTCACGTCAGCAGTGCACCTAGTAGCCGCTTCTTCGCCTCCGGCAGCCGGGGAGAGCGGTTGGCTTCTGAGAGGCGAAGAACGAAACCGGCTCGTGTGCGCAGCCTTGGCACTGCTAGAGGACGGTGGTTGCA
Source organism: Taeniopygia guttata (assembly GCF_048771995.1). NCBI lineage: Eukaryota > Metazoa > Chordata > Aves > Passeriformes > Estrildidae > Taeniopygia > Taeniopygia guttata. The sequence goes on from NC_133056.1 coordinate 5,236,259, forward strand.
GCTGCCAGCCCTTTCAATTCACCGCTGGCATGCTTCTGGCAGGTGCTCCAGGACGACTTTCCTGCGTTTTGACTTGGTCCTGATGCAGACGAATCTGGAGAATTCTTGTTCGTGCCCTGAGCTTCCGAGATGCAGAGAAGAAGGGCTGCGCTGAGTTGCTCGGGAAGCAAGGACATAGACAGCGCCTTGTGTTTGGGAGTGAGCAGCTGCTGGTTTTTTGCAGTTGACTTCGCTGTGCACTGAATGTCAGGTGGAGCTGTGCACTCTTCTACAACGAGCAGGACAGCAGAAAACAGAGAGCACAGATGGCTGAGAGCAGTTTGAAGCTTGCCTAGGAAAGAGTAGTGTTTTTCGAGTGTTCAGCAAATCCATGTTTCTGGGCAAGGGCGGGATGCGTGCACTGTGCTGGCAAGCTTTCTCCCTGCGAGACACGCTGGAAAAGCTTTTCGCTATGATGCAGTCCGCTTGAGACGCAGACTTCGACTCTCCGCAGCTGTCCGCAAGGAAAGCGGCGGTTGCCGGCTTCTTTCTGCCGAAACCGCGCTTTGCAGCCTACAAGTGCGGTTCACGTCAGCGGTGCACCTAGTAGCCGCTTCTTCGCCTCCGGCAGCCGGGGAGAGCGGTTGGCTTCTGAGAGGCGAAGAACGAAACCGGCTTGTGTGCGCAGCCTTGGCACTGCTAGAGGACGGTGGTTGCAGCTGCCAGCCCTTTCAATTCACCGCTGGCATGCTTCTGGCAGGTGCTCCAGGACGACTTTCCTGCGTTTTGACTTGGTCCTGATGCAGACGAATCTGGAGAATTCTTGTTCGTACCCTGCGTTTACAAGTTGCAGAGATCTCGATGGCAGCTGCAGAGAAGAAGGGCTGTGCTGAATTGCTCGGGAAGCAAGGACATAGACAGCGCCTTGTGTTTGGGAGTGAGCAGCTGCTGGTTTTTTGCAGTTGACTTCGCTGTGCACTGAATGTCAGGTGGAGCTGTGCACTCTTCTACAACGAGCAGGGCAGCAGAAAACAGAGAGCACGGACATCTGACAGCAGTTTGAAGCTTGCCTAGGAAAGAGTAGTGTTTTTGGAGTGTTCAGCAAATATATGTTTCTGGGCAAGGGCGGGATGCGTGCACTGTGCTGGCAAGCTTTCTTCCTGCGAGAAACGCTGGAAAAGCTTTTCGCTATGATGCAGTCCGCTTGGGACGCAGACTCGGGCTCTCCGCAGCTGTCCGCAGGAAAGCGGTGGTTGCCGGCGTCTTTCTGCAGAAGCCGCGCTTTGCAGCCTACAAGTGCGGTTCACGTCAGCGGTGCACCTAGTAGCCGCTTCTTCGCCTACGGCAGCCGGGGAGAGCGGTTGGCTTCTGAGAGGCGCAGAACGAAACCGGCTCGTGTGCGCAGCCTTGGCACTGCTAGAGGACGGTGGTTGCAGCTGCCAGCCCTTTCAATTCACCGCTGGCATGCTTCTGGCAGGTGCTCCAGGACGACTTTCCTGCGTTTTGACTTGGTCCTGATGCAGACGAATCTGGAGAATTCTTGTTCGTGCCCTGAGCTTCCGAGATGCAGAGAAGAAGGGCTGTGCTGAGTTGCTCGGGAAACAAGGACATAGACAGCGCCTTGTGTTTGGGAGTGAGCAGCTGCTGGTTTTTTGCAGTTGACTTCGCTGTGCACTGAATGTCAGGTGGAGCTGTGCACTCTTCTACAACGAGCAGGGCAGCAGAAAACAGAGAGCACAGATGGCTGACAGCAGTTTGAAGCTTGCCTAGGAAAGAGCAGTGTTTTTGGAGTGTTCAGCAGATCCATGTTTCTGGGCAAGGGCGGGATGCGTGCACTGTGCTGGCAAGCTTTCTCCCTGCGAGACACGCTGGAAAAGCTTGTCGCTATGATGCAGTCAGCTAGAGACGCAGACTTCGGCTCTCCGCAGCTGTCCGCAGGGAAGCGGTGGTTGCCGGCGTCTTTCTGCCGAAGCCGCGCTTTGCAGCCTACAAGTGCGGTTCACGTCAGCGGTGCACCTAGTAGCCGCTTCTTCGCCTCCGGCAGCCGGGCAGAGCGGTTGGCTTCTGAGAGGCGAAGAACGAAACTGGCTTGTGTGCGCAGCCTTGGCACTGCTAGAGGACGGTGGTTGCAGCTGCCAGCCCTTTCAATTCACCGCTGGCATGCTTCTAGCAGGTGCTCCAGGACGACTTCCTGCGTTTTGACTTGGTCCTGATGCAGACGAATCTGGAGAATTCTTGTTCGTACCCTGAGTTTACAAGTTGCAAAAATCTCGATGGCAGCTGCAAAGAAGAAGGGCTGTGCTGAATTGCTCGGGAAGCAAGGACATAGACAGCGCCTTGTGTTTGGGAGTGAGCAGCTGCTGGTTTTTTGCAGTTGACTTCGCTGTGCACTGAATGTCAGGTGGAGCTGTGCACTCCTCTACAACGAGCAGGGCAGCAGAAAACAGAGAGCACGGACATCTGACAGCAGTTTGAAGCTTGCCTAGGAAAGAGTAGTGTTTTTGGAGTGTTCAGCAAATACATGTTTCTGGGCAAGGGCGGGATGCGTGCACTGTGCTGGCAAGCTTTCTTCCTGCGAGAAACGCTGGAAAAGCTTTTCGCCATGATGCAGTCCGCTTGGGACGCAGACTCCGGCTCTCCGCAGCTCTCCGCAGGAAACCGGTGGTTGCCGGCGTCTTTCTGCAGAAGCCGCGCTTTGCAGCCTACAAGTGCGGTTCACGTCAGCGGTGCACCTAGTAGCCGCTTCTTCGCCTCCGGCAGCCGGGGAGAGCGGTTGGCTTCTGAGAGGCGCAGAACGAAACCGGCTCGTGTGCGCAGCCTTGGCACTGCTAGAGGACGGTGGTTGCAGCTGCCAGCCCTTTCAATTCACCGCTGGCATGCTTCTGGCAGGTGCTCCAGGACGACTTTCCTGCGTTTTGACTTGGTCCTGATGCAGACGAATCTGGAGAATTCTTGTTCGTACCCTGAGTTTACGAGTTGCAGAGATCTCGATGGCAGCTGCAGAGAAGAAGGCCTGCGCTGAATTGCTCGGGAAGCAAGGACATAGACAGCGCCTTGTGTTTGGGAGTGAGCAGCTGCTGGTTTTTTGCAGTTGACTTCGCTGTGCACTGAATGTCAGGTGGAGCTGTGCACTCTTCTACAACGAGCAGGGCAGCAGAAAACAGAGAGCACAGATGGCTGACAGCAGTTTGAAGCTTGCCTAGGAAAGAGCAGTGTTTTTGGAGTGTTCAGCAGATCCATGTTTCTGGGCAAGGGCCGGATGCGTGCACTGTGCTGGCAAGCTTTCTCCCTGCGAGACACGCTGGAAAAGCTTGTCGCTATGATGCAGTCAGCTAGAGACGCAGACTTCGGCTCTCCGCAGCTGTCCGCAGGGAAGCGGTGGTTGCCGGCGTCTTTCTGCCGAAGCCGCGCTTTGCAGCCTACAAGTGCGGTTCACGTCAGCGGTGCACCTAGTAGCCGCTTCTTCGCCTCCGGCAGCCGGGGAGAGCGGTTGGCTTCTGAGAGGCGAAGAACGAAACTGGCTTGTGTGCGCAGCCTTGGCACTGCTAGAGGACGGTGGTTGCAGCTGCCAGCCCTTTCAATTCACCGCTGGCATGCTTCTGGCAGGTGCTCCAGGACGACTTTCCTGCGTTTTGACTTGGTCCTGATGCAGACGAATCTGGAGAATTCTTGTTGGTGCCCTGAGCTTCCGAGATGCAGAGAAGAAGGGCTGCGCTGAGTCGCTCGGGAAGCAAGGACATAGACAGCGCCTTGTGTTTGGGAGTGAGCAGCTGCTGGTTTTTTGCAGTTGACTTCGCTGTGCACTGAATGTCAGGTGGAGCTGTGCACTCTTCTACAACGAGCAGGACAGCAGAAAACAGAGAGCACAGATGGCTGAGAGCAGTTTGAAGCTTGCCTAGGAAAGAGCAGTGTTTTTCGAGTGTTCAGCAAATCCATGTTTCTGGGCAAGGGCGGGATGCGTGCACTGTGCTGGCAAGCTTTCTCCCTGCGAGACACGCTGGAAAAGCTTTTCGCTATGATGCAGTCCGCTAGAGACGCAGACTTCGGCTCTCCGCAGCTGTCCGCAGGAAAGCGGTGGTTGCCGGCGTCTTTCTGCAGAAGCCGCGCTTTGCAGCCTACAAGTGCGGTTCACGTCAGCGGTGCACCTAGTAGCCGCTTCTTCGCCTCCGGCAGCCGGGGAGAGCGGTTGGCTTCTGAGAGGCGAAGAACGAAACCGGCTCGTGTGCGCAGCCTTGTAACTGCTAGAAGACGGTGGCTGCAGCTGCCAGCCATTTCAATTCACCCCTGCGATGCTTCTGGCAGGTGCTCCAGGACGACTTTCCTGCGTTTTGACTTGGTCCTGATGCAGACGAATCTGGAGAATTCTTGTTCGTACCCTGCGTTTACGAGTTGAAGAGATCTCGATGGCAGCTGCAGAAAAGAAGGGCTGTGCTGAATTGCTCGGGAAGCAAGGACATAGACAGCGCCTTGTGTTTGGGAGTGAGCAGCTGCTGGTTTTTTGCAGTTGACTTCGCTGTGCACTGAATGTCAGGTGGAGCTGTGCACTCTTCTACAACGAGCAGGGCAGCAGAAAACAGAGAGCACGGACGTCTGACAGCAGTTTGAAGCTTGCCTAGGAAAGAGCAGTGTTTTTGGAGTGTTCAGCAAATATATGTTTCTGGGCAAGGGCGGGATGCGTGCACTGTGCTGGCAAGCTTTCTTCCTGCGAGAAACGCTGGAAAAGCTTTTCGCCATGATGCAGTCCGCTTGGGACGCAGACTCCGGCTCTCCGCAGCTGTCCGCAGGAAAGCGGTGGTTGCCGGCGTCTTTCTGCAGAAGCCGCGCTTTTCAGCCTACAAGTGCGGTTCACGTCAGCGGTGCACCTAGTAGCCGCTTCTTCGCCTCCGGCAGCCGGGGAGAGCGGTTGGCTTCTGAGAGGCGAAGAACGAAACCGGCTCGTGTGCGCAGCCTTGGCACTGCTAGAGGACGGTGGTTGCAGCTGCCAGCCCTTTCAATTCACCGCTGGCATGCTTCTGGCAGGTGCTCCAGGACGACTTTTCTGCGTTTTGACTTGGTCCTGATGCAGACGAATCTGGAGAATTCTTGTTCGTGCCCTGAGCTTCCGAGATGCAGAGAAGAAGGGCTGTGCTGAGTTGCTCGGGAAGCAAGAACATAGACAGCGCCTTGTGTTTGGGAGTGAGCAGCTGCTGGTTTTTTGCAGTTGACTTCGCTGTGCACTGAATGTCAGGTGGAGCTGTGCACTCTTCTACAACGAGCAGGGCAGCAGAAAACAGAGAGCACAGATGGCTGACAGCAGTTTGAAGCTTGCCTAGGAAAGAGCAGTGTTTTTGGAGTGTTCAGCAGATCCATGTTTCTGGGCAAGGGCGGGATGCGTGCACTGTGCTGGCAAGATTTCTCCCTGCGAGACACGCTGGAAAAGCTTGTCGCTATGATGCAGTCAGCTAGAGACGCAGACTTCGGCTCTCCGCAGCTGTCCGCAGGGAAGCGGTGGTTGCCGGCGTCTTTCTGCCGAAGCCGCGCTTTGCAGCCTACAAGTGCGGTTCACGTCAGCGGTGCACCTAGTAGCCGCTTCTTCGCCTCCGGCAGCCGGGGAGAGCGGTTGGCTTCTGAGAGGCGAAGAACGAAACTGGCTTGTGTGCGCAGCCTTGGCACTGCTAAAGGACGGTGGTTGCAGCTGCCAGCCCTTTCAATTCACCGCTGGCATGCTTCTGGCAGGTTTTCCAGGACGACTTTCCTGCGTTTTGACTTGGTCCTGATGCAGACGAATCTGGAGAATTCTTGTTCGTACCCTGAGTTTACGAGTTGCAGAGATCTCGATGGCAGCTGCAGAGAAGAAGGGCTGTGCTGAATTGCTCGGGAAGCAAGGACATAGACAGCGCCTTGTGTTTGGGAGTGAGCAGCTGCTGGTTTTTTGCAGTTGACTTCGCTGTGCACTGAATGTCAGGTGGAGCTGTGCACTCTTCTACAACGAGCAGGGCAGCAGAAAACAGAGAGCACGGACGTCTGACAGCAGTTTGAAGCTTGCCTAGGAAAGAGCAGTGTTTTTGGAGTGTTCAGCAAATATATGTTTCTGGGCAAGGGCGGGATGCGTGCACTGTGCTGGCAAGCTTTCTCCCTGCGAGAAACGCTGGAAAAGCTTTTCGCCATGATGCAGTCCGCTTGGGACGCAGACTCCGGCTCTCCGCAGCTGTCCGCAGGAAAGCGGTGGTTGCCGGCGTCTTTCTGCAGAAGCCGCGCTTTGCAGCCTACAAGTGCGGTTCACGTCAGCGGTGCACCTAGTAGCCGCTTCTTCGCCTCCGGCAGCCGGGGAGAGCGGTTGGCTTCTGAGAGGCGAAGAACGAAACTGGCTTGTGTGCGCAGCCTTGGCACTGCTAGAGGACGGTGGTTGCAGCTGCCAGCCCTTTCAATTCACCGCTGGCATGCTTCTGGCAGGTGCTCCAGGACGACTTTTCTGCGTTTTGACTTGGTCCTGATGCAGACGAATCTGGAGAATTCTTGTTCGTGCCCTGAGCTTCCGAGATGCAGAGAAGAAGGGCTGTGCTGAGTTGCTCGGGAAGCAAGGACATAGACAGCGCCTTGTGTTTGGGAGTGAGCAGCTGCTGGTTTTTTGCAGTTGACTTCGCTGTGCACTGAATGTCAGGTGGAGCTGTGCACTCTTCTACAACGAGCAGGGCAGCAGAAAACAGAGAGCACAGATGGCTGACAGCAGTTTGAAGCTTGCCTAGGAAAGAGCAGTGTTTTTGGAGTGTTCAGCAAATCCATGTTTCTGGGCAAGGGCGGGATGCGTGCACTGTGCTGGCAAGCTTTCTCCCTGCGAGACACGCTGGAAAAGATTTTCGCCATGATGCAGTCCGCTTGAGACGCAGACTTCGGCTCTCCGCAGCTGTCCGCAGGAAAGCGGCGGTTGCCGGCGTCTCTCTGCCGAAGCCGCGCTTTGAAGCCTACAAGTGCGGTTCACGTCAGCAGTGCACCTAGTAGCCGCTTCTTCGCCTCCGGCAGCCGGGGAGAGCGGTTGGCTTCTGAGAGGCGAAGAACGAAACCGGCTCGTGTGCGCAGCCTTGGCACTGCTAGAGGACGGTGGTTGCAGCTGCCAGCCCTTTCAATTCACCGCTGGCATGCTTCTGGCAGGTGCTCCAGGACGACTTTCCTGCGTTTTGACTTGGTCCTGATGCAGACGAATCTGGAGAATTCTTGTTCGTGCCCTGAGCTTCCGAGATGCAGAGAAGAAGGGCTGCGCTGAGTTGCTCGGGAAGCAAGGACATAGACAGCGCCTTGTGTTTGGGAGTGAGCAGCTGCTGGTTTTTTGCAGTTGACTTCGCTGTGCACTGAATGTCAGGTGGAGCTGTGCACTCTTCTACAACGAGCAGGACAGCAGAAAACAGAGAGCACAGATGGCTGAGAGCAGTTTGAAGCTTGCCTAGGAAAGAGTAGTGTTTTTCGAGTGTTCAGCAAATCCATGTTTCTGGGCAAGGGCGGGATGCGTGCACTGTGCTGGCAAGCTTTCTCCCTGCGAGACACGCTGGAAAAGCTTTTCGCTATGATGCAGTCCGCTTGAGACGCAGACTTCGACTCTCCGCAGCTGTCCGCAAGGAAAGCGGCGGTTGCCGGCTTCTTTCTGCCGAAACCGCGCTTTGCAGCCTACAAGTGCGGTTCACGTCAGCGGTGCACCTAGTAGCCGCTTCTTCGCCTCCGGCAGCCGGGGAGAGCGGTTGGCTTCTGAGAGGCGAAGAACGAAACCGGCTTGTGTGCGCAGCCTTGGCACTGCTAGAGGACGGTGGTTGCAGCTGCCAGCCCTTTCAATTCACCGCTGGCATGCTTCTGGCAGGTGCTCCAGGACGACTTTCCTGCGTTTTGACTTGGTCCTGATGCAGACGAATCTGGAGAATTCTTGTTCGTACCCTGCGTTTACAAGTTGCAGAGATCTCGATGGCAGCTGCAGAGAAGAAGGGCTGTGCTGAATTGCTCGGGAAGCAAGGACATAGACAGCGCCTTGTGTTTGGGAGTGAGCAGCTGCTGGTTTTTTGCAGTTGACTTCGCTGTGCACTGAATGTCAGGTGGAGCTGTGCACTCTTCTACAACGAGCAGGGCAGCAGAAAACAGAGAGCACGGACATCTGACAGCAGTTTGAAGCTTGCCTAGGAAAGAGTAGTGTTTTTGGAGTGTTCAGCAAATATATGTTTCTGGGCAAGGGCGGGATGCGTGCACTGTGCTGGCAAGCTTTCTTCCTGCGAGAAACGCTGGAAAAGCTTTTCGCTATGATGCAGTCCGCTTGGGACGCAGACTCGGGCTCTCCGCAGCTGTCCGCAGGAAAGCGGTGGTTGCCGGCGTCTTTCTGCAGAAGCCGCGCTTTGCAGCCTACAAGTGCGGTTCACGTCAGCGGTGCACCTAGTAGCCGCTTCTTCGCCTCCGGCAGCCGGGGAGAGCGGTTGGCTTCTGAGAGGCGCAGAACGAAACCGGCTCGTGTGCGCAGCCTTGGCACTGCTAGAGGACGGTGGTTGCAGCTGCCAGCCCTTTCAATTCACCGCTGGCATGCTTCTGGCAGGTGCTCCAGGACGACTTTCCTGCGTTTTGACTTGGTCCTGATGCAGACGAATCTGGAGAATTCTTGTTCGTGCCCTGAGCTTCCGAGATGCAGAGAAGAAGGGCTGTGCTGAGTTGCTCGGGAAACAAGGACATAGACAGCGCCTTGTGTTTGGGAGTGAGCAGCTGCTGGTTTTTTGCAGTTGACTTCGCTGTGCACTGAATGTCAGGTGGAGCTGTGCACTCTTCTACAACGAGCAGGGCAGCAGAAAACAGAGAGCACAGATGGCTGACAGCAGTTTGAAGCTTGCCTAGGAAAGAGCAGTGTTTTTGGAGTGTTCAGCAGATCCATGTTTCTGGGCAAGGGCGGGATGCGTGCACTGTGCTGGCAAGCTTTCTCCCTGCGAGACACGCTGGAAAAGCTTGTCGCTATGATGCAGTCAGCTAGAGACGCAGACTTCGGCTCTCCGCAGCTGTCCGCAGGGAAGCGGTGGTTGCCGGCGTCTTTCTGCCGAAGCCGCGCTTTGCAGCCTACAAGTGCGGTTCACGTCAGCGGTGCACCTAGTAGCCGCTTCTTCGCCTCCGGCAGCCGGGCAGAGCGGTTGGCTTCTGAGAGGCGAAGAACGAAACTGGCTTGTGTGCGCAGCCTTGGCACTGCTAGAGGACGGTGGTTGCAGCTGCCAGCCCTTTCAATTCACCGCTGGCATGCTTCTAGCAGGTGCTCCAGGACGACTTCCTGCGTTTTGACTTGGTCCTGATGCAGACGAATCTGGAGAATTCTTGTTCCTACCCTGAGTTTACAAGTTGCAAAAATCTCGATGGCAGCTGCAAAGAAGAAGGGCTGTGCTGAATTGCTCGGGAAGCAAGGACATAGACAGCGCCTTGTGTTTGGGAGTGAGCAGCTGCTGGTTTTTTGCAGTTGACTTCGCTGTGCACTGAATGTCAGGTGGAGCTGTGCACTCCTCTACAACGAGCAGGGCAGCAGAAAACAGAGAGCACGGACATCTGACAGCAGTTTGAAGCTTGCCTAGGAAAGAGTAGTGTTTTTGGAGTGTTCAGCAAATACATGTTTCTGGGCAAGGGCGGGATGCGTGCACTGTGCTGGCAAGCTTTCTTCCTGCGAGAAACGCTGGAAAAGCTTTTCGCCATGATGCAGTCCGCTTGGGACGCAGACTCCGGCTCTCCGCAGCTGTCCGCAGGAAAGCGGTGGTTGCCGGCGTCTTTCTGCAGAAGCCGCGCTTTTCAGCCTACAAGTGCGGTTCACGTCAGCGGTGCACCTAGTAGCCGCTTCTTCGCCTCCGGCAGCCGGGGAGAGCGGTTGGCTTCTGAGAGGCGCAGAACGAAACCGGCTCGTGTGCGCAGCCTTGGCACTGCTAGAGGACGGTGGTTGCAGCTGCCAGCCCTGTCAATTCACCGCTGGCATGCTTCTGGCAGGTGCTCCAGGACGACTTTTCTGCGTTTTGACTTGGTCCTGATGCAGACGAATCTGGAGAATTCTTGTTCGTGCCCTGAGCTTCCGAGATGCAGAGAAGAAGGGCTGTGCTGAGTTGCTCGGGAAGCAAGGACATAGACAGCGCCTTGTGTTTGGGAGTGAGCAGCTGCTGGTTTTTTGCAGTTGACTTCGCTGTGCACTGAATGTCAGGTGGAGCTGTGCACTCTTCTACAACGAGCAGGGCAGCAGAAAACAGAGAGCACGGACGTCTGACAGCAGTTTGAAGCTTGCCTAGGAAAGAGCAGTGTTTTTGGAGTGTTCAGCAAATATATGTTTCTGGGCAAGGGCGGGATGCGTGCACTGTGCTGGCAAGCTTTCTCCCTGCGAGAAACGCTGGAAAAGCTTTTCGCCATGATGCAGTCCGCTTGGGACGCAGACTCCGGCTCTCCGCAGCTGTCCGCAGGAAAGCAGTGGTTGCCGGCGTCTTTCTGCAGAAGCCGCGCTTTTCAGCCTACAAGTGCGGTTCACGTCAGCGGTGCACCTAGTAGCCGCTTCTTCGCCTCCGGCAGCCGGGGAGAGCGGTTGGCTTCTGAGAGGCGAAGAACGAAACTGGCTTGTGTGCGCAGCCTTGGCACTGCTAGAGGACGGTGGTTGCAGCTGCCAGCCCTTTCAATTCACCGCTGGCATGCTTCTGGCAGGTGCTCCAGGACGACTTTTCTGCGTTTTGACTTGGTCCTGATGCAGACGAATCTGGAGAATTCTTGTTCGTGCCCTGAGCTTCCGAGATGCAGAGAAGAAGGGCTGTGCTGAGTTGCTCGGGAAGCAAGGACATAGACAGCGCCTTGTGTTTGGGAGTGAGCAGCTGCTGGTTTTTTGCAGTTGACTTCGCTGTGCACTGAATGTCAGGTGGAGCTGTGCACTCTTCTACAACGAGCAGGGCAGCAGAAAACAGAGAGCACAGATGGCTGACAGCAGTTTGAAGCTTGCCTAGGAAAGAGCAGTGTTTTTGGAGTGTTCAGCAAATCCATGTTTCTGGGCAAGGGCGGGATGCGTGCACTGTGCTGGCAAGCTTTCTCCCTGCGAGACACGCTGGAAAAGATTTTCGCCATGATGCAGTCCGCTTGAGACGCAGACTTCGGCTCTCCGCAGCTGTCCGCAAGGAAAGCGGCGGTTGCCGGCTTCTTTCTGCCGAAACCGCGCTTTGCAGCCTACAAGAGCGGTTCACGTCAGCGGTGCACCTAGTAGCCGCTTCTTCGCCTCCGGCAGCCGGGGAGAGCGGTTGGCTTCTGAGAGGCGAAGAACGAAACCGGCTTGTGTGCGCAGCCTTGGCACTGCTAGAGGACGGTGGTTGCAGCTGCCAGCCCTTTCAATTCACCGCTGGCATGCTTCTGGCAGGTGCTCCAGGACGACTTTTCTGCGTTTTGACTTGGTCCTGATGCAGACGAATCTGGAGAATTCTTGTTCGTGCCCTGAGCTTCCGAGATGCAGAGAAGAAGGGCTGTGCTGAGTTGCTCGGGAAGCAAGGACATAGACAGCGCCTTGTGTTTGGGAGTGAGCAGCTGCTGGTTTTTTGCAGTTGACTTCGCTGTGCACTGAATGTCAGGTGGAGCTGTGCACTCTTCTACAACGAGCAGGGCAGCAGAAAACAGAGAGCACGGACATCTGACAGCAGTTTGAAGCTTGCCTAGGAAAGAGTAGTGTTTTTGGAGTGTTCAGCAAATATATGTTTCTGGGCAAGGGCGGGATGCGTGCACTGTGCTGGCAAGCTTTCTTCCTGCGAGAAACGCTGGAAAAGCTTTTCGCTATGATGCAGTCCGCTTGGGACGCAGACTCGGGCTCTCCGCAGCTGTCCGCAGGAAACCGGTGGTTGCCGGCGTCTTTCTGCAGAAGCCGCGCTTTTCAGCCTACAAGTGCGGTTCACGTCAGCGGTGCACTTAGTAGCCGCTTCTTCGCCTCCGGCAGCCGGGGAGAGCGGTTGGCTTCTGAGAGGCGCAGAACGAAACCGGCTCGTGTGCGCAGCCTTGGCACTGCTAGAGGACGGTGGTTGCAGCTGCCAGCCCTTTCAATTCACCGCTGGCATGCTTCTGGCAGGTGCTCCAGGACGACTTTCCTGCGTTTTGACTTGGTCCTGATGCAGACGAATCTGGAGAATTCTTGTTCGTGCCCTGAGCTTCCGAGATGCAGAGAAGAAGGGCTGTGCTGATTTGCTCGGGAAACAAGGACATAGACAGCGCCTTGTGTTTGGGAGTGAGCAGCTGCTGGTTTTTTGCAGTTGACTTCGCTGTGCACTGAATGTCAGGTGGAGCTGTGCACTCTTCTACAACGAGCAGGACAGCAGAAAACAGAGAGCACAGATGGCTGAGAGCAGTTTGAAGCTTGCCTAGGAAAGAGTAGTGTTTTTCGAGTGTTCAGCAAATCCATGTTTCTGGGCAAGGGCGGGATGCGTGCACTGTGCTGGCAAGCTTTCTCCCTGCGAGACACGCTGGAAAAGCTTTTCGCTATGATGCAGTCCGCTTGAGACGCAGACTTCGGCTCTCCGCAGCTGTCCGCAAGGAAAGCGGCGGTTGCCGGCTTCTTTCTGCCGAAACCGCGCTTTGCAGCCTACAAGTGCGGTTCACGTCAGCGGTGCACCTAGTAGCCGCTTCTTCGCCTCCGGCAGCCGGGGAGAGCGGTTGGCTTCTGAGAGGCGAAGAACGAAACCGGCTTGTGTGCGCAGCCTTGGCACTGCTAGAGGACGGTGGTTGCAGCTGCCAGCCCTTTCAATTCACCGCTGGCATGCTTCTGGCAGGTGCTCCAGGACGACTTTCCTGCGTTTTGACTTGGTCCTGATGCAGACGAATCTGGAGAATTCTTGTTCGTACCCTGCGTTTACAAGTTGCAGAGATCTCGATGGCAGCTGCAGAGAAGAAGGGCTGTGCTGAATTGCTCGGGAAGCAAGGACATAGACAGCGCCTTGTGTTTGGGAGTGAGCAGCTGCTGGTTTTTTGCAGTTGACTTCGCTGTGCACTGAATGTCAGGTGGAGCTGTGCACTCTTCTACAACGAGCAGGGCAGCAGAAAACAGAGAGCAAGGACATCTGACAGCAGTTTGAAGCTTGCCTAGGAAAGAGTAGTGTTTTTGGAGTGTTCAGCAAATATATGTTTCTGGGCAAGGGCGGGATGCGTGCACTGTGCTGGCAAGCTTTCTTCCTGCGAGAAACGCTGGAAAAGCTTTTCGCCATGATGCAGTCTGCTTGGGACGCAGACTCCGGCTCTCCGCAGCTGTCCGCAGGAAAGCGGTGGTTGCCGGCGTCTTTCTGCAGAAGCCGCGCTTTTCAGCCTACAAGTGCGGTTCACGTCAGCGGTGCACCTAGTAGCCGCTTCTTCGCCTCCGGCAGCCGGGGAGAGCGGTTGGCTTCTGAGAGGCGCAGAACGAAACCGGCTCGTGTGCGCAGCCTTGGCACTGCTAGAGGACGGTGGTTGCAGCTGCCAGCCCTGTCAATTCACCGCTGGCATGCTTCTGGCAGGTGCTCCAGGACGACTTTTCTGCGTTTTGACTTGGTCCTGATGCAGACGAATCTGGAGAATTCTTGTTCGTGCCCTGAGCTTCCGAGATGCAGAGAAGAAGGGCTGCGCTGAGTTGCTCGGGAAGCAAGGACATAGACAGCGCCTTGTGTTTGGGAGTGAGCAGCTGCTGGTTTTTTGCAGTTGACTTCGCTGTGCACTGAATGTCAGGTGGAGCTGTGCACTCTTCTACAACGAGCAGGGCAGCAGAAAACAGAGAGCACGGACATCTGACAGCAGTTTGAAGCTTGCCTAGGAAAGAGTAGTGTTTTTGGAGTGTTCAGCAAATATATGTTTCTGGGCAAGGGCGGGATGCGTGCACTGTGCTGGCAAGCTTTCTTCCTGCGAGAAACGCTGGAAAAGCTTTTCGCTATGATGCAGTCCGCTTGGGACGCAGACTCGGGCTCTCCGCAGCTGTCCGCAGGAAAGCGGTGGTTGCCGGCGTCTTTCTGCCGAAGCCGCGCTTTGCAGCCTACAAGTGCGGTTCACGTCAGCGGTGCACCTAGTAGCCGCTTCTTCGCCTCCGGCAGCCGGGCAGAGCGGTTGGCTTCTGAGAGGCGAAGAACGAAACTGGCTTGTGTGCGCAGCCTTGGCACTGCTAGAGGACGGTGGTTGCAGCTGCCAGCCCTTTCAATTCACCGCTGGCATGCTTCTAGCAGGTGCTCCAGGACGACTTCCTGCGTTTTGACTTGGTCCTGATGCAGACGAATCTGGAGAATTCTTGTTCGTACCCTGAGTTTACAAGTTGCAAAGATCTCGATGGCAGCTGCAGAGAAGAAGGGCTGTGCTGAATTGCTCGGGAAGCAAGGACATAGACAGCGCCTTGTGTTTGGGAGTGAGCAGCTGCTGGTTTTTTGCAGTTGACTTCGCTGTGCACTGAATGTCAGGTGGAGCTGTGCACTCCTCTACAACGAGCAGGGCAGCAGAAAACAGAGAGCACGGACATCTGACAGCAGTTTGAAGCTTGCCTAGGAAAGAGTAGTGTTTTCGGAGTGTTCAGCAAATACATGTTTCTGGGCAAGGGCGGGATGCGTGCACTGTGCTGGCAAGCTTTCTTCCTGCGAGAAACGCTGGAAAAGCTTTTCGCCATGATGCAGTCCGCTTGGGACGCAGACTCCGGCTCTCCGCAGCTGTCCGCAGGAAAGCGGTGGTTGCCGGCGTCTTTCTGCAGAAGCCGCGCTTTTCAGCCTACAAGTGCGGTTCACGTCAGCGGTGCACCTAGTAGCCGCTTCTTCGCCTCCGGCAGCCGGGGAGAGCGGTTGGCTTCTGAGAGGCGCAGAACGAAACCGGCTCGTGTGCGCAGCCTTGGCACTGCTAGAGGACGGTGGTTGCAGCTGCCAGCCCTGTCAATTCACCGCTGGCATGCTTCTGGCAGGTGCTCCAGGACGACTTTTCTGCGTTTTGACTTGGTCCTGATGCAGACGAATCTGGAGAATTCTTGTTCGTGCCCTGAGCTTCCGAGATGCAGAGAAGAAGGGCTGTGCTGAGTTGCTCGGGAAGCAAGGACATAGACAGCGCCTTGTGTTTGGGAGTGAGCAGCTGCTGGTTTTTTGCAGTTGACTTCGCTGTGCACTGAATGTCAGGTGGAGCTGTGCACTCTTCTACAACGAGCAGGGCAGCAGAAAACAGAGAGCACGGACGTCTGACAGCAGTTTGAAGCTTGCCTAGGAAAGAGCAGTGTTTTTGGAGTGTTCAGCAAATATATGTTTCTGGGCAAGGGCGGGATGCGTGCACTGTGCTGGCAAGCTTTCTCCCTGCGAGAAACGCTGGAAAAGCTTTTCGCCATGATGCAGTCCGCTTGGGACGCAGACTCCGGCTCTCCGCAGCTGTCCGCAGGAAAGCGGTGGTTGCCGGCGTCTTTCTGCAGAAGCCGCGCTTTTCAGCCTACAAGTGCGGTTCACGTCAGCGGTGCACCTAGTAGCCGCTTCTTCGCCTCCGGCAGCCGGGGAGAGCGGTTGGCTTCTGAGAGGCGAAGAACGAAACTGGCTTGTGTGCGCAGCCTTGGCACTGCTAGAGGACGGTGGTTGCAGCTGCCAGCCCTTTCAATTCACCGCTGGCATGCTTCTGGCAGGTGCTCCAGGACGACTTTTCTGCGTTTTGACTTGGTCCTGATGCAGACGAATCTGGAGAATTCTTGTTCGTGCCCTGAGCTTCCGAGATGCAGAGAAGAAGGGCTGTGCTGAGTTGCTCGGGAAGCAAGGACATAGACAGCGCCTTGTGTTTGGGAGTGAGCAGCTGCTGGTTTTTTGCAGTTGACTTCGCTGTGCACTGAATGTCAGGTGGAGCTGTGCACTCTTCTACAACGAGCAGGGCAGCAGAAAACAGAGAGCACAGATGGCTGACAGCAGTTTGAAGCTTGCCTAGGAAAGAGCAGTGTTTTTGGAGTGTTCAGCAAATCCATGTTTCTGGGCAAGGGCGGGATGCGTGCACTGTGCTGGCAAGCTTTCTCCCTGCGAGACACGCTGGAAAAGATTTTCGCCATGATGCAGTCCGCTTGAGACGCAGACTTCGGCTCTCCGCAGCTGTCCGCAAGGAAAGCGGCGGTTGCCGGCTTCTTTCTGCCGAAACCGCGCTTTGCAGCCTACAAGTGCGGTTCACGTCAGCGGTGCACCTAGTAGCCGCTTCTTCGCCTCCGGCAGCCGGGGAGAGCGGTTGGCTTCTGAGAGGCGAAGAACGAAACCGGCTTGTGTGCGCAGCCTTGGCACTGCTAGAGGACGGTGGTTGCAGCTGCCAGCCCTTTCAATTCACCGCTGGCATGCTTCTGGCAGGTGCTCCAGGACGACTTTTCTGCGTTTTGACTTGGTCCTGATGCAGACGAATCTGGAGAATTCTTGTTCGTGCCCTGAGCTTCCGAGATGCAGAGAAGAAGGGCTGTGCTGAGTTGCTCGGGAAGCAAGGACATAGACAGCGCCTTGTGTTTGGGAGTGAGCAGCTGCTGGTTTTTTGCAGTTGACTTCGCTGTGCACTGAATGTCAGGTGGAGCTGTGCACTCTTCTACAACGAGCAGGGCAGCAGAAAACAGAGAGCACAGATGGCTGACAGCAGTTTGAAGCTTGCCTAGGAAAGAGCAGTGTTTTTGGAGTGTTCAGCAGATCCATGTTTCTGGGCAAGGGCGGGATGCGTGCACTGTGCTGGCAAGCTTTCTCCCTGCGAGACACGCTGGAAAAGCTTGTCGCTATGATGCAGTCAGCTAGAGACGCAGACTTCGGCTCTCCGCAGCTGTCCGCAGGGAAGCGGTGGTTGCCGGCGTCTTTCTGCCGAAGCCGCGCTTTGCAGCCTACAAGTGCGGTTCACGTCAGCGGTGCACCTAGTAGCCGCTTCTTCGCCTCCGGCAGCCGGGGAGAGCGGTTGGCTTCTGAGAGGCGAAGAACGAAACTGGCTTGTGTGCGCAGCCTTGGCACTGCTAGAGGACGGTGGTTGCAGCTGCCAGCCCTTTCAATTCACCGCTGGCATGCTTCTGGCAGGTGCTCCAGGACGACTTTCCTGCGTTTTGACTTGGTCCTGATGCAGACGAATCTGGAGAATTCTTGTTCGTACCCTGAGTTTACGAGTTGCAGCGATCTCGATGCCAGCTGCAGAGAAGAAGGGCTGTGCTGAATTGCTCGGGAAGCAAGGACATAGACAGCGCCTTGTGTTTGGGAGTGAGCAGCTGCTGGTTTTTTGCAGTTGACTTCGCTGTGCACTGAATGTCAGGTGGAGCTGTGCACTCTTCTACAACGAGCAGGGCAGCAGAAAACAGAGAGCACGGACATCTGACAGCAGTTTGAAGCTTGCCTAGGAAAGAGTAGTGTTTTTGGAGTGTTCAGCAAATATATGTTTCTGGGCAAGGGCGGGATGCGTGCACTGTGCTGGCAAGCTTTCTTCCTGCGAGAAACGCTGGAAAAGCTTTTCGCTATGATGCAGTCCGCTTGGGACGCAGACTCGGGCTCTCCGCAGCTGTCCGCAGGAAACCGGTGGTTGCCGGCGTCTTTCTGCAGAAGCCGCGCTTTTCAGCCTACAAGTGCGGTTCACGTCAGCGGTGCACCTAGTAGCCGCTTCTTCGCCTCCGGCAGCCGGGGAGAGCGGTTGGCTTCTGAGAGGCGCAGAACGAAACCGGCTCGTGTGCGCAGCCTTGGCACTGCTAGAGGACGGTGGTTGCAGCTGCCAGCCCTTTCAATTCACCGCTGGCATGCTTCTGGCAGGTGCTCCAGGACGACTTTCCTGCGTTTTGACTTGGTCCTGATGCAGACGAATCTGGAGAATTCTTGTTCGTGCCCTGAGCTTCCGAGATGCAGAGAAGAAGGGCTGTGCTGATTTGCTCGGGAAACAAGGACATAGACAGCGCCTTGTGTTTGGGAGTGAGCAGCTGCTGGTTTTTTGCAGTTGACTTCGCTGTGCACTGAATGTCAGGTGGAGCTGTGCACTCTTCTACAACGAGCAGGGCAGCAGAAAACAGAGAGCACAGATGGCTGACAGCAGTTTGAAGCTTGCCTAGGAAAGAGCAGTGTTTTTGGAGTGTTCAGCAGATCCATGTTTCTGGGCAAGGGCGGGATGCGTGCACTGTGCTGGCAAGCTTTCTCCCTGCGAGACACGCTGGAAAAGCTTGTCGCTATGATGCAGTCAGCTAGAGACGCAGACTTCGGCTCTCCGCAGCTGTCCGCAGGGAAGCGGTGGTTGCCGGCGTCTTTCTGCCGAAGCCGCGCTTTGCAGCCTACAAGTGCGGTTCACGTCAGCGGTGCACCTAGTAGCCGCTTCTTCGCCTCCGGCAGCCGGGGAGAGCGGTTGGCTTCTGAGAGGCGAAGAACGAAACTGGCTTGTGTGCGCAGCCTTGGCACTGCTAGAGGACGGTGGTTGCAGCTGCCAGCCCTTTCAATTCACCGCTGGCATGCTTCTAGCAGGTGCTCCAGGACGACTTCCTGCGTTTTGACTTGGTCCTGAT
Organism: Taeniopygia guttata; assembly: GCF_048771995.1. Taxonomy (NCBI): domain Eukaryota; kingdom Metazoa; phylum Chordata; class Aves; order Passeriformes; family Estrildidae; genus Taeniopygia; species Taeniopygia guttata. The sequence continues at coordinate 5,254,650 of NC_133056.1, forward strand.
GCAGACGAATCTGGAGAATTCTTGTTCGTACCCTGCGTTTACAAGTTGCAAAGATCTCGATGGCAGCTGCAGAGAAGAAGGGCTGTGCTGAATTGCTCGGGAAGCAAGGACATAGACAGCGCCTTGTGTTTGGGAGTGAGCAGCTGCTGGTTTTTTGCAGTTGACTTCGCTGTGCACTGAATGTCAGGTGGAGCTGTGCACTCTTCTACAACGAGCAGGGCAGCAGAAAACAGAGAGCACGGACATCTGACAGCAGTTTGAAGCTTGCCTAGGAAAGAGTAGTGTTTTTGGAGTGTTCAGCAAATATATGTTTCTGGGCAAGGGCGGGATGCGTGCACTGTGCTGGCAAGCTTTCTTCCTGCGAGAAACGCTGGAAAAGCTTTTCGCTATGATGCAGTCCGCTTGGGACGCAGACTCGGGCTCTCCGCAGCTGTCCGCAGGAAACCGGTGGTTGCCGGCGTCTTTCTGCAGAAGCCGCGCTTTTCAGCCTACAAGTGCGGTTCACGTCAGCGGTGCACCTAGTAGCCGCTTCTTCGCCTCCGGCAGCCGGGGAGAGCGGTTGGCTTCTGAGAGGCGAAGAACGAAACTGGCTTGTGTGCGCAGCCTTGGCACTGCTAGAGGACGGTGGTTGCAGCTGCCAGCCCTTTCAATTCACCGCTGGCATGCTTCTAGCAGGTGCTCCAGGACGACTTCCTGCGTTTTGACTTGGTCCTGATGCAGACGAATCTGGAGAATTCTTGTTCGTACCCTGCGTTTACAAGTTGCAAAGATCTCGATGGCAGCTGCAGAGAAGAAGGGCTGTGCTGAATTGCTCGGGAAGCAAGGACATAGACAGCGCCTTGTGTTTGGGAGTGAGCAGCTGCTGGTTTTTTGCAGTTGACTTCGCTGTGCACTGAATGTCAGGTGGAGCTGTGCACTCTTCTACAACGAGCAGGGCAGCAGAAAACAGAGAGCACGGACATCTGACAGCAGTTTGAAGCTTGCCTAGGAAAGAGTAGTGTTTTTGGAGTGTTCAGCAAATATATGTTTCTGGGCAAGGGCGGGATGCGTGCACTGTGCTGGCAAGCTTTCTTCCTGCGAGAAACGCTGGAAAAGCTTTTCGCTATGATGCAGTCCGCTTGGGACGCAGACTCGGGCTCTCCGCAGCTGTCCGCAGGAAACCGGTGGTTGCCGGCGTCTTTCTGCAGAAGCCGCGCTTTTCAGCCTACAAGTGCGGTTCACGTCAGCGGTGCACCTAGTAGCCGCTTCTTCGCCTCCGGCAGCCGGGGAGAGCGGTTGGCTTCTGAGAGGCGCAGAACGAAACCGGCTCGTGTGCGCAGCCTTGGCACTGCTAGAGGACGGTGGTTGCAGCTGCCAGCCCTTTCAATTCACCGCTGGCATGCTTCTGGCAGGTGCTCCAGGACGACTTTCCTGCGTTTTGACTTGGTCCTGATGCAGACGAATCTGGAGAATTCTTGTTCGTGCCCTGAGCTTCCGAGATGCAGAGAAGAAGGGCTGTGCTGATTTGCTCGGGAAACAAGGACATAGACAGCGCCTTGTGTTTGGGAGTGAGCAGCTGCTGGTTTTTTGCAGTTGACTTCGCTGTGCACTGAATGTCAGGTGGAGCTGTGCACTCTTCTACAACGAGCAGGGCAGCAGAAAACAGAGAGCACAGATGGCTGACAGCAGTTTGAAGCTTGCCTAGGAAAGAGCAGTGTTTTTGGAGTGTTCAGCAGATCCATGTTTCTGGGCAAGGGCGGGATGCGTGCACTGTGCTGGCAAGCTTTCTCCCTGCGAGACACGCTGGAAAAGCTTGTCGCTATGATGCAGTCAGCTAGAGACGCAGACTTCGGCTCTCCGCAGCTGTCCGCAGGGAAGCGGTGGTTGCCGGCGTCTTTCTGCCGAAGCCGCGCTTTGCAGCCTACAAGTGCGGTTCACGTCAGCGGTGCACCTAGTAGCCGCTTCTTCGCCTCCGGCAGCCGGGGAGAGCGGTTGGCTTCTGAGAGGCGAAGAACGAAACTGGCTTGTGTGCGCAGCCTTGGCACTGCTAGAGGACGGTGGTTGCAGCTGCCAGCCCTTTCAATTCACCGCTGGCATGCTTCTAGCAGGTGCTCCAGGACGACTTCCTGCGTTTTGACTTGGTCCTGATGGAGACGAATCTGGAGAATTCTTGTTCGTACCCTGCGTTTACAAGTTGCAAAGATCTCGATGGCAGCTGCAGAGAAGAAGGGCTGTGCTGAATTGCTCGGGAAGCAAGGACATAGACAGCGCCTTGTGTTTGGGAGTGAGCAGCTGCTGGTTTTTTGCAGTTGACTTCGCTGTGCACTGAATGTCAGGTGGAGCTGTGCACTCCTCTACAACGAGCAGGGCAGCAGAAAACAGAGAGCACGGACATCTGACAGCAGTTTGAAGCTTGCCTAGGAAAGAGTAGTGTTTTTGGAGTGTTCAGCAAATACATGTTTCTGGGCAAGGGCGGGATGCGTGCACTGTGCTGGCAAGCTTTCTTCCTGCGAGAAACGCTGGAAAAGCTTTTCGCCATGATGCAGTCCGCTTGGGACGCAGACTCCGGCTCTCCGCAGCTGTCCGCAGGAAAGCGGTGGTTGCCGGCGTCTTTCTGCAGAAGCCGCGCTTTTCAGCCTACAAGTGCGGTTCACGTCAGCGGTGCACCTAGTAGCCGCTTCTTCGCCTCCGGCAGCCGGGGAGAGCGGTTGGCTTCTGAGAGGCGCAGAACGAAACCGGCTTGTGTGCGCAGCCTTGGCACTGCTAGAGGACGGTGGTTGCAGCTGCCAGCCCTTTCAATTCACCGCTGGCATGCTTCTGGCAGGTGCTCCAGGACGACTTTCCTGCGTTTTGACTTGGTCCTGATGCAGACGAATCTGGAGAATTCTTGTTCGTGCCCTGAGCTTCCGAGATGCAGAGAAGAAGGGCTGTGCTGATTTGCTCGGGAAACAAGGACATAGACAGCGCCTTGTGTTTGGGAGTGAGCAGCTGCTGGTTTTTTGCAGTTGACTTCGCTGTGCACTGAATGTCAGGTGGAGCTGTGCACTCTTCTACAACGAGCAGGGCAGCAGAAAACAGAGAGCACAGATGGCTGACAGCACTTTGAAGCTTGCCTAGGAAAGAGCAGTGTTTTTGGAGTGTTCAGCAGATCCATGTTTCTGGGCAAGGGCGGGATGCGTGCACTGTGCTGGCAAGCTTTCTCCCTGCGAGACACGCTGGAAAAGCTTGTCGCTATGATGCAGTCCGCTTGAGACGCAGACTTCGGCTCTCCGCAGCTGTCCGCAGGGAAGCGGTGGTTGCCGGCGTCTTTCTGCCGAAGCCGCGCTTTGCAGCCTACAAGTGCGGTTCAGGTCAGCGGTGCACCTAGTAGCCGCTTCTTCGCCTCCGGCAGCCGGGGAGAGCGGTTGGCTTCTGAGAGGCGAAGAACGAAACTGGCTTGTGTGCGCAGCCTTGGCACTGCTAGAGGACGGTGGTTGCAGCTGCCAGCCCTTTCAATTCACCGCTGGCATGCTTCTAGCAGGTGCTCCAGGACGACTTCCTGCGTTTTGACTTGGTCCTGATGCAGACGAATCTGGAGAATTCTTGTTCGTACCCTGCGTTTACAAGTTGCAAAGATCTCGATGGCAGCTGCAGAGAAGAAGGGCTGTGCTGAATTGCTCGGGAAGCAAGGACATAGACAGCGCCTTGTGTTTGGGAGTGAGCAGCTGCTGGTTTTTTGCAGTTGACTTCGCTGTGCACTGAATGTCAGGTGGAGCTGTGCACTCCTCTACAACGAGCAGGGCAGCAGAAAACAGAGAGCACGGACATCTGACAGCAGTTTGAAGCTTGCCTAGGAAAGAGTAGTGTTTTTGGAGTGTTCAGCAAATACATGTTTCTGGGCAAGGGCGGGATGCGTGCACTGTGCTGGCAAGCTTTCTTCCTGCGAGAAACGCTGGAAAAGCTTTTCGCCATGATGCAGTCCGCTTGGGACGCAGACTCCGGCTCTCCGCAGCTGTCCGCAGGAAAGCGGTGGTTGCCGGCGTCTTTCTGCAGAAGCCGCGCTTTTCAGCCTACAAGTGCGGTTCACGTCAGCGGTGCACCTAGTAGCCGCTTCTTCGCCTCCGGCAGCCGGGGAGAGCGGTTGGCTTCTGAGAGGCGCAGAACGAAACCGGCTCGTGTGCGCAGCCTTGGCACTGCTAGAGGACGGTGGTTGCAGCTGCCAGCCCTTTCAATTCACCGCTGGCATGCTTCTGGCAGGTGCTCCAGGACGACTTTCCTGCGTTTTGACTTGGTCCTGATGCAGACGAATCTGGAGAATTCTTGTTCGTACCCTGAGTTTACGAGTTGCAGAGATCTCGATGGCAGCTGCAGAGAAGAAGGGCTGCGCTGAATTGCTCGGGAAGCAAGGACATAGACAGCGCCTTGTGTTTGGGAGTGAGCAGCTGCTGGTTTTTTGCAGTTGACTTCGCTGTGCACTGAATGTCAGGTGGAGCTGTGCACTCTTCTACAACGAGCAGGGCAGCAGAAAACAGAGAGCACAGATGGCTGACAGCAGTTTGAAGCTTGCCTAGGAAAGAGCAGTGTTTTTGGAGTGTTCAGCAGATCCATGTTTCTGGGCAAGGGCGGGATGCGTGCACTGTGCTGGCAAGCTTTCTCCCTGCGAGACACGCTGGAAAAGCTTGTCGCTATGATGCAGTCAGCTAGAGACGCAGACTTCGGCTCTCCGCAGCTGTCCGCAGGGAAGCGGTGGTTGCCGGCGTCTTTCTGCCGAAGCCGCGCTTTGCAGCCTACAAGTGCGGTTCACGTCAGCGGTGCACCTAGTAGCCGCTTCTTCGCCTCCGGCAGCCGGGGAGAGCGGTTGGCTTCTGAGAGGCGAAGAACGAAACTGGCTTGTGTGCGCAGCCTTGGCACTGCTAGAGGACGGTGGTTGCAGCTGCCAGCCCTTTCAATTCACCGCTGGCATGCTTCTGGCAGGTGCTCCAGGACGACTTTCCTGCGTTTTGACTTGGTCCTGATGCAGACGAATCTGGAGAATTCTTGTTCGTGCCCTGAGCTTCCGAGATGCAGAGAAGAAGGGCTGCGCTGAGTCGCTCGGGAAGCAAGGACATAGACAGCGCCTTGTGTTTGGGAGTGAGCAGCTGCTGGTTTTTTGCAGTTGACTTCGCTGTGCACTGAATGTCAGGTGGAGCTGTGCACTCTTCTACAACGAGCAGGACAGCAGAAAACAGAGAGCACAGATGGCTGAGAGCAGTTTAAAGCTTGCCTAGGAAAGAGCAGTGTTTTTCGAGTGTTCAGCAAATCCATGTTTCTGGGCAAGGGCGGGATGCGTGCACTGTGCTGGCAAGCTTTCTCCCTGCGAGACACGCTGGAAAAGCTTTTCGCTATGATGCAGTCCGCTAGAGACGCAGACTTCGGCTCTCCGCAGCTGTCCGCAGGAAAGCGGTGGTTGCCGGCGTCTTTCTGCAGAAGCCGCGCTTTGCAGCCTACAAGTGCGGTTCACGTCAGCGGTGCACCTAGTAGCCGCTTCTTCGCCTCCGGCAGCCGGGGAGAGCGGTTGGCTTCTGAGAGGCGAAGAACGAAACCGGCTCGTGTGCGCAGCCTTGTAACTGCTAGAAGACGGTGGCTGCAGCTGCCAGCCATTTCAATTCACCCCTGGGATGCTTCTGGCAGGTGCTCCAGGACGACTTTCCTGCGTTTTGACTTGGTCCTGATGCAGACGAATCTGGAGAATTCTTGTTCGTACCCTGCGTTTACGAGTTGAAGAGATCTCGATGGCAGCTGCAGAAAAGAAGGGCTGTGCTGAATTGCTCGGGAAGCAAGGACATAGACAGCGCCTTGTGTTTGGGAGTGAGCAGCTGCTGGTTTTTTGCAGTTGACTTCGCTGTGCACTGAATGTCAGGTGGAGCTGTGCACTCTTCTACAACGAGCAGGGCAGCAGAAAACAGAGAGCACGGACGTCTGACAGCAGTTTGAAGCTTGCCTAGGAAAGAGCAGTGTTTTTGGAGTGTTCAGCAAATATATGTTTCTGGGCAAGGGCGGGATGCGTGCACTGTGCTGGCAAGCTTTCTTCCTGCGAGAAACGCTGGAAAAGCTTTTCGCCATGATGCAGTCCGCTTGGGACGCAGACTCCGGCTCTCCGCAGCTGTCCGCAGGAAAGCGGTGGTTGCCGGCGTCTTTCTGCAGAAGCCGCGCTTTTCAGCCTACAAGTGCGGTTCACGTCAGCGGTGCACCTAGTAGCCGCTTCTTCGCCTCCGGCAGCCGGGGAGAGCGGTTGGCTTCTGAGAGGCGAAGAACGAAACTGGCTTGTGTGCGCAGCCTTGGCACTGCTAGAGGACGGTGGTTGCAGCTGCCAGCCCTTTCAATTCACCGCTGGCATGCTTCTGGCAGGTGCTCCAGGACGACTTTTCTGCGTTTTGACTTGGTCCTGATGCAGACGAATCTGGAGAATTCTTGTTCGTGCCCTGAGCTTCCGAGATGCAGAGAAGAAGGGCTGTGCTGAGTTGCTCGGGAAGCAAGAACATAGACAGCGCCTTGTGTTTGGGAGTGAGCAGCTGCTGGTTTTTTGCAGTTGACTTCGCTGTGCACTGAATGTCAGGTGGAGCTGTGCACTCTTCTACAACGAGCAGGGCAGCAGAAAACAGAGAGCACAGATGGCTGACAGCAGTTTGAAGCTTGCCTAGGAAAGAGCAGTGTTTTTGGAGTGTTCAGCAGATCCATGTTTCTGGGCAAGGGCGGGATGCGTGCACTGTGCTGGCAAGCTTTCTCCCTGCGAGACACGCTGGAAAAGCTTGTCGCTATGATGCAGTCAGCTAGAGACGCAGACTTCGGCTCTCCGCAGCTGTCCGCAGGGAAGCGGTGGTTGCCGGCGTCTTTCTGACGAAGCCGCGCTTTGCAGCCTACAAGTGCGGTTCACGTCAGCGGTGCACCTAGTAGCCGCTTCTTCGCCTCCGGCAGCCGGGGAGAGCGGTTGGCTTCTGAGAGGCGAAGAACGAAACTGGCTTGTGTGCGCAGCCTTGGCACTGCTAAAGGACGGTGGTTGCAGCTGCCAGCCCTTTCAATTCACCGCTGGCATGCTTCTGGCAGGTTTTCCAGGACGACTTTCCTGCGTTTTGACTTGGTCCTGATGCAGACGAATCTGGAGAATTCTTGTTCGTACCCTGAGTTTACGAGTTGCAGAGATCTCGATGGCAGCTGCAGAGAAGAAGGGCTGTGCTGAATTGCTCGGGAAGCAAGGACATAGACAGCGCCTTGTGTTTGGGAGTGAGCAGCTGCTGGTTTTTTGCAGTTGACTTCGCTGTGCACTGAATGTCAGGTGGAGCTGTGCACTCTTCTACAACGAGCAGGGCAGCAGAAAACAGAGAGCACGGACGTCTGACAGCAGTTTGAAGCTTGCCTAGGAAAGAGCAGTGTTTTTGGAGTGTTCAGCAAATATATGTTTCTGGGCAAGGGCGGGATGCGTGCACTGTGCTGGCAAGCTTTCTCCCTGCGAGAAACGCTGGAAAAGCTTTTCGCCATGATGCAGTCCGCTTGGGACGCAGACTCCGGCTCTCCGCAGCTGTCCGCAGGAAAGCGGTGGTTGCCGGCGTCTTTCTGCAGAAGCCGCGCTTTGCAGCCTACAAGTGCGGTTCACGTCAGCGGTGCACCTAGTAGCCGCTTCTTCGCCTCCGGCAGCCGGGGAGAGCGGTTGGCTTCTGAGAGGCGAAGAACGAAACTGGCTTGTGTGCGCAGCCTTGGCACTGCTAGAGGACGGTGGTTGCAGCTGCCAGCCCTTTCAATTCACCGCTGGCATGCTTCTGGCAGGTGCTCCAGGACGACTTTTCTGCGTTTTGACTTGGTCCTGATGCAGACGAATCTGGAGAATTCTTGTTCGTGCCCTGAGCTTCCGAGATGCAGAGAAGAAGGGCTGTGCTGAGTTGCTCGGGAAGCAAGGACATAGACAGCGCCTTGTGTTTGGGAGTGAGCAGCTGCTGGTTTTTTGCAGTTGACTTCGCTGTGCACTGAATGTCAGGTGGAGCTGTGCACTCTTCTACAACGAGCAGGGCAGCAGAAAACAGAGAGCACAGATGGCTGACAGCAGTTTGAAGCTTGCCTAGGAAAGAGCAGTGTTTTTGGAGTGTTCAGCAAATCCATGTTTCTGGGCAAGGGCGGGATGCGTGCACTGTGCTGGCAAGCTTTCTCCCTGCGAGACACGCTGGAAAAGATTTTCGCCATGATGCAGTCCGCTTGAGACGCAGACTTCGGCTCTCCGCAGCTGTCCGCAGGAAAGCGGCGGTTGCCGGCGTCTCTCTGCCGAAGCCGCGCTTTGAAGCCTACAAGTGCGGTTCACGTCAGCAGTGCACCTAGTAGCCGCTTCTTCGCCTCCGGCAGCCGGGGAGAGCGGTTGGCTTCTGAGAGGCGAAGAACGAAACCGGCTCGTGTGCGCAGCCTTGGCACTGCTAGAGGACGGTGGTTGCAGCTGCCAGCCCTTTCAATTCACCGCTGGCATGCTTCTGGCAGGTGCTCCAGGACGACTTTCCTGCGTTTTGACTTGGTCCTGATGCAGACGAATCTGGAGAATTCTTGTTCGTGCCCTGAGCTTCCGAGATGCAGAGAAGAAGGGCTGCGCTGAGTTGCTCGGGAAGCAAGGACATAGACAGCGCCTTGTGTTTGGGAGTGAGCAGCTGCTGGTTTTTTGCAGTTGACTTCGCTGTGCACTGAATGTCAGGTGGAGCTGTGCACTCTTCTACAACGAGCAGGACAGCAGAAAACAGAGAGCACAGATGGCTGAGAGCAGTTTGAAGCTTGCCTAGGAAAGAGTAGTGTTTTTCGAGTGTTCAGCAAATCCATGTTTCTGGGCAAGGGCGGGATGCGTGCACTGTGCTGGCAAGCTTTCTCCCTGCGAGACACGCTGGAAAAGCTTTTCGCTATGATGCAGTCCGCTTGAGACGCAGACTTCGGCTCTCCGCAGCTGTCCGCAAGGAAAGCGGCGGTTGCCGGCTTCTTTCTGCCGAAACCGCGCTTTGCAGCCTACAAGTGCGGTTCACGTCAGCGGTGCACCTAGTAGCCGCTTCTTCGCCTCCGGCAGCCGGGGAGAGCGGTTGGCTTCTGAGAGGCGAAGAACGAAACCGGCTTGTGTGCGCAGCCTTGGCACTGCTAGAGGACGGTGGTTGCAGCTGCCAGCCCTTTCAATTCACCGCTGGCATGCTTCTGGCAGGTGCTCCAGGACGACTTTCCTGCGTTTTGACTTGGTCCTGATGCAGACGAATCTGGAGAATTCTTGTTCGTACCCTGCGTTTACAAGTTGCAGAGATCTCGATGGCAGCTGCAGAGAAGAAGGGCTGTGCTGAATTGCTCGGGAAGCAAGGACATAGACAGCGCCTTGTGTTTGGGAGTGAGCAGCTGCTGGTTTTTTGCAGTTGACTTCGCTGTGCACTGAATGTCAGGTGGAGCTGTGCACTCTTCTACAACGAGCAGGGCAGCAGAAAACAGAGAGCAAGGACATCTGACAGCAGTTTGAAGCTTGCCTAGGAAAGAGTAGTGTTTTTGGAGTGTTCAGCAAATATATGTTTCTGGGCAAGGGCGGGATGCGTGCACTGTGCTGGCAAGCTTTCTTCCTGCGAGAAACGCTGGAAAAGCTTTTCGCCATGATGCAGTCCGCTTGGGACGCAGACTCCGGCTCTCCGCAGCTGTCCGCAGGAAAGCGGTGGTTGCCGGCGTCTTTCTGCAGAAGCCGCGCTTTTCAGCCTACAAGTGCGGTTCACGTCAGCGGTGCACCTAGTAGCCGCTTCTTCGCCTCCGGCAGCCGGGGAGAGCGGTTGGCTTCTGAGAGGCGCAGAACGAAACCGGCTCGTGTGCGCAGCCTTGGCACTGCTAGAGGACGGTGGTTGCAGCTGCCAGCCCTGTCAATTCACCGCTGGCATGCTTCTGGCAGGTGCTCCAGGACGACTTTTCTGCGTTTTGACTTGGTCCTGATGCAGACGAATCTGGAGAATTCTTGTTCGTGCCCTGAGCTTCCGAGATGCAGAGAAGAAGGGCTGCGCTGAGTTGCTCGGGAAGCAAGGACATAGACAGCGCCTTGTGTTTGGGAGTGAGCAGCTGCTGGTTTTTTGCAGTTGACTTCGCTGTGCACTGAATGTCAGGTGGAGCTGTGCACTCTTCTACAACGAGCAGGGCAGCAGAAAACAGAGAGCACGGACATCTGACAGCAGTTTGAAGCTTGCCTAGGAAAGAGTAGTGTTTTTGGAGTGTTCAGCAAATATATGTTTCTGGGCAAGGGCGGGATGCGTGCACTGTGCTGGCAAGCTTTCTTCCTGCGAGAAACGCTGGAAAAGCTTTTCGCTATGATGCAGTCCGCTTGGGACGCAGACTCGGGCTCTCCGCAGCTGTCCGCAGGAAAGCGGTGGTTGCCGGCGTCTTTCTGCAGAAGCCGCGCTTTGCAGCCTACAAGTGCGGTTCACGTCAGCGGTGCACCTAGTAGCCGCTTCTTCGCCTCCGGCAGCCGGGGAGAGCGGTTGGCTTCTGAGAGGCGCAGAACGAAACCGGCTCGTGTGCGCAGCCTTGGCACTGCTAGAGGACGGTGGTTGCAGCTGCCAGCCCTTTCAATTCACCGCTGGCATGCTTCTGGCAGGTGCTCCAGGACGACTTTCCTGCGTTTTGACTTGGTCCTGATGCAGACGAATCTGGAGAATTCTTGTTCGTGCCCTGAGCTTCCGAGATGCAGAGAAGAAGGGCTGTGCTGAGTTGCTCGGGAAACAAGGACATAGACAGCGCCTTGTGTTTGGGAGTGAGCAGCTGCTGGTTTTTTGCAGTTGACTTCGCTGTGCACTGAATGTCAGGTGGAGCTGTGCACTCTTCTACAACGAGCAGGGCAGCAGAAAACAGAGAGCACAGATGGCTGACAGCAGTTTGAAGCTTGCCTAGGAAAGAGCAGTGTTTTTGGAGTGTTCAGCAGATCCATGTTTCTGGGCAAGGGCGGGATGCGTGCACTGTGCTGGCAAGCTTTCTCCCTGCGAGACACGCTGGAAAAGCTTGTCGCTATGATGCAGTCAGCTAGAGACGCAGACTTCGGCTCTCCGCAGCTGTCCGCAGGGAAGCGGTGGTTGCCGGCGTCTTTCTGCCGAAGCCGCGCTTTGCAGCCTACAAGTGCGGTTCACGTCAGCGGTGCACCTAGTAGCCGCTTCTTCGCCTCCGGCAGCCGGGGAGAGCGGTTGGCTTCTGAGAGGCGAAGAACGAAACTGGCTTGTGTGCGCAGCCTTGGCACTGCTAGAGGACGGTGGTTGCAGCTGCCAGCCCTTTCAATTCACCGCTGGCATGCTTCTAGCAGGTGCTCCAGGACGACTTCCTGCGTTTTGACTTGGTCCTGATGCAGACGAATCTGGAGAATTCTTGTTCGTGCCCTGAGCTTCCGAGATGCAGAGAAGAAGGGCTGTGCTGATTTGCTCGGGAAACAAGGACATAGACAGCGCCTTGTGTTTGGGAGTGAGCAGCTGCTGGTTTTTTGCAGTTGACTTCGCTGTGCACTGAATGTCAGGTGGAGCTGTGCACTCTTCTACAACGAGCAGGGCAGCAGAAAACAGAGAGCACAGATGGCTGACAGCACTTTGAAGCTTGCCTAGGAAAGAGCAGTGTTTTTGGAGTGTTCAGCAGATCCATGTTTCTGGGCAAGGGCGGGATGCGTGCACTGTGCTGGCAAGCTTTCTCCCTGCGAGACACGCTGGAAAAGCTTGTCGCTATGATGCAGTCAGCTAGAGACGCAGACTTCGGCTCTCCGCAGCTGTCCGCAGGAAAGCGGTGGTTGCCGGCGTCTTTCTGCCGAAGCCGCGCTTTGCAGCCTACAAGTGCGGTTCAGGTCAGCGGTGCACCTAGTAGCCGCTTCTTCGCCTCCGGCAGCCGGGGAGAGCGGTTGGCTTCTGAGAGGCGAAGAACGAAACTGGCTTGTGTGCGCAGCCTTGGCACTGCTAGAGGACGGTGGTTGCAGCTGCCAGCCCTTTCAATTCACCGCTGGCATGCTTCTAGCAGGTGCTCCAGGACGACTTCCTGCGTTTTGACTTGGTCCTGATGCAGACGAATCTGGAGAATTCTTGTTCGTACCCTGCGTTTACAAGTTGCAAAGATCTCGATGGCAGCTGCAGAGAAGAAGGGCTGTGCTGAATTGCTCGGGAAGCAAGGACATAGACAGCGCCTTGTGTTTGGGAGTGAGCAGCTGCTGGTTTTTTGCAGTTGACTTCGCTGTGCACTGAATGTCAGGTGGAGCTGTGCACTCCTCTACAACGAGCAGGGCAGCAGAAAACAGAGAGCACGGACATCTGACAGCAGTTTGAAGCTTGCCTAGGAAAGAGTAGTGTTTTTGGAGTGTTCAGCAAATACATGTTTCTGGGCAAGGGCGGGATGCGTGCACTGTGCTGGCAAGCTTTCTTCCTGCGAGAAACGCTGGAAAAGCTTTTCGCCATGATGCAGTCCGCTTGGGACGCAGACTCCGGCTCTCCGCAGCTGTCCGCAGGAAAGCGGTGGTTGCCGGCGTCTTTCTGCAGAAGCCGCGCTTTGCAGCCTACAAGTGCGGTTCACGTCAGCGGTGCACCTAGTAGCCGCTTCTTCGCCTCCGGCAGCCGGGGAGAGCGGTTGGCTTCTGAGAGGCGAAGAACGAAACCGGCTCGTGTGCGCAGCCTTGGCACTGCTAGAGGACGGTGGTTGCAGCTGCCAGCCCTTTCAATTCACCGCTGGCATGCTTCTGGCAGGTGCTCCAGGACGACTTTTCTGCGTTTTGACTTGGTCCTGATGCAGACGAATCTGGAGAATTCTTGTTCGTGCCCTGAGCTTCCGAGATGCAGAGAAGAAGGGCTGTGCTGAGTTGCTCGGGAAGCAAGAACATAGACAGCGCCTTGTGTTTGGGAGTGAGCAGCTGCTGGTTTTTTGCAGTTGACTTCGCTGTGCACTGAATGTCAGGTGGAGCTGTGCACTCTTCTACAACGAGCAGGGCAGCAGAAAACAGAGAGCACAGATGGCTGACAGCAGTTTGAAGCTTGCCTAGGAAAGAGCAGTGTTTTTGGAGTGTTCAGCAGATCCATGTTTCTGGGCAAGGGCGGGATGCGTGCACTGTGCTGGCAAGCTTTCTCCCTGCGAGACACGCTGGAAAAGCTTGTTGCTATGATGCAGTCAGCTAGAGACGCAGACTTCGGCTCTCCGCAGCTGTCCGCAGGGAAGCGGTGGTTGCCGGCGTCTTTCTGCCGAAGCCGCGCTTTGCAGCCTACAAGTGCGGTTCACGTCAGCGGTGCACCTAGTAGCCGCTTCTTCGCCTCCGGCAGCCGGGGAGAGCGGTTGGCTTCTGAGAGGCGAAGAACGAAACTGGCTTGTGTGCGCAGCCTTGGCACTGCTAAAGGACGGTGGTTGCAGCTGCCAGCCCTTTCAATTCACCGCTGGCATGCTTCTGGCAGGTTTTCCAGGACGACTTTCCTGCGTTTTGACTTGGTCCTGATGCAGACGAATCTGGAGAATTCTTGTTCGTACCCTGAGTTTACGAGTTGCAGAGATCTCGATGGCAGCTGCAGAGAAGAAGGGCTGTGCTGAATTGCTCGGGAAGCAAGGACATAGACAGCGCCTTGTGTTTGGGAGTGAGCAGCTGCTGGTTTTTTGCAGTTGACTTCGCTGTGCACTGAATGTCAGGTGGAGCTGTGCACTCTTCTACAACGAGCAGGGCAGCAGAAAACAGAGAGCACGGACGTCTGACAGCAGTTTGAAGCTTGCCTAGGAAAGAGCAGTGTTTTTGGAGTGTTCAGCAAATATATGTTTCTGGGCAAGGGCGGGATGCGTGCACTGTGCTGGCAAGCTTTCTCCCTGCGAGAAACGCTGGAAAAGCTTTTCGCCATGATGCAGTCCGCTTGGGACGCAGACTCCGGCTCTCCGCAGCTGTCCGCAGGAAAGCGGTGGTTGCCGGCGTCTTTCTGCCGAAGCCGCGCTTTGCAGCCTACAAGTGCGGTTCACGTCAGCGGTGCACCTAGTAGCCGCTTCTTCGCCTCCGGCAGCCGGGGAGAGCGGTTGGCTTCTGAGAGGCGAAGAACGAAACTGGCTTGTGTGCGCAGCCTTGGCACTGCTAGAGGACGGTGGTTGCAGCTGCCAGCCCTTTCAATTCACCGCTGGCATGCTTCTGGCAGGTGCTCCAGGACGACTTTTCTGCGTTTTGACTTGGTCCTGATGCAGACGAATCTGGAGAATTCTTGTTCGTGCCCTGAGCTTCCGAGATGCAGAGAAGAAGGGCTGTGCTGAGTTGCTCGGGAAGCAAGGACATAGACAGCGCCTTGTGTTTGGGAGTGAGCAGCTGCTGGTTTTTTGCAGTTGACTTCGCTGTGCACTGAATGTCAGGTGGAGCTGTGCACTCTTCTACAACGAGCAGGGCAGCAGAAAACAGAGAGCACAGATGGCTGACAGCAGTTTGAAGCTTGCCTAGGAAAGAGCAGTGTTTTTGGAGTGTTCAGCAAATCCATGTTTCTGGGCAAGGGCGGGATGCGTGCACTGTGCTGGCAAGCTTTCTCCCTGCGAGACACGCTGGAAAAGATTTTCGCCATGATGCAGTCCGCTTGAGACGCAGACTTCGGCTCTCCGCAGCTGTCCGCAGGAAAGCGGCGGTTGCCGGCGTCTCTCTGCCGAAGCCGCGCTTTGAAGCCTACAAGTGCGGTTCACGTCAGCAGTGCACCTAGTAGCCGCTTCTTCGCCTCCGGCAGCCGGGGAGAGCGGTTGGCTTCTGAGAGGCGAAGAACGAAACCGGCTCTTGTGCGCAGCCTTGGCACTGCTAGAGGACGGTGGTTGCAGCTGCCAGCCCTTTCAATTCACCGCTGGCATGCTTCTGGCAGGTGCTCCAGGACGACTTTCCTGCGTTTTGACTTGGTCCTGATGCAGACGAATCTGGAGAATTCTTGTTCGTGCCCTGAGCTTCCGAGATGCAGAGAAGAAGGGCTGCGCTGAGTTGCTCGGGAAGCAAGGACATAGACAGCGCCTTGTGTTTGGGAGTGAGCAGCTGCTGGTTTTTTGCAGTTGACTTCGCTGTGCACTGAATGTCAGGTGGAGCTGTGCACTCTTCTACAACGAGCAGGACAGCAGAAAACAGAGAGCACAGATGGCTGAGAGCAGTTTGAAGCTTGCCTAGGAAAGAGTAGTGTTTTTCGAGTGTTCAGCAAATCCATGTTTCTGGGCAAGGGCGGGATGCGTGCACTGTGCTGGCAAGCTTTCTCCCTGCGAGACACGCTGGAAAAGCTTTTCGCTATGATGCAGTCCGCTTAAGACGCAGACTTCGGCTCTCCGCAGCTGTCCGCAAGGAAAGCGGCGGTTGCCGGCTTCTTTCTGCCGAAACCGCGCTTTGCAGCCTACAAGTGCGGTTCACGTCAGCGGTGCACCTAGTAGCCGCTTCTTCGCCTCCGGCAGCCGGGGAGAGCGGTTGGCTTCTGAGAGGCGAAGAACGAAACCGGCTTGTGTGCGCAGCCTTGGCACTGCTAGAGGACGGTGGTTGCAGCTGCCAGCCCTTTCAATTCACCGCTGGCATGCTTCTGGCAGGTGCTCCAGGACGACTTTCCTGCGTTTTGACTTGGTCCTGATGCAGACGAATCTGGAGAATTCTTGTTCGTACACTGCGTTTACAAGTTGCAGAGATCTCGATGGCAGCTGCAGAGAAGAAGGGCTGTGCTGAATTGCTCGGGAAGCAAGGACATAGACAGCGCCTTGTGTTTGGGAGTGAGCAGCTGCTGGTTTTTTGCAGTTGACTTCGCTGTGCACTGAATGTCAGGTGGAGCTGTGCACTCTTCTACAACGAGCAGGGCAGCAGAAAACAGAGAGCAAGGACATCTGACAGCAGTTTGAAGCTTGCCTAGGAAAGAGTAGTGTTTTTGGAGTGTTCAGCAAATATATGTTTCTGGGCAAGGGCGGGATGCGTGCACTGTGCTGGCAAGCTTTCTTCCTGCGAGAAACGCTGGAAAAGCTTTTCGCCATGATGCAGTCCGCTTGGGACGCAGACTCCGGCTCTCCGCAGCTGTCCGCAGGAAAGCGGTGGTTGCCGGCGTCTTTCTGCAGAAGCCGCGCTTTTCAGCCTACAAGTGCGGTTCACGTCAGCGGTGCACCTAGTAGCCGCTTCTTCGCCTCCGGCAGCCGGGGAGAGCGGTTGGCTTCTGAGAGGCGCAGAACGAAACCGGCTCGTGTGCGCAGCCTTGGCACTGCTAGAGGACGGTGGTTGCAGCTGCCAGCCCTGTCAATTCACCGCTGGCATGCTTCTGGCAGGTGCTCCAGGACGACTTTTCTGCGTTTTGACTTGGTCCTGATGCAGACGAATCTGGAGAATTCTTGTTCGTGCCCTGAGCTTCCGAGATGCAGAGAAGAAGGGCTGCGCTGAGTTGCTCGGGAAGCAAGGACATAGACAGCGCCTTGTGTTTGGGAGTGAGCAGCTGCTGGTTTTTTGCAGTTGACTTCGCTGTGCACTGAATGTCAGGTGGAGCTGTGCACTCTTCTACAACGAGCAGGGCAGCAGAAAACAGAGAGCACGGACATCTGACAGCAGTTTGAAGCTTGCCTAGGAAAGAGTAGTGTTTTTGGAGTGTTCAGCAAATATATGTTTCTGGGCAAGGGCGGGATGCGTGCACTGTGCTGGCAAGCTTTCTCCCTGCGAGACACGCTGGAAAAGCTTGTCGCTATGATGCAGTCAGCTAGAGACGCAGACTTCGGCTCTCCGCAGCTGTCCGCAGGAAAGCGGTGGTTGCCGGCGTCTTTCTGCCGAAGCCGCGCTTTGCAGCCTACAAGTGCGGTTCAGGTCAGCGGTGCACCTAGTAGCCGCTTCTTCGCCTCCGGCAGCCGGGGAGAGCGGTTGGCTTCTGAGAGGCGAAGAACGAAACTGGCTTGTGTGCGCAGCCTTGGCACTGCTAGAGGACGGTGGTTGCAGCTGCCAGCCCTTTCAATTCACCGCTGGCATGCTTCTAGCAGGTGCTCCAGGACGACTTCCTGCGTTTTGACTTGGTCCTGATGCAGACGAATCTGGAGAATTCTTGTTCGTACCCTGCGTTTACAAGTTGCAAAGATCTCGATGGCAGCTGCAGAGAAGAAGGGCTGTGCTGAATTGCTCGGGAAGCAAGGACATAGACAGCGCCTTGTGTTTGGGAGTGAGCAGCTGCTGGTTTTTTGCAGTTGACTTCGCTGTGCACTGAATGTCAGGTGGAGCTGTGCACTCCTCTACAACGAGCAGGGCAGCAGAAAACAGAGAGCACGGACATCTGACAGCAGTTTGAAGCTTGCCTAGGAAAGAGTAGTGTTTTTGGAGTGTTCAGCAAATACATGTTTCTGGGCAAGGGCGGGATGCGTGCACTGTGCTGGCAAGCTTTCTTCCTGCGAGAAACGCTGGAAAAGCTTTTCGCCATGATGCAGTCCGCTTGGGACGCAGACTCCGGCTCTCCGCAGCTGTCCGCAGGAAAGCGGTGGTTGCCGGCGTCTTTCTGCAGAAGCCGCGCTTTGCAGCCTACAAGTGCGGTTCACGTCAGCGGTGCACCTAGTAGCCGCTTCTTCGCCTCCGGCAGCCGGGGAGAGCGGTTGGCTTCTGAGAGGCGAAGAACGAAACTGGCTTGTGTGCGCAGCCTTGGCACTGCTAGAGGACGGTGGTTGCAGCTGCCAGCCCTTTCAATTCACCGCTGGCATGCTTCTGGCAGGTGCTCCAGGACGACTTTCCTGCGTTTTGACTTGGTCCTGATGCAGACGAATCTGGAGAATTCTTGTTCGTGCCCTGAGCTTCCGAGATGCAGAGAAGAAGGGCTGCGCTGAGTCGCTCGGGAAGCAAGGACATAGACAGCGCCTTGTGTTTGGGAGTGAGCAGCTGCTGGTTTTTTGCAGTTGACTTCGCTGTGCACTGAATGTCAGGTGGAGCTGTGCACTCTTCTACAACGAGCAGGACAGCAGAAAACAGAGAGCACAGATGGCTGAGAGCAGTTTGAAGCTTGCCTAGGAAAGAGCAGTGTTTTTCGAGTGTTCAGCAAATCCATGTTTCTGGGCAAGGGCGGGATGCGTGCACTGTGCTGGCAAGCTTTCTCCCTGCGAGACACGCTGGAAAAGCTTTTCGCTATGATGCAGTCCGCTAGAGACGCAGACTTCGGCTCTCCGCAGCTGTCCGCAGGAAAGCGGTGGTTGCCGGCGTCTTTCTGCAGAAGCCGCGCTTTGCAGCCTACAAGTGCGGTTCACGTCAGCGGTGCACCTAGTAGCCGCTTCTTCGCCTCCGGCAGCCGGGGAGAGCGGTTGGCTTCTGAGAGGCGAAGAACGAAACCGGCTCGTGTGCGCAGCCTTGTAACTGCTAGAAGACGGTGGCTGCAGCTGCCAGCCATTTCAATTCACCCCTGGGATGCTTCTGGCAGGTGCTCCAGGACGACTTTCCTGCGTTTTGACTTGGTCCTGATGCAGACGAATCTGGAGAATTCTTGTTCGTACCCTGCGTTTACGAGTTGAAGAGATCTCGATGGCAGCTGCAGAAAAGAAGGGCTGTGCTGAATTGCTCGGGAAGCAAGGACATAGACAGCGCCTTGTGTTTGGGAGTGAGCAGCTGCTGGTTTTTTGCAGTTGACTTCGCTGTGCACTGAATGTCAGGTGGAGCTGTGCACTCTTCTACAACGAGCAGGGCAGCAGAAAACAGAGAGCACGGACGTCTGACAGCAGTTTGAAGCTTGCCTAGGAAAGAGCAGTGTTTTTGGAGTGTTCAGCAAATATATGTTTCTGGGCAAGGGCGGGATGCGTGCACTGTGCTGGCAAGCTTTCTTCCTGCGAGAAACGCTGGAAAAGCTTTTCGCCATGATGCAGTCCGCTTGGGACGCAGACTCCGGCTCTCCGCAGCTGTCCGCAGGAAAGCGGTGGTTGCCGGCGTCTTTCTGCAGAAGCCGCGCTTTTCAGCCTACAAGTGCGGTTCACGTCAGCGGTGCACCTAGTAGCCGCTTCTTCGCCTCCGGCAGCCGGGGAGAGCGGTTGGCTTCTGAGAGGCGAAGAACGAAACCGGCTCGTGTGCGCAGCCTTGGCACTGCTAGAGGACGGTGGTTGCAGCTGCCAGCCCTTTCAATTCACCGCTGGCATGCTTCTGGCAGGTGCTCCAGGACGACTTTTCTGCGTTTTGACTTGGTCCTGATGCAGACGAATCTGGAGAATTCTTGTTCGTGCCCTGAGCTTCCGAGATGCAGAGAAGAAGGGCTGTGCTGAGTTGCTCGGGAAGCAAGAACATAGACAGCGCCTTGTGTTTGGGAGTGAGCAGCTGCTGGTTTTTTGCAGTTGACTTCGCTGTGCACTGAATGTCAGGTGGAGCTGTGCACTCTTCTACAACGAGCAGGGCAGCAGAAAACAGAGAGCACAGATGGCTGACAGCAGTTTGAAGCTTGCCTAGGAAAGAGCAGTGTTTTTGGAGTGTTCAGCAGATCCATGTTTCTGGGCAAGGGCGGGATGCGTGCACTGTGCTGGCAAGCTTTCTCCCTGCGAGACACGCTGGAAAAGCTTGTTGCTATGATGCAGTCAGCTAGAGACGCAGACTTCGGCTCTCCGCAGCTGTCCGCAGGGAAGCGGTGGTTGCCGGCGTCTTTCTGCCGAAGCCGCGCTTTGCAGCCTACAAGTGCGGTTCACGTCAGCGGTGCACCTAGTAGCCGCTTCTTCGCCTCCGGCAGCCGGGGAGAGCGGTTGGCTTCTGAGAGGCGAAGAACGAAACTGGCTTGTGTGCGCAGCCTTGGCACTGCTAAAGGACGGTGGTTGCAGCTGCCAGCCCTTTCAATTCACCGCTGGCATGCTTCTGGCAGGTTTTCCAGGACGACTTTCCTGCGTTTTGACTTGGTCCTGATGCAGACGAATCTGGAGAATTCTTGTTCGTACCCTGAGTTTACGAGTTGCAGAGATCTCGATGGCAGCTGCAGAGAAGAAGGGCTGTGCTGAATTGCTCGGGAAGCAAGGACATAGACAGCGCCTTGTGTTTGGGAGTGAGCAGCTGCTGGTTTTTTGCAGTTGACTTCGCTGTGCACTGAATGTCAGGTGGAGCTGTGCACTCTTCTACAACGAGCAGGGCAGCAGAAAACAGAGAGCACGGACGTCTGACAGCAGTTTGAAGCTTGCCTAGGAAAGAGCAGTGTTTTTGGAGTGTTCAGCAAATATATGTTTCTGGGCAAGGGCGGGATGCGTGCACTGTGCTGGCAAGCTTTCTCCCTGCGAGACACGCTGGAAAAGCTTGTCGCCATGATGCAGTCCGCTTGGGACGCAGACTCCGGCTCTCCGCAGCTGTCCGCAGGAAAGCGGTGGTTGCCGGCGTCTTTCTGCCGAAGCCGCGCTTTGCAGCCTACAAGTGCGGTTCACGTCAGCGGTGCACCTAGTAGCCGCTTCTTCGCCTCCGGCAGCCGGGGAGAGCGGTTGGCTTCTGAGAGGCGAAGAACGAAACTGGCTTGTGTGCGCAGCCTTGGCACTGCTAGAGGACGGTGGTTGCAGCTGCCAGCCCTTTCAATTCACCGCTGGCATGCTTCTGGCAGGTGCTCCAGGACGACTTTTCTGCGTTTTGACTTGGTCCTGATGCAGACGAATCTGGAGAATTCTTGTTCGTGCCCTGAGCTTCCGAGATGCAGAGAAGAAGGGCTGTGCTGAGTTGCTCGGGAAGCAAGGACATAGACAGCGCCTTGTGTTTGGGAGTGAGCAGCTGCTGGTTTTTTGCAGTTGACTTCGCTGTGCACTGAATGTCAGGTGGAGCTGTGCACTCTTCTACAACGAGCAGGGCAGCAGAAAACAGAGAGCACAGATGGCTGACAGCAGTTTGAAGCTTGCCTAGGAAAGAGCAGTGTTTTTGGAGTGTTCAGCAAATCCATGTTTCTGGGCAAGGGCGGGATGCGTGCACTGTGCTGGCAAGCTTTCTCCCTGCGAGACACGCTGGAAAAGATTTTCGCCATGATGCAGTCCGCTTGAGACGCAGACTTCGGCTCTCCGCAGCTGTCCGCAGGAAAGCGGCGGTTGCCGGCGTCTCTCTGCCGAAGCCGCGCTTTGAAGCCTACAAGTGCGGTTCACGTCAGCAGTGCACCTAGTAGCCGCTTCTTCGCCTCCGGCAGCCGGGGAGAGCGGTTGGCTTCTGAGAGGCGAAGAACGAAACCGGCTCTTGTGCGCAGCCTTGGCACTGCTAGAGGACGGTGGTTGCAGCTGCCAGCCCTTTCAATTCACCGCTGGCATGCTTCTGGCAGGTGCTCCAGGACGACTTTCCTGCGTTTTGACTTGGTCCTGATGCAGACGAATCTGGAGAATTCTTGTTCGTGCCCTGAGCTTCCGAGATGCAGAGAAGAAGGGCTGCGCTGAGTTGCTCGGGAAGCAAGGACATAGACAGCGCCTTGTGTTTGGGAGTGAGCAGCTGCTGGTTTTTTGCAGTTGACTTCGCTGTGCACTGAATGTCAGGTGGAGCTGTGCACTCTTCTACAACGAGCAGGACAGCAGAAAACAGAGAGCACAGATGGCTGAGAGCAGTTTGAAGCTTGCCTAGGAAAGAGTAGTGTTTTTCGAGTGTTCAGCAAATCCATGTTTCTGGGCAAGGGCGGGATGCGTGCACTGTGCTGGCAAGCTTTCTCCCTGCGAGACACGCTGGAAAAGCTTTTCGCTATGATGCAGTCCGCTTAAGACGCAGACTTCGGCTCTCCGCAGCTGTCCGCAAGGAAAGCGGCGGTTGCCGGCTTCTTTCTGCCGAAACCGCGCTTTGCAGCCTACAAGTGCGGTTCACGTCAGCGGTGCACCTAGTAGCCGCTTCTTCGCCTCCGGCAGCCGGGGAGAGCGGTTGGCTTCTGAGAGGCGAAGAACGAAACCGGCTTGTGTGCGCAGCCTTGGCACTGCTAGAGGACGGTGGTTGCAGCTGCCAGCCCTTTCAATTCACCGCTGGCATGCTTCTGGCAGGTGCTCCAGGACGACTTTCCTGCGTTTTGACTTGGTCCTGATGCAGACGAATCTGGAGAATTCTTGTTCGTACCCTGCGTTTACAAGTTGCAGAGATCTCGATGGCAGCTGCAGAGAAGAAGGGCTGTGCTGAATTGCTCGGGAAGCAAGGACATAGACAGCGCCTTGTGTTTGGGAGTGAGCAGCTGCTGGTTTTTTGCAGTTGACTTCGCTGTGCACTGAATGTCAGGTGGAGCTGTGCACTCTTCTACAACGAGCAGGGCAGCAGAAAACAGAGAGCAAGGACATCTGACAGCAGTTTGAAGCTTGCCTAGGAAAGAGTAGTGTTTTTGGAGTGTTCAGCAAATATATGTTTCTGGGCAAGGGCGGGATGCGTGCACTGTGCTGGCAAGCTTTCTTCCTGCGAGAAACGCTGGAAAAGCTTTTCGCCATGATGCAGTCCGCTTGGGACGCAGACTCCGGCTCTCCGCAGCTGTCCGCAGGAAAGCGGTGGTTGCCGGCGTCTTTCTGCAGAAGCCGCGCTTTTCAGCCTACAAGTGCGGTTCACGTCAGCGGTGCACCTAGTAGCCGCTTCTTCGCCTCCGGCAGCCGGGGAGAGCGGTTGGCTTCTGAGAGGCGCAGAACGAAACCGGCTCGTGTGCGCAGCCTTGGCACTGCTAGAGGACGGTGGTTGCAGCTGCCAGCCCTGTCAATTCACCGCTGGCATGCTTCTGGCAGGTGCTCCAGGACGACTTTTCTGCGTTTTGACTTGGTCCTGATGCAGACGAATCTGGAGAATTCTTGTTCGTGCCCTGAGCTTCCGAGATGCAGAGAAGAAGGGCTGCGCTGAGTTGCTCGGGAAGCAAGGACATAGACAGCGCCTTGTGTTTGGGAGTGAGCAGCTGCTGGTTTTTTGCAGTTGACTTCGCTGTGCACTGAATGTCAGGTGGAGCTGTGCACTCTTCTACAACGAGCAGGGCAGCAGAAAACAGAGAGCACGGACATCTGACAGCAGTTTGAAGCTTGCCTAGGAAAGAGTAGTGTTTTTGGAGTGTTCAGCAAATATATGTTTCTGGGCAAGGGCGGGATGCGTGCACTGTGCTGGCAAGCTTTCTTCCTGCGAGAAACGCTGGAAAAGCTTTTCGCTATGATGCAGTCCGCTTGGGACGCAGACTCGGGCTCTCCGCAGCTGTCCGCAGGAAAGCGGTGGTTGCCGGCGTCTTTCTGCAGAAGCCGCGCTTTTCAGCCTACAAGTGCGGTTCACGTCAGCGGTGCACCTAGTAGCCGCTTCTTGGCCTCCGGCAGCCGGGGAGAGCGGTTGGCTTCTGAGAGGCGCAGAACGAAACCGGCTCGTGTGCGCAGCCTTGGCACTGCTAGAGGACGGTGGTTGCAGCTGCCAGCCCTGTCAATTCACCGCTGGCATGCTTCTGGCAGGTGCTCCAGGACGACTTTTCTGCGTTTTGACTTGGTCCTGATGCAGACGAATCTGGAGAATTCTTGTTCGTGCCCTGAGCTTCCGAGATGCAGAGAAGAAGGGCTGTGCTGAGTTGCTCGGGAAGCAAGGACATAGACAGCGCCTTGTGTTTGGGAGTGAGCAGCTGCTGGTTTTTTGCAGTTGACTTCGCTGTGCACTGAATGTCAGGTGGAGCTGTGCACTCTTCTACAACGAGCAGGGCAGCAGAAAACAGAGAGCACGGACGTCTGACAGCAGTTTGAATCTTGCCTAGGAAAGAGCAGTGTTTTTGGAGTGTTCAGCAAATATATGTTTCTGGGCAAGGGCGGGATGCGTGCACTGTGCTGGCAAGCTTTCTCCCTGCGAGAAACGCTGGAAAAGCTTTTCGCCATGATGCAGTCCGCTTGGGACGCAGACTCCGGCTCTCCGCAGCTGTCCGCAGGAAAGCGGTGGTTGCCGGCGTCTTTCTGCAGAAGCCGCGCTTTTCAGCCTACAAGTGCGGTTCACGTCAGCGGTGCACCTAGTAGCCGCTTCTTCGCCTCCGGCAGCTGGGGAGAGCGGTTGGCTTCTGAGAGGCGAAGAACGAAACTGGCTTGTGTGCGCAGCCTTGGCACTGCTAGAG
Source organism: Taeniopygia guttata (assembly GCF_048771995.1). NCBI lineage: Eukaryota > Metazoa > Chordata > Aves > Passeriformes > Estrildidae > Taeniopygia > Taeniopygia guttata. Next base: position 5,278,529 of record NC_133056.1, read on the forward strand.
GACGGTGGTTGCAGCTGCCAGCCCTTTCAATTCACCGCTGGCATGCTTCTGGCAGGTGCTCCAGGACGACTTTTCTGCGTTTTGACTTGGTCCTGATGCAGACGAATCTGGAGAATTCTTGTTCGTGCCCTGAGCTTCCGAGATGCAGAGAAGAAGGGCTGTGCTGAGTTGCTCGGGAAGCAAGGACATAGACAGCGCCTTGTGTTTGGGAGTGAGCAGCTGCTGGTTTTTTGCAGTTGACTTCGCTGTGCACTGAATGTCAGGTGGAGCTGTGCACTCTTCTACAACGAGCAGGGCAGCAGAAAACAGAGAGCACAGATGGCTGACAGCAGTTTGAAGCTTGCCTAGGAAAGAGCAGTGTTTTTGGAGTGTTCAGCAAATCCATGTTTCTGGGCAAGGGCGGGATGTGTGCACTGTGCTGGCAAGCTTTCTCCCTGCGAGACACGCTGGAAAAGATTTTCGCCATGATGCAGTCCGCTTGAGACGCAGACTTCGGCTCTCCGCAGCTGTCCGCAGGAAAGCGGCGGTTGCCGGCGTCTCTCTGCAGAAGCCGCGCTTTTCAGCCTACAAGTGCGGTTCACGTCAGCGGTGCACCTAGTAGCCGCTTCTTCGCCTCCGGCAGCCGGGGAGAGCGGTTGGCTTCTGAGAGGCGCAGAACGAAACCGGCTCGTGTGCGCAGCCTTGGCACTGCTAGAGGACGGTGGTTGCAGCTGCCAGCCCTGTCAATTCACCGCTGGCATGCTTCTGGCAGGTGCTCCGGGACGACTTTTCTGCGTTTTGACTTGGTCCTGATGCAGACGAATCTGGAGAATTCTTGTTCGTGCCCTGAGCTTCCGAGATGCAGAGAAGAAGGGCTGCGCTGAGTTGCTCGGGAAGCAAGGACATAGACAGCGCCTTGTGTTTGGGAGTGAGCAGCTGCTGGTTTTTTGCAGTTGACTTCGCTGTGCACTGAATGTCAGGTGGAGCTGTGCACTCTTCTACAACGAGCAGGGCAGCAGAAAACAGAGAGCACGGACATCTGACAGCAGTTTGAAGCTTGCCTAGGAAAGAGTAGTGTTTTTGGAGTGTTCAGCAAATATATGTTTCTGGGCAAGGGCGGGATGCGTGCACTGTGCTGGCAAGCTTTCTTCCTGCGAGAAACGCTGGAAAAGCTTTTCGCTATGATGCAGTCCGCTTGGGACGCAGACTCGGGCTCTCCGCAGCTGTCCGCAGGAAAGCGGTGGTTGCCGGCGTCTTTCTGCAGAAGCCGCGCTTTGCAGCCTACAAGTGCGGTTCACGTCAGCGGTGCACCTAGTAGCCGCTTCTTCGCCTCCGGCAGCCGGGGAGAGCGGTTGGCTTCTGAGAGGCGAAGAACGAAACTGGCTTGTGTGCGCAGCCTTGGCACTGCTAGAGGACGGTGGTTGCAGCTGCCAGCCCTTTCAATTCACCGCTGGCATGCTTCTGGCAGGTGCTCCAGGACGACTTTTCTGCGTTTTGACTTGGTCCTGATGCAGACGAATCTGGAGAATTCTTGTTCGTGCCCTGAGCTTCCGAGATGCAGAGAAGAAGGGCTGTGCTGAGTTGCTCGGGAAGCAAGGACATAGACAGCGCCTTGTGTTTGGGAGTGAGCAGCTGCTGGTTTTTTGCAGTTGACTTCGCTGTGCACTGAATGTCAGGTGGAGCTGTGCACTCTTCTACAACGAGCAGGGCAGCAGAAAACAGAGAGCACAGATGGCTGACAGCACTTTGAAGCTTGCCTAGGAAAGAGCAGTGTTTTTGGAGTGTTCAGCAAATCCATGTTTCTGGGCAAGGGCGGGATGCGTGCACTGTGCTGGCAAGCTTTCTCCCTGCGAGACACGCTGGAAAAGATTTTCGCCATGATGCAGTCCGCTTGAGACGCAGACTTCGGCTCTCCGCAGCTGTCCGCAGGAAAGCGGCGGTTGCCGGCGTCTCTCTGCCGAAGCCGCGCTTTGAAGCCTACAAGTGCGGTTCACGTCAGCAGTGCACCTAGTAGCCGCTTCTTCGCCTCCGGCAGCCGGGGAGAGCGGTTGGCTTCTGAGAGGCGAAGAACGAAACCGGCTCGTGTGCGCAGCCTTGGCACTGCTAGAGGACGGTGGTTGCAGCTGCCAGCCCTTTCAATTCACCGCTGGCATGCTTCTGGCAGGTGCTCCAGGACGACTTTCCTGCGTTTTGACTTGGTCCTGATGCAGACGAATCTGGAGAATTCTTGTTCGTGCCCTGAGCTTCCGAGATGCAGAGAAGAAGGGCTGCGCTGAGTTGCTCGGGAAGCAAGGACATAGACAGCGCCTTGTGTTTGGGAGTGAGCAGCTGCTGGTTTTTTGCAGTTGACTTCGCTGTGCACTGAATGTCAGGTGGAGCTGTGCACTCTTCTACAACGAGCAGGACAGCAGAAAACAGAGAGCACAGATGGCTGAGAGCAGTTTGAAGCTTGCCTAGGAAAGAGTAGTGTTTTTCGAGTGTTCAGCAAATCCATGTTTCTGGGCAAGGGCGGGATGCGTGCACTGTGCTGGCAAGCTTTCTCCCTGCGAGACACGCTGGAAAAGCTTTTCGCTATGATGCAGTCCGCTTGAGACGCAGACTTCGGCTCTCCGCAGCTGTCCGCAAGGAAAGCGGCGGTTGCCGGCTTCTTTCTGCCGAAACCGCGCTTTGCAGCCTACAAGTGCGGTTCACGTCAGCGGTGCACCTAGTAGCCGCTTCTTCGCCTCCGGCAGCCGGGGAGAGCGGTTGGCTTCTGAGAGGCGAAGAACGAAACCGGCTTGTGTGCGCAGCCTTGGCACTGCTAGAGGACGGTGGTTGCAGCTGCCAGCCCTTTCAATTCACCGCTGGCATGCTTCTGGCAGGTGCTCCAGGACGACTTTCCTGCGTTTTGACTTGGTCCTGATGCAGACGAATCTGGAGAATTCTTGTTCGTACCCTGCGTTTACAAGTTGCAGAGATCTCGATGGCAGCTGCAGAGAAGAAGGGCTGTGCTGAATTGCTCGGGAAGCAAGGACATAGACAGCGCCTTGTGTTTGGGAGTGAGCAGCTGCTGGTTTTTTGCAGTTGACTTCGCTGTGCACTGAATGTCAGGTGGAGCTGTGCACTCTTCTACAACGAGCAGGGCAGCAGAAAACAGAGAGCAAGGACATCTGACAGCAGTTTGAAGCTTGCCTAGGAAAGAGTAGTGTTTTTGGAGTGTTCAGCAAATATATGTTTCTGGGCAAGGGCGGGATGCGTGCACTGTGCTGGCAAGCTTTCTTCCTGCGAGAAACGCTGGAAAAGCTTTTCGCCATGATGCAGTCCGCTTGGGACGCAGACTCCGGCTCTCCGCAGCTGTCCGCAGGAAAGCGGTGGTTGCCGGCGTCTTTCTGCAGAAGCCGCGCTTTTCAGCCTACAAGTGCGGTTCACGTCAGCGGTGCACCTAGTAGCCGCTTCTTCGCCTCCGGCAGCCGGGGAGAGCGGTTGGCTTCTGAGAGGCGCAGAACGAAACCGGCTCGTGTGCGCAGCCTTGGCACTGCTAGAGGACGGTGGTTGCAGCTGCCAGCCCTGTCAATTCACCGCTGGCATGCTTCTGGCAGGTGCTCCAGGACGACTTTTCTGCGTTTTGACTTGGTCCTGATGCAGACGAATCTGGAGAATTCTTGTTCGTGCCCTGAGCTTCCGAGATGCAGAGAAGAAGGGCTGTGCTGAGTTGCTCGGGAAGCAAGGACATAGACAGCGCCTTGTGTTTGGGAGTGAGCAGCTGCTGGTTTTTTGCAGTTGACTTCGCTGTGCACTGAATGTCAGGTGGAGCTGTGCACTCTTCTACAACGAGCAGGGCAGCAGAAAACAGAGAGCACGGACATCTGACAGCAGTTTGAAGCTTGCCTAGGAAAGAGTAGTGTTTTTGGAGTGTTCAGCAAATATATGTTTCTGGGCAAGGGCGGGATGCGTGCACTGTGCTGGCAAGCTTTCTTCCTGCGAGAAACGCTGGAAAAGCTTTTCGCTATGATGCAGTCCGCTTGGGACGCAGACTCGGGCTCTCCGCAGCTGTCCGCAGGAAAGCGGTGGTTGCCGGCGTCTTTCTGCAGAAGCCGCGCTTTGCAGCCTACAAGTGCGGTTCACGTCAGCGGTGCACCTAGTAGCCGCTTCTTGGCCTCCGGCAGCCGGGGAGAGCGGTTGGCTTCTGAGAGGCGCAGAACGAAACCGGCTCGTGTGCGCAGCCTTGGCACTGCTAGAGGACGGTGGTTGCAGCTGCCAGCCCTTTCAATTCACCGCTGGCATGCTTCTGGCAGGTGCTCCAGGACGACTTTCCTGCGTTTTGACTTGGTCCTGATGCAGACGAATCTGGAGAATTCTTGTTCGTGCCCTGAGCTTCCGAGATGCAGAGAAGAAGGGCTGTGCTGAGTTGCTCGGGAAACAAGGACATAGACAGCGCCTTGTGTTTGGGAGTGAGCAGCTGCTGGTTTTTTGCAGTTGACTTCGCTGTGCACTGAATGTCAGGTGGAGCTGTGCACTCTTCTACAACGAGCAGGGCAGCAGAAAACAGAGAGCACAGATGGCTGACAGCAGTTTGAAGCTTGCCTAGGAAAGAGCAGTGTTTTTGGAGTGTTCAGCAAATATATGTTTCTGGGCAAGGGCGGGATGCGTGCACTGTGCTGGCAAGCTTTCTCCCTGCGAGACACGCTGGAAAAGCTTGTCGCTATGATGCAGTCAGCTAGAGACGCAGACTTCGGCTCTCCGCAGCTGTCCGCAGGGAAGCGGTGGTTGCCGGCGTCTTTCTGCCGAAGCCGCGCTTTGCAGCCTACAAGTGCGGTTCACGTCAGCGGTGCACCTAGTAGCCGCTTCTTCGCCTCCGGCAGCCGGGCAGAGCGGTTGGCTTCTGAGAGGCGAAGAACGAAACTGGCTTGTGTGCGCAGCCTTGGCACTGCTAGAGGACGGTGGTTGCAGCTGCCAGCCCTTTCAATTCACCGCTGGCATGCTTCTAGCAGGTGCTCCAGGACGACTTCCTGCGTTTTGACTTGGTCCTGATGCAGACGAATCTGGAGAATTCTTGTTCGTACCCTGCGTTTACAAGTTGCAAAGATCTCGATGGCAGCTGCAGAGAAGAAGGGCTGTGCTGAATTGCTCGGGAAGCAAGGACATAGACAGCGCCTTGTGTTTGGGAGTGAGCAGCTGCTGGTTTTTTGCAGTTGACTTCGCTGTGCACTGAATGTCAGGTGGAGCTGTGCACTCCTCTACAACGAGCAGGGCAGCAGAAAACAGAGAGCACGGACATCTGACAGCAGTTTGAAGCTTGCCTAGGAAAGAGTAGTGTTTTCGGAGTGTTCAGCAAATACATGTTTCTGGGCAAGGGCGGGATGCGTGCACTGTGCTGGCAAGCTTTCTTCCTGCGAGAAACGCTGGAAAAGCTTTTCGCCATGATGCAGTCCGCTTGGGACGCAGACTCCGGCTCTCCGCAGCTGTCCGCAGGAAAGCGGTGGTTGCCGGCGTCTTTCTGCAGAAGCCGCGCTTTTCAGCCTACAAGTGCGGTTCACGTCAGCGGTGCACCTAGTAGCCGCTTCTTCGCCTCCGGCAGCCGGGGAGAGCGGTTGGCTTCTGAGAGGCGCAGAACGAAACCGGCTCGTGTGCGCAGCCTTGGCACTGCTAGAGGACGGTGGTTGCAGCTGCCAGCCCTGTCAATTCACCGCTGGCATGCTTCTGGCAGGTGCTCCAGGACGACTTTTCTGCGTTTTGACTTGGTCCTGATGCAGACGAATCTGGAGAATTCTTGTTCGTGCCCTGAGCTTCCGAGATGCAGAGAAGAAGGGCTGTGCTGAGTTGCTCGGGAAGCAAGGACATAGACAGCGCCTTGTGTTTGGGAGTGAGCAGCTGCTGGTTTTTTGCAGTTGACTTCGCTGTGCACTGAATGTCAGGTGGAGCTGTGCACTCTTCTACAACGAGCAGGGCAGCAGAAAACAGAGAGCACGGACGTCTGACAGCAGTTTGAAGCTTGCCTAGGAAAGAGCAGTGTTTTTGGAGTGTTCAGCAAATATATGTTTCTGGGCAAGGGCGGGATGCGTGCACTGTGCTGGCAAGCTTTCTCCCTGCGAGAAACGCTGGAAAAGCTTTTCGCCATGATGCAGTCCGCTTGGGACGCAGACTCCGGCTCTCCGCAGCTGTCCGCAGGAAAGCGGTGGTTGCCGGCGTCTTTCTGCAGAAGCCGCGCTTTTCAGCCTACAAGTGCGGTTCACGTCAGCGGTGCACCTAGTAGCCGCTTCTTCGCCTCCGGCAGCCGGGGAGAGCGGTTGGCTTCTGAGAGGCGAAGAACGAAACTGGCTTGTGTGCGCAGCCTTGGCACTGCTAGAGGACGGTGGTTGCAGCTGCCAGCCCTTTCAATTCACCGCTGGCATGCTTCTGGCAGGTGCTCCAGGACGACTTTTCTGCGTTTTGACTTGGTCCTGATGCAGACGAATCTGGAGAATTCTTGTTCGTGCCCTGAGCTTCCGAGATGCAGAGAAGAAGGGCTGTGCTGAGTTGCTCGGGAAGCAAGGACATAGACAGCGCCTTGTGTTTGGGAGTGAGCAGCTGCTGGTTTTTTGCAGTTGACTTCGCTGTGCACTGAATGTCAGGTGGAGCTGTGCACTCTTCTACAACGAGCAGGGCAGCAGAAAACAGAGAGCACAGATGGCTGACAGCAGTTTGAAGCTTGCCTAGGAAAGAGCAGTGTTTTTGGAGTGTTCAGCAAATCCATGTTTCTGGGCAAGGGCGGGATGCGTGCACTGTGCTGGCAAGCTTTCTCCCTGCGAGACACGCTGGAAAAGATTTTCGCCATGATGCAGTCCGCTTGAGACGCAGACTTCGGCTCTCCGCAGCTGTCCGCAGGAAAGCGGCGGTTGCCGGCGTCTCTCTGCAGAAGCCGCGCTTTTCAGCCTACAAGTGCGGTTCACGTCAGCGGTGCACCTAGTAGCCGCTTCTTCGCCTCCGGCAGCCGGGGAGAGCGGTTGGCTTCTGAGAGGCGCAGAACGAAACCGGCTCGTGTGCGCAGCCTTGGCACTGCTAGAGGACGGTGGTTGCAGCTGCCAGCCCTGTCAATTCACCGCTGGCATGCTTCTGGCAGGTGCTCCAGGACGACTTTTCTGCGTTTTGACTTGGTCCTGATGCAGACGAATCTGGAGAATTCTTGTTCGTGCCCTGAGCTTCCGAGATGCAGAGAAGAAGGGCTGCGCTGAGTTGCTCGGGAAGCAAGGACATAGACAGCGCCTTGTGTTTGGGAGTGAGCAGCTGCTGGTTTTTTGCAGTTGACTTCGCTGTGCACTGAATGTCAGGTGGAGCTGTGCACTCTTCTACAACGAGCAGGGCAGCAGAAAACAGAGAGCACGGACATCTGACAGCAGTTTGAAGCTTGCCTAGGAAAGAGTAGTGTTTTTGGAGTGTTCAGCAAATATATGTTTCTGGGCAAGGGCGGGATGCGTGCACTGTGCTGGCAAGCTTTCTTCCTGCGAGAAACGCTGGAAAAGCTTTTCGCTATGATGCAGTCCGCTTGGGACGCAGACTCGGGCTCTCCGCAGCTGTCCGCAGGAAAGCGGTGGTTGCCGGCGTCTTTCTGCAGAAGCCGCGCTTTGCAGCCTACAAGTGCGGTTCACGTCAGCGGTGCACCTAGTAGCCGCTTCTTCGCCTCCGGCAGCCGGGGAGAGCGGTTGGCTTCTGAGAGGCGCAGAACGAAACCGGCTCGTGTGCGCAGCCTTGGCACTGCTAGAGGACGGTGGTTGCAGCTGCCAGCCCTTTCAATTCACCGCTGGCATGCTTCTGGCAGGTGCTCCAGGACGACTTTCCTGCGTTTTGACTTGGTCCTGATGCAGACGAATCTGGAGAATTCTTGTTCGTGCCCTGAGCTTCCGAGATGCAGAGAAGAAGGGCTGTGCTGAGTTGCTCGGGAAACAAGGACATAGACAGCGCCTTGTGTTTGGGAGTGAGCAGCTGCTGGTTTTTTGCAGTTGACTTCGCTGTGCACTGAATGTCAGGTGGAGCTGTGCACTCTTCTACAACGAGCAGGGCAGCAGAAAACAGAGAGCACAGATGGCTGACAGCAGTTTGAAGCTTGCCTAGGAAAGAGCAGTGTTTTTGGAGTGTTCAGCAGATCCATGTTTCTGGGCAAGGGCGGGATGCGTGCACTGTGCTGGCAAGCTTTCTCCCTGCGAGACACGCTGGAAAAGCTTGTCGCTATGATGCAGTCAGCTAGAGACGCAGACTTCGGCTCTCCGCAGCTGTCCGCAGGGAAGCGGTGGTTGCCGGCGTCTTTCTGCCGAAGCCGCGCTTTGCAGCCTACAAGTGCGGTTCACGTCAGCGGTGCACCTAGTAGCCGCTTCTTCGCCTCCGGCAGCCGGGCAGAGCGGTTGGCTTCTGAGAGGCGAAGAACGAAACTGGCTTGTGTGCGCAGCCTTGGCACTGCTAGAGGACGGTGGTTGCAGCTGCCAGCCCTTTCAATTCACCGCTGGCATGCTTCTAGCAGGTGCTCCAGGACGACTTCCTGCGTTTTGACTTGGTCCTGATGCAGACGAATCTGGAGAATTCTTGTTCGTACCCTGCGTTTACAAGTTGCAAAGATCTCGATGGCAGCTGCAGAGAAGAAGGGCTGTGCTGAATTGCTCGGGAAGCAAGGACATAGACAGCGCCTTGTGTTTGGGAGTGAGCAGCTGCTGGTTTTTTGCAGTTGACTTCGCTGTGCACTGAATGTCAGGTGGAGCTGTGCACTCCTCTACAACGAGCAGGGCAGCAGAAAACAGAGAGCACGGACATCTGACAGCAGTTTGAAGCTTGCCTAGGAAAGAGTAGTGTTTTCGGAGTGTTCAGCAAATACATGTTTCTGGGCAAGGGCGGGATGCGTGCACTGTGCTGGCAAGCTTTCTTCCTGCGAGAAACGCTGGAAAAGCTTTTCGCCATGATGCAGTCCGCTTGGGACGCAGACTCCGGCTCTCCGCAGCTGTCCGCAGGAAAGCGGTGGTTGCCGGCGTCTTTCTGCAGAAGCCGCGCTTTTCAGCCTACAAGTGCGGTTCACGTCAGCGGTGCACCTAGTAGCCGCTTCTTCGCCTCCGGCAGCCGGGGAGAGCGGTTGGCTTCTGAGAGGCGCAGAACGAAACCGGCTCGTGTGCGCAGCCTTGGCACTGCTAGAGGACGGTGGTTGCAGCTGCCAGCCCTGTCAATTCACCGCTGGCATGCTTCTGGCAGGTGCTCCAGGACGACTTTTCTGCGTTTTGACTTGGTCCTGATGCAGACGAATCTGGAGAATTCTTGTTCGTGCCCTGAGCTTCCGAGATGCAGAGAAGAAGGGCTGTGCTGAGTTGCTCGGGAAGCAAGGACATAGACAGCGCCTTGTGTTTGGGAGTGAGCAGCTGCTGGTTTTTTGCAGTTGACTTCGCTGTGCACTGAATGTCAGGTGGAGCTGTGCACTCTTCTACAACGAGCAGGGCAGCAGAAAACAGAGAGCACGGACGTCTGACAGCAGTTTGAAGCTTGCCTAGGAAAGAGCAGTGTTTTTGGAGTGTTCAGCAAATATATGTTTCTGGGCAAGGGCGGGATGCGTGCACTGTGCTGGCAAGCTTTCTCCCTGCGAGAAACGCTGGAAAAGCTTTTCGCCATGATGCAGTCCGCTTGGGACGCAGACTCCGGCTCTCCGCAGCTGTCCGCAGGAAAGCGGTGGTTGCCGGCGTCTTTCTGCAGAAGCCGCGCTTTGCAGCCTACAAGTGCGGTTCACGTCAGCGGTGCACCTAGTAGCCGCTTCTTCGCCTCCGGCAGCCGGGGAGAGCGGTTGGCTTCTGAGAGGCGAAGAACGAAACTGGCTTGTGTGCGCAGCCTTGGCACTGCTAGAGGACGGTGGTTGCAGCTGCCAGCCCTTTCAATTCACCGCTGGCATGCTTCTGGCAGGTGCTCCAGGACGACTTTCCTGCGTTTTGACTTGGTCCTGATGCAGACGAATCTGGAGAATTCTTGTTCGTGCCCTGAGCTTCCGAGATGCAGAGAAGAAGGGCTGCGCTGAGTCGCTCGGGAAGCAAGGACATAGACAGCGCCTTGTGTTTGGGAGTGAGCAGCTGCTGGTTTTTTGCAGTTGACTTCGCTGTGCACTTAATGTCAGGTGGAGCTGTGCACTCTTCTACAACGAGCAGGACAGCAGAAAACAGAGAGCACAGATGGCTGAGAGCAGTTTGAAGCTTGCCTAGGAAAGAGCAGTGTTTTTCGAGTGTTCAGCAAATCCATGTTTCTGGGCAAGGGCGGGATGCGTGCACTGTGCTGGCAAGCTTTCTCCCTGCGAGACACGCTGGAAAAGCTTTTCGCTATGATGCAGTCCGCTAGAGACGCAGACTTCGGCTCTCCGCAGCTGTCCGCAGGAAAGCGGTGGTTGCCGGCGTCTTTCTGCAGAAGCCGCGCTTTGCAGCCTACAAGTGCGGTTCACGTCAGCGGTGCACCTAGTAGCCGCTTCTTCGCCTCCGGCAGCCGGGGAGAGCGGTTGGCTTCTGAGAGGCGAAGAACGAAACCGGCTCGTGTGCGCAGCCTTGTAACTGCTAGAAGACGGTGGCTGCAGCTGCCAGCCATTTCAATTCACCCCTGGGATGCTTCTGGCAGGTGCTCCAGGACGACTTTCCTGCGTTTTGACTTGGTCCTGATGCAGACGAATCTGGAGAATTCTTGTTCGTACCCTGCGTTTACGAGTTGAAGAGATCTCGATGGCAGCTGCAGAAAAGAAGGGCTGTGCTGAATTGCTCGGGAAGCAAGGACATAGACAGCGCCTTGTGTTTGGGAGTGAGCAGCTGCTGGTTTTTTGCAGTTGACTTCGCTGTGCACTGAATGTCAGGTGGAGCTGTGCACTCTTCTACAACGAGCAGGGCAGCAGAAAACAGAGAGCACGGACGTCTGACAGCAGTTTGAAGCTTGCCTAGGAAAGAGCAGTGTTTTTGGAGTGTTCAGCAAATATATGTTTCTGGGCAAGGGCGGGATGCGTGCACTGTGCTGGCAAGCTTTCTTCCTGCGAGAAACGCTGGAAAAGCTTTTCGCCATGATGCAGTCCGCTTGGGACGCAGACTCCGGCTCTCCGCAGCTGTCCGCAGGAAAGCGGTGGTTGCCGGCGTCTTTCTGCAGAAGCCGCGCTTTGCAGCCTACAAGTGCGGTTCACGTCAGCGGTGCACCTAGTAGCCGCTTCTTCGCCTCCGGCAGCCGGGGAGAGCGGTTGGCTTCTGAGAGGCGAAGAACGAAACCGGCTCGTGTGCGCAGCCTTGGCACTGCTAGAGGACGGTGGTTGCAGCTGCCAGCCCTTTCAATTCACCGCTGGCATGCTTCTGGCAGGTGCTCCAGGACGACTTTTCTGCGTTTTGACTTGGTCCTGATGCAGACGAATCTGGAGAATTCTTGTTCGTGCCCTGAGCTTCCGAGATGCAGAGAAGAAGGGCTGTGCTGAGTTGCTCGGGAAGCAAGAACATAGACAGCGCCTTGTGTTTGGGAGTGAGCAGCTGCTGGTTTTTTGCAGTTGACTTCGCTGTGCACTGAATGTCAGGTGGAGCTGTGCACTCTTCTACAACGAGCAGGGCAGCAGAAAACAGAGAGCACAGATGGCTGACAGCAGTTTGAAGCTTGCCTAGGAAAGAGCAGTGTTTTTGGAGTGTTCAGCAGATCCATGTTTCTGGGCAAGGGCGGGATGCGTGCACTGTGCTGGCAAGCTTTCTCCCTGCGAGACACGCTGGAAAAGCTTGTTGCTATGATGCAGTCAGCTAGAGACGCAGACTTCGGCTCTCCGCAGCTGTCCGCAGGGAAGCGGTGGTTGCCGGCGTCTTTCTGCCGAAGCCGCGCTTTGCAGCCTACAAGTGCGGTTCACGTCAGCGGTGCACCTAGTAGCCGCTTCTTCGCCTCCGGCAGCCGGGGAGAGCGGTTGGCTTCTGAGAGGCGAAGAACGAAACTGGCTTGTGTGCGCAGCCTTGGCACTGCTAAAGGACGGTGGTTGCAGCTGCCAGCCCTTTCAATTCACCGCTGGCATGCTTCTGGCAGGTTTTCCAGGACGACTTTCCTGCGTTTTGACTTGGTCCTGATGCAGACGAATCTGGAGAATTCTTGTTCGTACCCTGAGTTTACGAGTTGCAGAGATCTCGATGGCAGCTGCAGAGAAGAAGGGCTGTGCTGAATTGCTCGGGAAGCAAGGACATAGACAGCGCCTTGTGTTTGGGAGTGAGCAGCTGCTGGTTTTTTGCAGTTGACTTCGCTGTGCACTGAATGTCAGGTGGAGCTGTGCACTCTTCTACAACGAGCAGGGCAGCAGAAAACAGAGAGCACGGACGTCTGACAGCAGTTTGAAGCTTGCCTAGGAAAGAGCAGTGTTTTTGGAGTGTTCAGCAAATATATGTTTCTGGGCAAGGGCGGGATGCGTGCACTGTGCTGGCAAGCTTTCTCCCTGCGAGAAACGCTGGAAAAGCTTTTCGCCATGATGCAGTCCGCTTGGGACGCAGACTCCGGCTCTCCGCAGCTGTCCGCAGGAAAGCGGTGGTTGCCGGCGTCTTTCTGCCGAAGCCGCGCTTTGCAGCCTACAAGTGCGGTTCACGTCAGCGGTGCACCTAGTAGCCGCTTCTTCGCCTCCGGCAGCCGGGGAGAGCGGTTGGCTTCTGAGAGGCGAAGAACGAAACTGGCTTGTGTGCGCAGCCTTGGCACTGCTAGAGGACGGTGGTTGCAGCTGCCAGCCCTTTCAATTCACCGCTGGCATGCTTCTGGCAGGTGCTCCAGGACGACTTTTCTGCGTTTTGACTTGGTCCTGATGCAGACGAATCTGGAGAATTCTTGTTCGTGCCCTGAGCTTCCGAGATGCAGAGAAGAAGGGCTGTGCTGAGTTGCTCGGGAAGCAAGGACATAGACAGCGCCTTGTGTTTGGGAGTGAGCAGCTGCTGGTTTTTTGCAGTTGACTTCGCTGTGCACTGAATGTCAGGTGGAGCTGTGCACTCTTCTACAACGAGCAGGGCAGCAGAAAACAGAGAGCACAGATGGCTGACAGCAGTTTGAAGCTTGCCTAGGAAAGAGCAGTGTTTTTGGAGTGTTCAGCAAATCCATGTTTCTGGGCAAGGGCGGGATGCGTGCACTGTGCTGGCAAGCTTTCTCCCTGCGAGACACGCTGGAAAAGATTTTCGCCATGATGCAGTCCGCTTGAGACGCAGACTTCGGCTCTCCGCAGCTGTCCGCAGGAAAGCGGCGGTTGCCGGCGTCTCTCTGCCGAAGCCGCGCTTTGAAGCCTACAAGTGCGGTTCACGTCAGCAGTGCACCTAGTAGCCGCTTCTTCGCCTCCGGCAGCCGGGGAGAGCGGTTGGCTTCTGAGAGGCGAAGAACGAAACCGGCTCTTGTGCGCAGCCTTGGCACTGCTAGAGGACGGTGGTTGCAGCTGCCAGCCCTTTCAATTCACCGCTGGCATGCTTCTGGCAGGTGCTCCAGGACGACTTTCCTGCGTTTTGACTTGGTCCTGATGCAGACGAATCTGGAGAATTCTTGTTCGTGCCCTGAGCTTCCGAGATGCAGAGAAGAAGGGCTGCGCTGAGTTGCTCGGGAAGCAAGGACATAGACAGCGCCTTGTGTTTGGGAGTGAGCAGCTGCTGGTTTTTTGCAGTTGACTTCGCTGTGCACTGAATGTCAGGTGGAGCTGTGCACTCTTCTACAACGAGCAGGACAGCAGAAAACAGAGAGCACAGATGGCTGAGAGCAGTTTGAAGCTTGCCTAGGAAAGAGTAGTGTTTTTCGAGTGTTCAGCAAATCCATGTTTCTGGGCAAGGGCGGGATGCGTGCACTTTGCTGGCAAGCTTTCTCCCTGCGAGACACGCTGGAAAAGCTTTTCGCTATGATGCAGTCCGCTTAAGACGCAGACTTCGGCTCTCCGCAGCTGTCCGCAAGGAAAGCGGCGGTTGCCGGCTTCTTTCTGCCGAAACCGCGCTTTGCAGCCTACAAGTGCGGTTCACGTCAGCGGTGCACCTAGTAGCCGCTTCTTCGCCTCCGGCAGCCGGGGAGAGCGGTTGGCTTCTGAGAGGCGAAGAACGAAACCGGCTTGTGTGCGCAGCCTTGGCACTGCTAGAGGACGGTGGTTGCAGCTGCCAGCCCTTTCAATTCACCGCTGGCATGCTTCTGGCAGGTGCTCCAGGACGACTTTCCTGCGTTTTGACTTGGTCCTGATGCAGACGAATCTGGAGAATTCTTGTTCGTACCCTGCGTTTACAAGTTGCAGAGATCTCGATGGCAGCTGCAGAGAAGAAGGGCTGTGCTGAATTGCTCGGGAAGCAAGGACATAGACAGCGCCTTGTGTTTGGGAGTGAGCAGCTGCTGGTTTTTTGCAGTTGACTTCGCTGTGCACTGAATGTCAGGTGGAGCTGTGCACTCTTCTACAACGAGCAGGGCAGCAGAAAACAGAGAGCAAGGACATCTGACAGCAGTTTGAAGTTTGCCTAGGAAAGAGTAGTGTTTTTGGAGTGTTCAGCAAATATATGTTTCTGGGCAAGGGCGGGATGCGTGCACTGTGCTGGCAAGCTTTCTTCCTGCGAGAAACGCTGGAAAAGCTTTTCGCCATGATGCAGTCCGCTTGGGACGCAGACTCCGGCTCTCCGCAGCTGTCCGCAGGAAAGCGGTGGTTGCCGGCGTCTTTCTGCAGAAGCCGCGCTTTTCAGCCTACAAGTGCGGTTCACGTCAGCGGTGCACCTAGTAGCCGCTTCTTCGCCTCCGGCAGCCGGGGAGAGCGGTTGGCTTCTGAGAGGCGCAGAACGAAACCGGCTCGTGTGCGCAGCCTTGGCACTGCTAGAGGACGGTGGTTGCAGCTGCCAGCCCTGTCAATTCACCGCTGGCATGCTTCTGGCAGGTGCTCCAGGACGACTTTTCTGCGTTTTGACTTGGTCCTGATGCAGACGAATCTGGAGAATTCTTGTTCGTGCCCTGAGCTTCCGAGATGCAGAGAAGAAGGGCTGCGCTGAGTTGCTCGGGAAGCAAGGACATAGACAGCGCCTTGTGTTTGGGAGTGAGCAGCTGCTGGTTTTTTGCAGTTGACTTCGCTGTGCACTGAATGTCAGGTGGAGCTGTGCACTCTTCTACAACGAGCAGGGCAGCAGAAAACAGAGAGCACGGACATCTGACAGCAGTTTGAAGCTTGCCTAGGAAAGAGTAGTGTTTTTGGAGTGTTCAGCAAATATATGTTTCTGGGCAAGGGCGGGATGCGTGCACTGTGCTGGCAAGCTTTCTTCCTGCGAGAAACGCTGGAAAAGCTTTTCGCTATGATGCAGTCCGCTTGGGACGCAGACTCGGGCTCTCCGCAGCTGTCCGCAGGAAAGCGGTGGTTGCCGGCGTCTTTCTGCAGAAGCCGCGCTTTTCAGCCTACAAGTGCGGTTCACGTCAGCGGTGCACCTAGTAGCCGCTTCTTGGCCTCCGGCAGCCGGGGAGAGCGGTTGGCTTCTGAGAGGCGCAGAACGAAACCGGCTCGTGTGCGCAGCCTTGGCACTGCTAGAGGACGGTGGTTGCAGCTGCCAGCCCTGTCAATTCACCGCTGGCATGCTTCTGGCAGGTGCTCCAGGACGACTTTTCTGCGTTTTGACTTGGTCCTGATGCAGACGAATCTGGAGAATTCTTGTTCGTGCCCTGAGCTTCCGAGATGCAGAGAAGAAGGGCTGTGCTGAGTTGCTCGGGAAGCAAGGACATAGACAGCGCCTTGTGTTTGGGAGTGAGCAGCTGCTGGTTTTTTGCAGTTGACTTCGCTGTGCACTGAATGTCAGGTGGAGCTGTGCACTCTTCTACAACGAGCAGGGCAGCAGAAAACAGAGAGCACGGACGTCTGACAGCAGTTTGAAGCTTGCCTAGGAAAGAGCAGTGTTTTTGGAGTGTTCAGCAAATATATGTTTCTGGGCAAGGGCGGGATGCGTGCACTGTGCTGGCAAGCTTTCTCCCTGCGAGAAACGCTGGAAAAGCTTTTCGCCATGATGCAGTCCGCTTGGGACGCAGACTCCGGCTCTCCGCAGCTGTCCGCAGGAAAGCGGTGGTTGCCGGCGTCTTTCTGCAGAAGCCGCGCTTTTCAGCCTACAAGTGCGGTTCACGTCAGCGGTGCACCTAGTAGCCGCTTCTTCGCCTCCGGCAGCTGGGGAGAGCGGTTGGCTTCTGAGAGGCGAAGAACGAAACTGGCTTGTGTGCGCAGCCTTGGCACTGCTAGAGGACGGTGGTTGCAGCTGCCAGCCCTTTCAATTCACCGCTGGCATGCTTCTGGCAGGTGCTCCAGGACGACTTTTCTGTGTTTTGACTTGGTCCTGATGCAGAGGAATCTGGAGAATTCTTGTTCGTGCCCTGAGCTTCCGAGATGCAGAGAAGAAGGGCTGTGCTGAGTTGCTCGGGAAGCAAGGACATAGACAGCGCCTTGTGTTTGGGAGTGAGCAGCTGCTGGTTTTTTGCAGTTGACTTCGCTGTGCACTGAATGTCAGGTGGAGCTGTGCACTCTTCTACAACGAGCAGGGCAGCAGAAAACAGAGAGCACAGATGGCTGACAGCAGTTTGAATCTTGCCTAGGAAAGAGCAGTGTTTTTGGAGTGTTCAGCAAATCCATGTTTCTGGGCAAGGGCGGGATGCGTGCACTGTGCTGGCAAGCTTTCTCCCTGCGAGACACGCTGGAAAAGATTTTCGCCATGATGCAGTCCGCTTGAGACGCAGACTTCGGCTCTCCGCAGCTGTCCGCAGGAAAGCGGCGGTTGCCGGCGTCTCTCTGCAGAAGCCGCGCTTTTCAGCCTACAAGTGCGGTTCACGTCAGCGGTGCACCTAGTAGCCGCTTCTTCGCCTCCGGCAGCCGGGGAGAGCGGTTGGCTTCTGAGAGGCGCAGAACGAAACCGGCTCGTGTGCGCAGCCTTGGCACTGCTAGAGGACGGTGGTTGCAGCTGCCAGCCCTGTCAATTCACCGCTGGCATGCTTCTGGCAGGTGCTCCAGGACGACTTTTCTGCGTTTTGACTTGGTCCTGATGCAGACGAATCTGGAGAATTCTTGTTCGTGCCCTGAGCTTCCGAGATGCAGAGAAGAAGGGCTGCGCTGAGTTGCTCGGGAAGCAAGGACATAGACAGCGCCTTGTGTTTGGGAGTGAGCAGCTGCTGGTTTTTTGCAGTTGACTTCGCTGTGCACTGAATGTCAGGTGGAGCTGTGCACTCTTCTACAACGAGCAGGGCAGCAGAAAACAGAGAGCACGGACATCTGACAGCAGTTTGAAGCTTGCCTAGGAAAGAGTAGTGTTTTTGGAGTGTTCAGCAAATATATGTTTCTGGGCAAGGGCGGGATGCGTGCACTGTGCTGGCAAGCTTTCTTCCTGCGAGAAACGCTGGAAAAGCTTTTCGCTATGATGCAGTCCGCTTGGGACGCAGACTCGGGCTCTCCGCAGCTGTCCGCAGGAAAGCGGTGGTTGCCGGCGTCTTTCTGCAGAAGCCGCGCTTTGCAGCCTACAAGTGCGGTTCACGTCAGCGGTGCACCTAGTAGCCGCTTCTTCGCCTCCGGCAGCCGGGGAGAGCGGTTGGCTTCTGAGAGGCGAAGAACGAAACTGGCTTGTGTGCGCAGCCTTGGCACTGCTAGAGGACGGTGGTTGCAGCTGCCAGCCCTTTCAATTCACCGCTGGCATGCTTCTGGCAGGTGCTCCAGGACGACTTTTCTGCGTTTTGACTTGGTCCTGATGCAGACGAATCTGGAGAATTCTTGTTCGTGCCCTGAGCTTCCGAGATGCAGAGAAGAAGGGCTGTGCTGAGTTGCTCGGGAAGCAAGGACATAGACAGCGCCTTGTGTTTGGGAGTGAGCAGCTGCTGGTTTTTTGCAGTTGACTTCGCTGTGCACTGAATGTCAGGTGGAGCTGTGCACTCTTCTACAATGAGCAGGGCAGCAGAAAACAGAGAGCACAGATGGCTGACAGCACTTTGAAGCTTGCCTAGGAAAGAGCAGTGTTTTTGGAGTGTTCAGCAAATCCATGTTTCTGGGCAAGGGCGGGATGCGTGCACTGTGCTGGCAAGCTTTCTCCCTGCGAGACACGCTGGAAAAGATTTTCGCCATGATGCAGTCCGCTTGAGACGCAGACTTCGGCTCTCCGCAGCTGTCCGCAGGAAAGCGGCGGTTGCCGGCGTCTCTCTGCCGAAGCCGCGCTTTGAAGCCTACAAGTGCGGTTCACGTCAGCAGTGCACCTAGTAGCCGCTTCTTCGCCTCCGGCAGCCGGGGAGAGCGGTTGGCTTCTGAGAGGCGAAGAACGAAACCGGCTCGTGTGCGCAGCCTTGGCACTGCTAGAGGACGGTGGTTGCAGCTGCCAGCCCTTTCAATTCACCGCTGGCATGCTTCTGGCAGGTGCTCCAGGACGACTTTCCTGCGTTTTGACTTGGTCCTGATGCAGACGAATCTGGAGAATTCTTGTTCGTGCCCTGAGCTTCCGAGATGCAGAGAAGAAGGGCTGCGCTGAGTTGCTCGGGAAGCAAGGACATAGACAGCGCCTTGTGTTTGGGAGTGAGCAGCTGCTGGTTTTTTGCAGTTGACTTCGCTGTGCACTGAATGTCAGGTGGAGCTGTGCACTCTTCTACAACGAGCAGGACAGCAGAAAACAGAGAGCACAGATGGCTGAGAGCAGTTTGAAGCTTGCCTAGGAAAGAGTAGTGTTTTTCGAGTGTTCAGCAAATCCATGTTTCTGGGCAAGGGCGGGATGCGTGCACTGTGCTGGCAAGCTTTCTCCCTGCGAGACACGCTGGAAAAGCTTTTCGCTATGATGCAGTCCGCTTGAGACGCAGACTTCGGCTCTCCGCAGCTGTCCGCAAGGAAAGCGGCGGTTGCCGGCTTCTTTCTGCCGAAACCGCGCTTTGCAGCCTACAAGTGCGGTTCACGTCAGCGGTGCACCTAGTAGCCGCTTCTTCGCCTCCGGCAGCCGGGGAGAGCGGTTGGCTTCTGAGAGGCGAAGAACGAAACCGGCTTGTGTGCGCAGCCTTGGCACTGCTAGAGGACGGTGGTTGCAGCTGCCAGCCCTTTCAATTCACCGCTGGCATGCTTCTGGCAGGTGCTCCAGGACGACTTTCCTGCGTTTTGACTTGGTCCTGATGCAGACGAATCTGGAGAATTCTTGTTCGTACCCTGCGTTTACAAGTTGCAGAGATCTCGATGGCAGCTGCAGAGAAGAAGGGCTGTGCTGAATTGCTCGGGAAGCAAGGACATAGACAGCGCCTTGTGTTTGGGAGTGAGCAGCTGCTGGTTTTTTGCAGTTGACTTCGCTGTGCACTGAATGTCAGGTGGAGCTGTGCACTCTTCTACAACGAGCAGGGCAGCAGAAAACAGAGAGCAAGGACATCTGACAGCAGTTTGAAGCTTGCCTAGGAAAGAGTAGTGTTTTTGGAGTGTTCAGCAAATATATGTTTCTGGGCAAGGGCGGGATGCGTGCACTGTGCTGGCAAGCTTTCTTCCTGCGAGAAACGCTGGAAAAGCTTTTCGCCATGATGCAGTCCGCTTGGGACGCAGACTCCGGCTCTCCGCAGCTGTCCGCAGGAAAGCGGTGGTTGCCGGCGTCTTTCTGCAGAAGCCGCGCTTTTCAGCCTACAAGTGCGGTTCACGTCAGCGGTGCACCTAGTAGCCGCTTCTTCGCCTCCGGCAGCCGGGGAGAGCGGTTGGCTTCTGAGAGGCGCAGAACGAAACCGGCTCGTGTGCGCAGCCTTGGCACTGCTAGAGGACGGTGGTTGCAGCTGCCAGCCCTGTCAATTCACCGCTGGCATGCTTCTGGCAGGTGCTCCAGGACGACTTTTCTGCGTTTTGACTTGGTCCTGATGCAGACGAATCTGGAGAATTCTTGTTCGTGCCCTGAGCTTCCGAGATGCAGAGAAGAAGGGCTGCGCTGAGTTGCTCGGGAAGCAAGGACATAGACAGCGCCTTGTGTTTGGGAGTGAGCAGCTGCTGGTTTTTTGCAGTTGACTTCGCTGTGCACTGAATGTCAGGTGGAGCTGTGCACTCTTCTACAACGAGCAGGGCAGCAGAAAACAGAGAGCACGGACATCTGACAGCAGTTTGAAGCTTGCCTAGGAAAGAGTAGTGTTTTTGGAGTGTTCAGCAAATATATGTTTCTGGGCAAGGGCGGGATGCGTGCACTGTGCTGGCAAGCTTTCTTCCTGCGAGAAACGCTGGAAAAGCTTTTCGCTATGATGCAGTCCGCTTGGGACGCAGACTCGGGCTCTCCGCAGCTGTCCGCAGGAAAGCGGTGGTTGCCGGCGTCTTTCTGCCGAAGCCGCGCTTTGCAGCCTACAAGTGCGGTTCACGTCAGCGGTGCACCTAGTAGCCGCTTCTTGGCCTCCGGCAGCCGGGGAGAGCGGTTGGCTTCTGAGAGGCGCAGAACGAAACCGGCTCGTGTGCGCAGCCTTGGCACTGCTAGAGGACGGTGGTTGCAGCTGCCAGCCCTTTCAATTCACCGCTGGCATGCTTCTGGCAGGTGCTCCAGGACGACTTTCCTGCGTTTTGACTTGGTCCTGATGCAGACGAATCTGGAGAATTCTTGTTCGTGCCCTGAGCTTCCGAGATGCAGAGAAGAAGGGCTGTGCTGAGTTGCTCGGGAAACAAGGACATAGACAGCGCCTTGTGTTTGGGAGTGAGCAGCTGCTGGTTTTTTGCAGTTGACTTCGCTGTGCACTGAATGTCAGGTGGAGCTGTGCACTCTTCTACAACGAGCAGGGCAGCAGAAAACAGAGAGCACAGATGGCTGACAGCAGTTTGAAGCTTGCCTAGGAAAGAGCAGTGTTTTTGGAGTGTTCAGCAAATATATGTTTCTGGGCAAGGGCGGGATGCGTGCACTGTGCTGGCAAGCTTTCTCCCTGCGAGACACGCTGGAAAAGCTTGTCGCTATGATGCAGTCAGCTAGAGACGCAGACTTCGGCTCTCCGCAGCTGTCCGCAGGGAAGCGGTGGTTGCCGGCGTCTTTCTGCCGAAGCCGCGCTTTGCAGCCTACAAGTGCGGTTCACGTCAGCGGTGCACCTAGTAGCCGCTTCTTCGCCTCCGGCAGCCGGGCAGAGCGGTTGGCTTCTGAGAGGCGAAGAACGAAACTGGCTTGTGTGCGCAGCCTTGGCACTGCTAGAGGACGGTGGTTGCAGCTGCCAGCCCTTTCAATTCACCGCTGGCATGCTTCTAGCAGGTGCTCCAGGACGACTTCCTGCGTTTTGACTTGGTCCTGATGCAGACGAATCTGGAGAATTCTTGTTCGTACCCTGCGTTTACAAGTTGCAAAGATCTCGATGGCAGCTGCAGAGAAGAAGGGCTGTGCTGAATTGCTCGGGAAGCAAGGACATAGACAGCGCCTTGTGTTTGGGAGTGAGCAGCTGCTGGTTTTTTGCAGTTGACTTCGCTGTGCACTGAATGTCAGGTGGAGCTGTGCACTCCTCTACAACGAGCAGGGCAGCAGAAAACAGAGAGCACGGACATCTGACAGCAGTTTGAAGCTTGCCTAGGAAAGAGTAGTGTTTTCGGAGTGTTCAGCAAATACATGTTTCTGGGCAAGGGCGGGATGCGTGCACTGTGCTGGCAAGCTTTCTTCCTGCGAGAAACGCTGGAAAAGCTTTTCGCCATGATGCAGTCCGCTTGGGACGCAGACTCCGGCTCTCCGCAGCTGTCCGCAGGAAAGCGGTGGTTGCCGGCGTCTTTCTGCAGAAGCCGCGCTTTTCAGCCTACAAGTGCGGTTCACGTCAGCGGTGCACCTAGTAGCCGCTTCTTCGCCTCCGGCAGCCGGGGAGAGCGGTTGGCTTCTGAGAGGCGCAGAACGAAACCGGCTCGTGTGCGCAGCCTTGGCACTGCTAGAGGACGGTGGTTGCAGCTGCCAGCCCTGTCAATTCACCGCTGGCATGCTTCTGGCAGGTGCTCCAGGACGACTTTTCTGCGTTTTGACTTGGTCCTGATGCAGACGAATCTGGAGAATTCTTGTTCGTGCCCTGAGCTTCCGAGATGCAGAGAAGAAGGGCTGTGCTGAGTTGCTCGGGAAGCAAGGACATAGACAGCGCCTTGTGTTTGGGAGTGAGCAGCTGCTGGTTTTTTGCAGTTGACTTCGCTGTGCACTGAATGTCAGGTGGAGCTGTGCACTCTTCTACAACGAGCAGGGCAGCAGAAAACAGAGAGCACGGACGTCTGACAGCAGTTTGAAGCTTGCCTAGGAAAGAGCAGTGTTTTTGGAGTGTTCAGCAAATATATGTTTCTGGGCAAGGGCGGGATGCGTGCACTGTGCTGGCAAGCTTTCTCCCTGCGAGAAACGCTGGAAAAGCTTTTCGCCATGATGCAGTCCGCTTGGGACGCAGACTCCGGCTCTCCGCAGCTGTCCGCAGGAAAGCGGTGGTTGCCGGCGTCTTTCTGCAGAAGCCGCGCTTTTCAGCCTACAAGTGCGGTTCACGTCAGCGGTGCACCTAGTAGCCGCTTCTTCGCCTCCGGCAGCCGGGGAGAGCGGTTGGCTTCTGAGAGGCGAAGAACGAAACTGGCTTGTGTGCGCAGCCTTGGCACTGCTAGAGGACGGTGGTTGCAGCTGCCAGCCCTTTCAATTCACCGCTGGCATGCTTCTGGCAGGTGCTCCAGGACGACTTTTCTGCGTTTTGACTTGGTCCTGATGCAGACGAATCTGGAGAATTCTTGTTCGTGCCCTGAGCTTCCGAGATGCAGAGAAGAAGGGCTGTGCTGAGTTGCTCGGGAAGCAAGGACATAGACAGCGCCTTGTGTTTGGGAGTGAGCAGCTGCTGGTTTTTTGCAGTTGACTTCGCTGTGCACTGAATGTCAGGTGGAGCTGTGCACTCTTCTACAACGAGCAGGGCAGCAGAAAACAGAGAGCACAGATGGCTGACAGCAGTTTGAAGCTTGCCTAGGAAAGAGCAGTGTTTTTGGAGTGTTCAGCAAATCCATGTTTCTGGGCAAGGGCGGGATGCGTGCACTGTGCT